>NC_043714.1:55391451-55504769 GCF_006229205.1 Suricata suricatta
GGAATGACATAATGTTTTTATCCATGTACACGTAAGAGATAGGAAAGAAGCTTCAAGAATCCTGGATCATGTTGCTAATTATATGGAATGAATGAGGCTGACTACACTATCTGAATACCTTTGGTTTATGGGGACCAGAGGAAGAGCAGACACTATGTATTCCTAAAGGTTTTGTAATAAGTACCTTTGCATGTACTTGCAAATATACTAGATTGCACTGGCAGTCTCCAAAGAGTGTAGAATCAATAAGAAAAGACATCCAGGGGCACCTGCATGGCTCTGTCAGTTAAGTGTCCAACTTCAGGTCAGGTCATGATCTCACAGATCGTGAGTTCAAGCTCCACATCGGGCTCTGTGTGGACAACTAAAAGCCTAGAGCCTGCTTTGGATTGTGTCTCCTCTCTTGGCCCCTCACCTACCTTCTCTCTCTCAAAAATAAATAAATATTTTTTAAAAATGACATCCAATCAGACTATGTTTAATTATTACATTTTGATCTCTTCCATGATAGAAACTTTCATGTTAAGTCTCTTCTTTCAAGAAGTACTAGAAGCCTCTTTTAACAGACTTGCTTAATTTAGTCATGCCTACCCAGGATACTCTCCTTTTTGATTTACTTGAAGTCCATCTGGTTTGGGACTTCAGCAGCATTTACACTAGTCTGGCAGATCAGAGAGTTAAGGCTGGGTAGAGAAGGAATAGAAACAGAGGAGAATGGATAAATATGGAAAAATTAAGTGTGGCAAGGAATTAAAAATACAGGCATGGGGTGCCTGGGTGGAACAGCCAGTTAAGTGCCTGACTTCGGCTCAGGTCATGATCTTGCAGTTTGTGAGATCCCACATCAGGATCTCTGCTGTCAGCAAAGAGCCTAATTTGGATCATCTTCCCCCCTCTCTCTTTGCTCCCTCTCTCAAAAATAAAATAAAACATTAAAAAATGAATGAGTGAATGAATACATAAATAAATAAAAGTGCAGGCATACCTAATTCTATTGCACTGTGCTTTTATTGCCCTCCATGTATGTATGTGTGTGTGTGTGTGTATATATATATATATATAATATATATATAGTGTGTGTGTGTTTCTTTTATTTTTTTTAACAAATTGGAGGTCTGTGACAATCCTGCATAAAACAAAACTATCAGCATGATATTTCTGATAGTATTTGCTTACTTCACATCTTTCTGTCGCATTTTGGTAATTCTCATAATATTTCAGACTTTTTGTTATTATTATATTTGTTCTGGTGATTTGTGGTCAGGGATGGGATGCACTAAAAGCTCAGATAATGGTCGGCACTTTTTAACAATGGTTTTTAATTAAGGCACGTACATTTTTAGACATAATGCTAGTGCACACTTAATAGACTTTAGCATAATGTAAACATAACTTTTATATGCACTAGGAAACAAAAGCCTATGACTCACTTCATTGCAATTTCTCTTTACTGCACTGTTCTGGAACCAAACCTGCAGTATCTCCAAGGTGTGCATGTGATGAGAGAGGAGGGAGATGGGGAAAGATAGAGGGGAAAATGTTAAAGTGATGTCTTCAGAAGGCAAGAAAAGATAGGATTTAGAAGATAAATTAAGGACTTGGCCTTAGATAGGAACATAACTAATTCATCATAATAATAGCAGGAGCATATGGACATAATAATAATACTAGCTGAGCATATGGGCATCATTATAGGTAAGTGGGTAAACGTGGCGTGGGGGTCTGAGGAAATGCTCTTTGGCAAGGTCATTTTTAGACAAGGTTTCCCAAAGGTGGCAAGTATCTAATTAAGGAAGTGCTCCCAGGAGAAAGCTGTTGGGCGTTGGGAAAGGAGGACGGAGAAGAAACAGCCAAGCAAATGTGCAATGTTGGCAGCATTCCCAAGAGTAGCTTCAGAATGATCCCGCAGGGAAATGCTACAAGGGAAGTTTTATTTCACAATTTCTGATGGTGAAAACATCATGTGTCTGCTGTTTATACTCTCTTTTGTTTCTGTTCTTTCTGTTTCTGTTGGCAGGCAAGGTCGCATGGGCTTTATATATATTTTTAGTAGTGTTAGCAAAATTCAAGAATCCAACACTTCATGGCCCCATGGATGTCCAGAGCACAAGGCAGCCACGTGGCTGGTGTGGACTGTTATAGGAGTGCTGAGGGACTAATCTGACAGGAGTGATGGCAGCTCCCTGGTCATGAAGAAGCAGCGGCTACCATTGCTCCAATGGGAAGCTCTGGACCCTGGAGTATTGCTCCTGAAAGCTTCCCTGAGACTTCACTTCTTGGACTACCCACTGGTACTGGAAGACTTTCCGTCATTGTGGGGTGGCTGGGTGGCTCAGGGTAAAGAGTATGATTTTTGGTTTTGGCTCAGGTCATGATCTTGTGGTTCCTGAGTTTGAACCCCGTGTTGGGCTTAGCGCTGACAGCATGGAGCCTGTGCATGAGGACATTCTCCATCTTTCTCCCTCTCAAAAATAAATAAATAAATAAATAAATAAATAAATAAATAAATAAATAAATAAACGAACAAACAAACCAAAACAGAACGTATTGAAAAAGACTTACAATCACTTGTAACAAACCTTTAACTCTTTGTCTAGGCCAAAATAGATCCAATTCTCTAACAAATACACGTATTTGTATTTCAATCTGCTCCAGTGATATTATAAATAGTATTTTCTTTCACTTCTAAAAATATTTTCATTTGGATGGAAAATTATATCACCAAGAAAACCCATATTCCTCCGAGTCTTCAGTATATACTTGCAATTGACCAACTGTGTATCTTTACTGAACATATTTTGAGGATTATAACAAGAAGACTGGAAAAGCACTGGATGGTAGGCTGGAGTAAGTGACCAACAATCAAGATGAAATCTGAAAAAGTGGCTACCCCATAAGAACAAAATGAGAAGATCAAGGGCATAGGTAGAAACCACCTGAAGTAAAGGACTAAATCTAACCTCACAAAAAAGATACAAAATTATAGCAGAGGTCTGAGGATGTGCTTAACCAAGATACCATATCATTTGGGCAACATTTATCCCAAAATGCTTGATTCTAAGCCTGATAAAACAATCAGAAAAAGTCAACTCAAGAGAAATTCAGCAAAACAAAACAAGCAAACAAAAAACAAAACTAAAGCTTTCCTGGATTCTAAAAAAAAATAATTTCAGAAACTATTTAGAATAAGAAGAGCCAGGGGAAAACCTATATCAAGGACACCAGTGAAATATGACAACTAAAGAAAGGTATGATGCTGATCAGATTCTGGATTATTTACAACATAGTAAAATAGTACAGATTTAAGGATATTACTGAGACAAATGCATTTTAATGTGGGTCCTATTTTTGATAATAGTATTGCATCAACATTAATTTTTAATGTAATAAATGTACTGTTATGTTTTGTTTTTAGGAAATACATGCAAAACATTTGAATGAAAATCTTGACATACGAAACTCACTCTCATATATATACACATGCACACAAACATGTACACAGACACTAAACTACACACACATTCACACACACATATTCACACAGTGAAAGTTCAAGTATGAGGAAATTTGTTAAAAACTGATGGGTATGGGTGAAGAATATATGTGGTTCACTGTACCTTTTATTATAATTTACTGAGCTGTTAAAATTTTTCAAAATAAAACACTGAAGATCAAAGATAATGTAAAATCTAGCAACTCTGTAAAATTAAAGTCACAAATAACCACCACAAATATAATCTATAATCTCATGTTTTATGCAAAGTTACACCTCAAGATCACTGGATATTTGGTTCTCAATTATCAACCCAACTAATAAAAGTTATTTTAAAAAGTGACAGTTGCAAAATTATTTATATCAATTTGAGCTGGGCAATAAAACAACACAAAAGAATCCCCCTGGCATAACTTGACCAACAAGGCACAGTTTCTTTCTACTTAATATGAGTAATGAGAGTCAGTTACCTTGGCTTCCAGAACTCATTGTTGAGAAGTTATATTTAAAATGTATCTATGCGATGAGGCAAGATGGTGGAGGAAATAGGGAGCTCCGTACTTCCGGCCTGCTTCTCTCAAACAAAGAAGGGCTGATGCCAAAGGACATTGAACTACAAGAGTCTATGAGGGAAAGAGACAGAGTCCATTAAGACAGTCTCATAGGTGCATGATTGTGAACTGGGGAAGATAAGAGTGGGCGGGGACCGAGAGGCACAGAGGGGAGAGAGCCCCTCTGCAGAAAGACAAGGGGAAGGGAAAGAGTGACTGAAACTGCTCATAGAGCTGTCCCTGGAGAAGAGAAAAAGCTCGGCCCGGATGGAGAGGGATCCTATCATCCCATATCTAACCACAGAGCATTTGGAGACAGATCCTATCTCTAACTGGTGGCTTTCCTTGGGCTACAGGCCCCAAATCAGGTGGCTCCAGGAGAAACTACTTCCCTGTGCCCCCTACTGGATCCCGGGCTAGGAGGCCCCTGGCTGGTGGGATTACAGTTGGGGCGGTATCATTAAAGTGCAAGGACTAAGATCTGAAAATTAGGTGGGGCTCAGGACATAGGACACGGCACACCTTGGCTAGCCTGTGGCACAGGGAGATCGGACCCAAAAGAGTGATATGCAACACTTGGTTTGAGAACAGACTGAGGCGTCACCATTTTTCTCCGCCCAACCACGAAGGTGGGGCCACAGGCAGTGGAGGCGAGACCTGCCTACACCAAACCATGCCCCTTCACGCTGGAGAGTTGATTTTTTTTTTTTAACAGAGCCTGGGGCAAGACCAACATTGATGCATTGCCATGATTAACTCTAGATCAATTCTTGCTATTCATATATATTTCCCTTATCTCATTCTCATCTCTCCCCTCGCTGGACTGGGCACTCTGGTTATTAGTTTGCTTAAACAGTCACATTTAGTCCATTCTCTTGATGCATAGTCTACACCTCCATTGTTACCTTCCTTTCTCTCTCTCTCTCTGGAATAATCAGACTGTATACTTTCTCTGGGTAACATTATCTTCATTTCTTTCTCCTTGCCTCCTACCATAGTCTCCTTTTTCTCTCTCTGAATTAAGCCTTTTAGTCTCTCTGCCTGGTTAATGTTCATTTTCTCTTTCTCCCCACCCCTGTCATTTCTTTCCTTGTATATGCTCTTCCATCAGCACTGCCTCCACTCTGCTCTTTATTTGTAGCTGGGCTTTCTGGTTTTATGTTTTTAGACTGCCCTTTATCTTTTGTTGTTTTTGTTTTTGTTTCCTTTCAGTTTGCTTGTTTGTCTGATTTGTCTGTGTGTTTGTATGCTTTTGTTTCCTGTTCGCTTGTCTGTCTATTTTCCTTGAGCTACTTCAAGAAACAAGCCAAAGTACACATGGTGGAGAGTCCCAAGTATCACTACAAATAGGGAAATAAAATGACCAAAGGCACAATGAGAGAGGCCAAGGAACACTATAAAAAGAACATTTCCTCAAAGAACAGGCCATGGACAGTCAATAAGCCTCCTTCAATATAGCAGAACTCACAGGTGCAGAGCACATAACAAGCTTTCAAAACTTACAAGAGACAGAAAGCTAGTCAAATTGACTAAATGGAAGAACTCTCTTCTAAAGAAATTCCAAGAAAAAATGACAGCTAAAGAATTGCTCAAAACAGATTTAAACAACATAACAGACCAAGAATCTAAAACAATAGTCATAAAATTAATCGCTGGGCTTGAAAAAGGTATGGAAGACACCTAAGAAGCCATTGCTACAAAGATTATGGATCTTAAAAATAATTCTGAGGAATTAAAAAAATGCTATAAATGAGGTGCATAATAAAATGGAGGCGGCCACTTCACAGATTGAAAAGGCAGAGAAGAGAAGAGGTGAATTAGAAGTCATTGTTATAGAAAAAGAGGAAGCTGACAAAGAGAGAGAGAAATTGATCCAGGAGTACAAAAGGAGAATTTGAGAACTGAGTGATGCAATCAAATGGAACAATATCCATATCATAGAAATTCCAGAAGAAGAAGAAGAAAGAGAAAAAGGCTGAAGGGGTACCTGAACAAATTATGGCCAAGAACTTCCCCCATCTGGGGAAGGAAATAGACATTGAAATCCAAGAGGCATAATGACAACTTGAATTGATCGTCTATAAAAAATATCATAGTGAAACTGGCAAAATATAAGGATAAAGAGAGAATTCAAAGCAGCTAGGGATAAAAGGGCCCTCACATACAAAGGGAGACCTATCAGAGTAGTTGCAGACCTATCTCCTGAAATATGAAACATGTCAGGCCAGAAAGGAATGCCAGGAAATCTTCAATGTGATGAACAGAAAACATATGCAGCCAAGAATCCTCTATCCAGCAAGCCTGTCATTCAGAATAGAAGGAAAGATAAAGGTTTTCCCAAATAAATAAAAACTGAAAAAAAATTCATCAGCACTTTACCAGCCCTACAAGAAATCCTAAGAGGGATTCTATGAGGGAAATGTTCCAAGGAACACAAGGTACCCGAACACCACTACAAGCATGGATCCTACAGAGAACAAAATGACTCAAAACCCATATTTTTCAATAATAACACAGTGTAAACGAAATAAATGTTCCAATCAAAAGACATAGGATAGGGGCACCTGGGTGGCTCAGTCGGTTAAGCGTCAACTTCAGCTCAGGTCATGATCGCACAGTTCATGGGTTTGAGCCCCTCGTCGGACTCTGTGCTGACAGCTCAGAGCCTGGAGCCTGCTTTGGATTCTGTGTCTCCCTCTCTCTCTGACCCTCCCCTGCTTGCACTATCTCTCTCTGTCTCTCAAAAATAAATGAATGAATGAATGAATGAATGAATGAATAAATAAATAAAACAAAAAAACAAAAGACATAGAATATCAGAATGGGTAAAAGCACAAAATCCATCTATTTCCTATTTACAAGAGACTCATTTTAAACCTGAAGACACCTTCAGATTGAAAGTAACAAAATGGAGAAATATTTATCATGCTACTGGAGGTCAAAAGAAAGCTGGAGTAGCCATACTTATATCAAACAAACAGGACTTTAAAGAAGGCAGTAACAAGAGATGAAGAAGGGCATTATATAATAATTATAGGGTCTATCCATCAGGAAGAGCTAACAATTATAAACGTCTATGCACCAAATTTGAAAGCATCTAAATACATAAAACAATTAATTACAAACAGAATCTTATTGATAAGAATGTGCTAATAGCAGGGGATTTTAATACCCCATGTACAGCAATGGATAGATAAACTAGAGAGAAAATCACTAAAGAAACAATGGACCTGAATAACTTGTTGCATCAGATGGATTTGACAGATATATTTAGAACTCTACATCCTGAGGCTAGGGAATTCACTTTATTCTCAAGTGTGCATGGCACATTCTCCAAGATAGATCATATTCTGGGGCATAAAGCAGCCCTCCATAAATGTAAACGAATTGAGATCATACCATGCAAACTTTCAGACCACAATGCTATGAAACTTGAAATCAATCACAGGAAAAAGTCTGGAAAACCTCCAAAAACATGCAGGTTAAAGAACACCCTATAAAGAATGAATGGGCTAATCAGGCAATTAGTAAAGAAACTAAAAAAATATATGAAAAGAAATGAAAGTGAAAATACAACAATCCAAACTCTGTAAGATGCAGCAAAGGCAGTTCTAAGAGGAAAATACATTGCACTCCAGGCCTATTTCAAGAAATTAGAAAAAGTGCAAATAGAAAAACTAACAGTGCACCTAAAGAAACTAGAAGCAGAGAAGCAAGAGCACCTCAAACTCAGTAGAAGAAGAGAAATAATAAAGATCAGCACAGAAATAAACAATATAGAATAAAAAAAAACAGTTGAACAGATCATTGAAACCAAGAGTTGGTTTTTTGAAAAAATAAAATTGATAAACCTCTAGCCAGGCTTCTCAAAAAGAAAAGAGAGAGCACCCAAATAGACAAAATCACGAATTAAAATGGATTTATTAGAACCAATGTCTCTGAAATACAAGCAATTATGAGGGAATACTATGAAAAATTATATGCCAACAAACTGGATAACCTAGAAGAAATGGACAAATTCTTAAATACACATGCACTACCAAAATTCAAACAGGAAGAGCTAAAAAAAAATCTGAACAGACCCATAACTAGTGAAGAAATTGAATCAGTTATCAAAAATCTCCCAACCAATAAGAGCCCTGGCCCAGATGGCTTCCCTGAGGAATTCTATCAGACATTTAAAGCAGAGCTAATGCCCATTCTTCTCAAGCTATTCCAAAAATAAAAATAGAAGGAAAACTTCCAGACTCATTCTACAAAGCCAGCATCACTTTGATTCCCAAACCAGAGATCCAGCCAAAAAAAGAGAATATCTTTGATGAGTATGGATGCAAAAATCCTCAACAAGATACTTGCAAATCAAATTCAACAACATATAAAAAGAATTATCCACCATGATCAAATGGGATTCATTCCTGGGTTACAAAGCTGGTTCAATATTTACAAATCAATCAGTGTGACACATCACATTAACAAAAGAAAAGATAAAAACCATATGATCCTGTTGATAGATGCCAAAAAAACATTTGACTAAATATAGCATCCTTTCTTATAAAAACCGTCAAGAAAGTTGGGATAGAAGGAACTTACTTAAACATCATAAAAGCCATTTATGAGAAGCCCAAAGCTAATATCATCATCAATGGGGAAAAACTGAGAGCTCTCCCCCTGGAATCAGGAACATGACAGGGATGTCCACTCTCACCACTGTTGTTTAACATTGTGCTGGAAGTCCTAGTATCAGCAATCAGACAACAAAAGAAAATAAAAGACACAAGGATGGGCAAAGATGAAGTCAACCTTTCACTTTTCGCAGGTGACATGATACTCTACATAGAAAATCTGACAGACTCCACCAGAAGCCTACTAGAACTGATCCATGAATTCAGCAAAGTCACAGGGTACAAAATCAATGTACAGAAATCAGTTGCATTTTTATACACCAATAATGAAACAACAGAAAGAAATCAAGAAGCTGATCCCATTCACAATTGCACCAAAAGCCATAAAATACCTAGAAATAAACCTAGCCAAAGATATTAAAGATCTATTAGATGAAAACTATAGGAAACCTATGAAGGGAAATTGAAGAAGACACAAAGAAATGGAAAAACATTCCATGTTCATGGATCAGAAGAATAGGTATTGTTAAAATGTCATTACTACCCAAAGCAATCTACACATTCAATGCAATCCCCATCAAAATGGCACCAGCATTCTTCTCAAAGCTAGAACAAACAATCCCAAAATGTGTATGGAACCACAAAAGACACCGAATACCCAAAGTAATATTGAAGAAAACCAAAATGGGAGGCATCACAATTCCAGACTTTAGCCTCTACTACAAAGCTGTCATCATCAAGAGAGTATGGTTTTGGCACAAAAACAGACACATGGACCAATGGAATAGAATAGAAAACTCAGAAGTGGACCCACAAATGTATGCCCAATTAATCTTTGACAAAGCAGGAAAGACTATCCAATACAAAAAAATAGACAACCTCTTTAACAGGTGGTGCTGGGAGAACTGGACAGCAGCACGCAAAAGAATGAAACTAGATCACTTTCTTATACCATACACAAAAATAAACTCAAAATGGATGAAAGACCTGAACGTGAGACAGGAAACCATCAAAACCCTAGAGGAGAGAGCAGGCAACAACCTCCTTGACCTCAACCGCAGCAATTTCCTACTCAACACATCCCCAAAGGCAAGGGAATCAAGAACAAAAATGAACTATTGGGACCTCATCAAGATAAAAAGCTTCTGAACGGCAAAGGAAACAATCAAAAAAACTAATAGGCAGCCAAAAGAATGGGAAACGATAGTTGCAAATGACATATCGGATAAAGGGCTAGTATCCAAAATCTATAAGGAACTCACCAAACTCCACACCTGAAAAACAAATAATCCAGTAAAGAAATGGGCAGAAGACCTGAACAGACACTTCCCCAAAGAGGACATCCATATGGCCAACAGACACATGAAATGATGCTCAGCATCATTCATCCTCAGGGAAATGCAAATCAAAACCACACTGAGATATCACACCTCACGCCAGTCAGAATGGCTAAAATGATCAAATCAGGAAACTACAGATGCTGGCGAGGGTGTGGAGAGACAGGTACCCTTCTACACTGTTGGTGGGAATGTAACTTGGTGCAGGCTCTCAGGAATGGAGGTTCCTCAAAAAATTAACAATAGAACTCCCCTATGACCCAGCAATAGCACTGCGAGGAATTTATCCAAGGGATACAGGAGTGCTTATGCACAGGGGCACATACATGTACCACAATGCTTATACCAGCACTTTCAACAATAGCCAAATCATGGAAATAGCTCAAATGCCCATCAATTGATGAATGGATCAAGAAGATGTGGTTTATATATATGATGGAATACTACATGGCAATGAGAAAAAATGAAATCTGTCCATTTGTAGCAATGTGGATGGATTTTGAGGGTGTTATGCTAAGCGAAATAAGTCATGCAGAGAAGGACAGATGCCATATTTTTTCACTTATAAATGGAACATGAGAAACTTAACAGAGGACCATGGGGGAGGGGAATGGGAAAATAGTTTGGGAGAGGGAGGGAGTCAAACCATGAGAGACTCTTGAATACTGAGAACAAACTAATGGCTGAAAGAGGAAGGGGAAAGGGGAAGGGAGGTGATGGGCATGGAGGAGGGCACTTGTGGAGATGAGCACTGGGTGTTTTATAGAAACCACCTTGACAATAAATTATAAAAGAAATAAAATAAAAAAATTTAAAAATGTCAAAACCGTTAAAAAATAAAAATAAATTAAAATAAAATGTATCTATGCTTGTTATATGGGTTTGGAGTGAACAAGTTTTCATGTTACTTTTATTCTATTATAATATGTATATCAGTATATATATGTTAAATAGTAAACTACTGATATTGTTATTAATACATTTATATTAATGTATAAATAATTGTTTAAACAAATATTGTAATATGATTATGTGCATCATCTATCTTAATAATCTTCCCCATTTTTTACATAGACAAAACACAAAGTTTTAGAAAATTCTACTTGTTCTCATTTATTTTCTCTGAAATTATGTCCTATATTTCACTACATTTGAAGTTCTTTGTTTTAAACAACTACATGAATTTAAAAATCAATTTAAATTGAAGTTAGACTTTATAAAGAGTCCTATAATGAGATGTATAGGATGCATATGTGATATTTTCATTAATTTGCTTAAAAGCCAAAAGTGGTACTGGCTTATTTCACTAAAGAGTCACTTGTAGTTTTTCTTAAACTAGAAACACAATAGGTTTGAAGTCCTTAAGGGAATCTTAAGTCTATAAAGAAACTAGAGATATTTCTATGGAAACAAGCTTTAGCTTCCGGGAAAATTGTAAATCAGAGTCTTTTGTGTAGAAAGATAGATTTGAATTTTGCAACACATAGCTGTCAGGTTACCAAAGTAGCTGATTTTTTGAAGTTTACAATTTTGACAGTATCAATTATTTCGCACTTTCTACTTCTCTCAAACTTTTTATATTTCTATCCTTCTTTATCATTATTTCTTTTAACAGTGAGCCATTCTATAGCTCTTCCATTTTGAAAAAAATGGCATCTATTGTATAAAATTAGCAATATTCTCTCTACAGTTCTTCTTCAATTTACCACTGTCATTGATTTTGAATTGTTTCAAGAAATAGCAGTAGAACTTTCTCCGTATTTGAAATGGGTAAATTTTTGATAAGCTTCAGAATACTGGATGTTGTAGGTATTCAAACTGGAGCAGAAAGGAGTGTTCTCAAAGGTACTTTATTAGTTTGCTTTGTGAAGGAAAGTATATATTAAGCTCACATGTTTATTGTGAATTGAAACATCTATAGAAATAACTTCATGCTGTTTTATCGGTTTTTTGAGGGGAGGTGCCTTTTTTTTCTATTTCTATAGATTGCTTTTGAAGTAGTAATACAGAAAACCTCACATACAATTTGTTGGATTGCATTGTTTAAGATAGCACTGATAGGGGTGCCTGGGTGATTCAGTCAGTTAAGCATCTAGCTCTTGGTTTTGGCTCAGGTCATATCATGGATGGGGAGTTCTAGCCCTGCACTGAACTCTGCTCTGTCAGTGCAGAACCTGCTTGGGATTCTCTCTTTGCCCTTCCTCCCCTCGCTCTCTCGGAAGGAAGGAAGGAAGGAAGGAAGGAAGGAAGGAAGGAAGGAAGGAAGGAAGGAAGGAAGGAAGGAAGGAAGAACTAATATTCTTTTGCATTAACCAGGGATTAAAAAGATTAACATAAATCTAAAATCTGTTAAAAGGCTTTCAGGGATTGTATAATAAAGCTAAAATAAAACAGATCCTAGGATCTATATTTTATAATAACAATAACACCACAGGAGGGGACACAAAATCACAGTCAACAGTTAAAACATCTAAAACACCTCACTACCTTTAAGTACATCCCCAATGATGGTTTGTATTCCAAAATAACCAAACACTTATTAAACTCAAGAAAAAATCTATTTTTTCTTATCTCTGAAAACCTTCCCCACCAGCTGATCATGCAAGCAACCAAAACATTCCCGTGTTTTAATTGTGGCCAAAACAATAATAGGGGTAAAACAAGTTAAAATATCATTAAGGACAAAACTAAGAAATAGAAATGAGTTAAAACAATGAAAAATGTAGGGAAGTGAAAGAACAAGTAGTAAGAATAATTTAAAAAAATAAAAATAAATGCTTGTTTCAAAACTAAGTGTTCAGGGGCGCCTTGTTGGCTCAGTCAGTTAAGAGTTGGCTTTGGCAGCTCAGGTCATGAGCTCACAGTTCGTGGGTTCAAGTCCCGCATCAGGCTGTGTGCTGACAGCTAGCTCAGAGCCTGGAGCCTGTTTCAGACTCTGTGTCTCCCTCTCTCCCATGCTTGTTCTGCCTCTCTCTGTCTCTCAAAAAAAAAAAAAACACACAGAAAAATAAGTATTGAACAGTCAAAAATATAGAGATGAAGCCAGTGACAGGAAAAGCCAGTTATTGAAAATATATTAAAACCAGGGCACCTGGGTAGCTCAATGGTTTGAGCATCTACCTCTTGATTTCAGCTCAGGTTATGATCCGAGGGTCATGGGACTGAGCCCCACTTAAGAATCTCTCCCTCTCTCCCTCTCTCTCTCTGTCCCTCTTTGCCCCTCCTCCCAGCTTGAATGCTCTCTTCTCTCTAAAATAAATAAAATAATTAATAAAAAAAAACAAGCAAACAAAACCAGCAAAACTAACAGAACAAGGTGCTTAAGGCAGAGGCACAACAAATGAAAACAAAGTATAAAAGAACCAGTTCATCATTTAGTGCCAAATGTGCTTTGACTAAAAATACTCCTTGTAATCTCTTTCCAGTAAGTATCTGCTCTGTGAACCAGCTCTTAAGATTGCTACTCTATTCTCTTTTGTATTCTGAAACACAGAAATGAGAGATTACCTTTGCAATTTTTCTGTTCTCCATTGCTTTTAGAACAATGGTGCACATTATTAGCAAGACCACCATGACCCTGCATCAATGGGGTTTATCTAGTCTCATCTATCTGGACATCCTTACCCAGGCCACATTGTCTTCTGTGCTCTAACACTGGTTTGATTTCACCTCCTGAGTCACACCAAGTTGACGCTGAAGTGGGGCTTTTGCGCATGTTACCTATATCTGGCATTTCCTCTGTTCCTCCTCCTATGTTTTCTAGTTAAATCCAAACTGTGCTAACATTATCATTTTAATAATCTTTTCTGAAGGTAATATTCTTTGATCCTAAAGTAGTCAAACCATCTCATTAAACATTCTCATTTCAAACTAAATTTCTCTCATAACATTCATTGCAATGTTAAAGTAAATTGTGTCATTCTCTACGATCCAAAGAACTGAAGATTCTAAAATTGGGTAAAAAAAAGTGTATATATTCCTCTTTAAACAGTAGTATAACAAGATCAAGAACCATTTCTGCCTTTGCTTACCACTGTTGCCTTCTTTTTCTTTAAGTTCATTTATTTTTTTTAGTAATCTTTGCACCCAACATACAGCTTGAACTCACTACTGTGAGATCAAAAGTTGCATGCTCTCTGACTCAGCCGGCCAGGCGCCCCTCACCCTTGTTACCCTAATGTCTAATCCAGCAAGTATCGGGCTCTTCAATCTATGTTGAAAAAATGTCTCCACCACCAGCACCTTTTAGATTTTACCAAGAACAAATAGAACTTGACCCCTATGTTTAGATTTCCTTCCAAATGTCCCTTTATTTTCTTTCTATTAAATGTAAACATAAAATTGAATTTACTTTCATTATGACATAAAGGTAATAGTGCAAATTGGTGTTGTCCAAACAGGGTTCAGAATTCTGGGTAACAGAAAACATTTTAGCTATTTTCAGTACAAATGTATTTAGTTCTGGTAATCTGGTGTTTACCTACCAACATTTTTGGTAGAATTGGAGCAGTTTCCAGGTTCCACTGTCAGATCTTATACCAGAAGAGGCTCATGTAAGGAATTATCTGCGAATTATCAGTCAGAAAGTTATGATCCTGTTGCTGATTCCAGGTTACATGAACATCACCCTAATGAACAGAAGTCACCCCAGCTACCTTGACTTCCAGTCACTCTACACCTTCAAGATGTGCTAGATCTGTCCACTCTCTTTCCACTGATATCAGTTCCTCCTTCAAATCTTGCCCATGCCTTTGGGAGCCTATATCGAGAGATTCTGGGAAATGCAGATGTAGCTCAAAGTTTTCCAGCCTCTATGGTACAGAAAAGGCACAAGAGGGGGAGACTTTAGCAGATGCTGAGCAATCTAAAACATAATTTGCTTTGAGTTTCCTTGGACAATAAAAAAAATGGCCAATTATAAAACTTTTAAAAATAAAGGTGCAGGTGCCTGGGTGGATCAGTCACTTAAGCATGCAAATTTGGCTCAGGTCATGATCTCATGGTTCAGGACTTCGAGCCCTACATCCAGCTCTGACAGCTCAGAGCCTGAAGCCTGCTTTGGATTCTACGTCTCCCTCTCTCTCTGCCACACCTCTGCTTGCTCTCTGTCTCTCTCTTTCAAAAATAAAATAAAACATTAAAAAATTTAAAAAAAGATAAAATTTTGAAATCTGTGTATTTTTAAAATACTCCAAGAAAATTTCTGTTATGCATAATTAATACAGACATTTATATTTTTCACTTTGCCTCTTTAATCACTACTTAGGCTTATCAAACACAGGGAAGATTACGCTTTTCTCTTTTCTTCATTGTTTCCATACCTTAGACTAATTTTTATGTGATTGTTTAAGGGGAAAAAGGTATTTTGTCCTGATATACATAAACTCAAATCTTCTTTTATTACTATGAAATCTGAATACAAAAATAGTTAAAATTTTCTCCTTCCTTTTTTTTCCCTTCATCCCTTTATTACTTTGTTCTTTCAACAAATATTATCTGAATTCTATGAACCAAGATCCAGGCCAAGCCATGGAAATTTTTCTGCAATTTAATCTAGCAAGGAAAAGAGATTAAATAACTATGTAAAAGTGTGATTGGTAATATAGATAAGGAAAGCATAATATAATCATCAGTCTTATTACTGCCAGCAAAACAAGTCCTATGAAAAGCAATTCAAGAGAGGGAATTTGCTATGGGGAATTGACCACAAAGGTATTAGAAAGGCTGAGAAGGCAAAACGGGACTGTGAATAGCCAAAAATGGGCCACCCCGGGAAGCTGCCAGCACCCTAGAATTGGAAGAACTGATGGAGCAAAGGCAATTATAAGAGCCCATGGTTGAACCAGCTGGTGAGAACTAACCGTGACCTTATAAGAGACGTGCTCAGAAGCACTGACCAGCGCAGGTGGGAGGAGGAGGATAAATATCCTCCCTCTTCCTCCAAGCTTCCACTGGAGCCCCTATCAGCCAAACCCAACTGGGAGATGTTAATGAACATATAAATTTCAAGAGTAAGACACACCAGAACAAGAGATAGACAGAAAGTGGATCTGAAAAGAAAGATGCAAATCACCCACACAGGGTATTATAAAAGCATATAAGTGGTCCAGAAATTCAGGGAGTGTCATTCAAATTGAGACCTACGGTTTGAATTTTATAAATTTTTTTAATGTTTTATTTATTTTTGATACAGAGAGAGACAGAGTATGAGAGGGGGAGGGTCAGAGAGAGAGGGAGACACAGAACCGGAAGCAGGCTCCAGGCTCTGAGCTAGCTGTCAGCACAGAGCCTGATGCGGGGCTCGAACCCACAAACGTGAGATCTGACCTGAGCCAAAGCCGGAGGCTTAACTGACTGAGCCACCCAGGCGCCCCTGAATTTTAAATGTATCTAGAGAAGACTTGGGGAAAGAATGTATAGGACAGAGAGAACAGTATATCCAAGTGCTTGAGAACAGGGAGTGGGGTACTACTCTCCTTCAAGTTTTAAATCACATTTCAGAGAATCAAAATATACTTTATATTATTAGAAGGAATAAGGCAACACTGGTTCTTTTCTTTTTATTAACTTTTTAATGTTTTATTTATTTTTGAGACACAGAAAGAGAGACAGCATGAGCAGGGGGTTCAGAAAGAGGGAGACACCGAATATGAAGGTTCTAGGCTCTGAGCTAGCTGCCAACACAGTACCTGATGCGGGGCTCAACCCCACAAACCATGAGGTCATGACCTGAGCTGAAGCTGGACCCTTAGCTGACTGAGTCACCCAGGCGCCTCAAAACTGGTTCTTTTCTTGTCCATGCATAATATATCCATTTTATTCATGATGATAAGTAACATGGAGATTATATTCTTAGTCCCTATTCCTTAAAGAAGAAAATGAGAGGAAGAAGAGGGAGAGGGAGAAGAAGAAAATGAAAGTGAACCTCTTTCCAAATCCCTTAAAAATATATATTTAGCCTATATTGTATGTAGAACATACATATTTCTTTGGCTTCTTTTGTGGTTTACTAATGCATGATAATCATTTCCAAGTAGTCTCAGATGTTCTCTATAAGCATCTAATTAGTCTGAATCTTCACCAATAAATTTTTATCATTTCCCTCAGGAAATAAATAAGGACTAATTAAAATGTGGTAACTTATTCTATCGATTATTTTTACTACATTCCTTCTTTACATGCAATGGCAGAGGCAGTGATATATATAGGAAAGTGGCTTCCATAATAAATAGTAAATCTCATCACAGTAGACAATTTAGAACAGCAATTGTGCTCTACTGAAGAACCATAAATCCTTGCCTATGGTTCCCAGATAGAGTGATATTTTAAATACATGGTTTATCATCATCCCCAAATATACGATTTCTTCCAATGTCATTCATAAATTTTAGGCTTTGAAGTCCACAGCATAGAACTAGGAATAATACATATGCATTCATACGTGGTTAGATAAATGAGGATGCTTTATTTCAGGCTTTTATTGAATATGATCGACATAAAACTATTCTTGTTGCTTTTCCTTTTACTAGCCTTAACATCAAAGTTTGAGTGAGTTACTCAAAACTTGAACAAAGGATTCAGTAGAGTCCCAAAGCAGTTAGCTGTGTTGACAAAAACCATTCCTTTCATAAACAGTATTCCTGTTTGATGCTCAAAGCACAAGGCAATCTGCACACCTCCTGAGAAATCCATCAAAGTCAATCACCCTTTCTCCTCAAAAAGAGAAAGCTACCAAAGAGCATTTAGCCTCTCTCCAACTAGTAAAATGGAACATTTCTCTAGATGTCACTTTTACCAGATTAAAAAAATCTGGTAAAATAAAATAAAAGTAAAGAGAAGTAAAAGAATAAAACATGTATTTCAAAAGGTGTGACAGATATGCCAACATTAATATTAATGAAGACATATATTTTTTTTTGTTAGGAAGTTCCTCATGACTCGAAAAAACAGTATGACAAAAATCATAATCCTGTGCCCCAAATGGAGATCACTTACTAGAAGAAATAGAATATATAGCCTTTAGTTTAGGGGAAAACAAGTAAATAATATTTGTTGGCAAGGTCATATAAAAACTAGGATTAAGTATTACTGATGGCAATTTAAACTAAGATAAAAACACTTACTTCTAGTTAAAAAGAAACACAAGCAAACAAACAAAAACTTGTGTAGAGAACTAAAAAAATTATAGCACTTACTTTGATCAAGTTCAAGAAAAATTATAAAGAATCAAAACAAAATTCACAAAAAGTAACTGGGGCAAGGAGAGCTATTTGTATGGTGCTTTTAGCTATGCTATTGCTTTTTTAAAAATTTATTTTTAATTTATTGTTTATATTTCTTTCTGAAGTAAGACAGGCACACACAAAAATGCACAAATCTTAAGTGGATAGCTTTATGACCTTTTGCACCTATGCATGATCATGTAACCACCCACAAGATTAAAAAAAGAATATTTCCATCACACCAACAGCTCCTCATTTACAAATCAGTAACATGTCCATTTTTCTGATCTTCAACTTCAACGATTAGTCCTCAAGCTACAAATGGACTTTCTGTGTACTAATTGTTTCACTGAACATTATGTCCATACATTTCATTCATGTTTTGTTTGAATACATAAGATTTGTTCTTTTTAATTGGATTGCATATTCAATTTGTTGGGTATACAACAATTTATTTATAAATTCTAGGCTTTATGAAAGTGTGGGTTGCATCTAGTTGGGGTGACTTTTAACAGATTACAAAATTTATGAAACCTAAGTGTTCAAAACAAGCCAATTTTAAGACATAATTAATGGATTCTTATATCAGAAAAATATGTATACACATATACATATATATATATATATATAAACTGCACAGCAACATGGAAAATGTTAAGAAAAAATAAACCAAACACTAAATTGAATCTAACTTATGATTACAAATACATAAAAATTATGTGCTCAAATGAAAATAAACTAGAAAGTTATTTATATAAATGGAATCACTTAATTTGTTAGCATGGTTAGGTTATATGATATGTAGTAAAAGTCTTTCTTATAGTTTTTTTCCAGTAAATACATTTAGGATTTAGTCAACTTTCTTGAGATAAAATGTATATAAACTAAAATTCATCCATTTAAAATATGTCATTCAAAGGGATTGAAGAGTGCACTTATCAAAAACAAACAAACAAAAACAGAAAGTCCTGCTAAATTCCCTCCTAATAGTAATAAAATAAAAGTAAAGTAAAATAAAATAAAAATAAAGAGAAGTAAAAGAATAAAATATTTATTTCAAAAGGTGTGACAGATATACAAACATGTGTAACAACCACCAGAATCAAGATATAAAACATTTCAGCCAACCAAAGAAAAAGAAACAGTTCCCCCTCCTGAATCAACACAAATTCTAATCACAACATCTAATCATATTAATCGGCTTGCCTGTTCTGAATTTCATATAAATGTCTGATTTCTTACCTTCCGTATCGTTTTTGAGATTCATCCACGTTATTAACGTGTAAATAGGATGTTCCTTTTTGTTGATGATTACTATCCTGTTTTAGTGAATATATACAACACTTTATCCATTATCTGTTGATGGATATTTGGTTAATTTTTATACTTTTAACAAATCTGAATAAAAATATTTTGGATAATCATGTAAAACATTTTGGTTGGACATGTTTTCTCTCTCCAAGTAAATCCTTGAATAGCCTCTCTGAGGACGCGGGGGTGGCTGAGTCCATTAAGCATCCATCCTCCGCTTGTGGTTTGTGGGTTGGAGCCCCACATCAGGTTCTGTGCTGACTCACCAGAGCCTGGAGCCTGTTTCAGATTCCGTATCTCCCTCTCTCTCTCTCTCTGCCCCTCCCCCACTCATGCTCTGTCTCAAAAATAAACGTTTTTAAAAATTAAAAAAAAAAAAGAGTGGAATCTCTGGTGGTCTGAAGGTATGTAAATGTTTAACTTTACAAGTAATTTCCAAAATATTTTCCTAAGTGGCCATCCCATTTTGCAATCTTAATAATATGTGAGTCTTAGTTGTTTACATTGCTGCAAACACTTATTATTAATCTTTTAATGTTAGCCATTCTATGGATTCACCAGAAGAGACATCTCATCGGGGTTTTAATTTTTAATATTTCTCTTATTAACTAATGGCTTTGAAAATCTTTTCATGGCCAATTTTTAAAATGTATTCTTTGTCTTATTATTGAGTTGTAAAATTCCTTTATATATTCTGAATAAAGTTTTTTGTTACATGTATGCATGGAAAATATTTTCTACCTCTCTGTAGCTTGTCTGTCTTATTTCTCTAATGGTAATTTTTGAAATGCAGAAAATTTTAATTTTTATAAAATGCAGTTAATCACTTTTTCTTTCACTGTTTCTTCTTTTGTGTCCTAGGTAGGAAAGCTTTGACTGCTCTAAATTTTCTTCTAAGTGGTCTCCTTACTTTTAGGTTTACATTCCATTTAAAATTCTTCTTTTTTTTTTTAAGAGAGAGAAGGAGGGTGGGAGGGAAGGTGGCAGGAAGGAAAGAGAAAGAAAGAGAGAGAGAGCATGCACAAGTGGAGAAGACGCAGAGAGAGAGGGAAAGAGAGAACCTCAAGCAGGCTCCATGCTCAGGGCTTAGAGTAGAGCTCAATGCAGGACTCAAACCTACAACCATGGGATCATGACCTAAGCCAAAATCAAGAGTCCAAAGCTCCGTCTACTGAGCCATCCAGGCATTGCACCACTTAAAATTCTATTTTGTGAATTAGTCAATATAAGAGAAAGTGTCTTTACAAATACAGATATCTAGTTATTCAAGCAAATTTCTTGAAAAAAACTCTTTAAATTTAATCACAACAACTTTGTTGAAAACCTATTAAAATATACACATATAGTCCATGTCTGGACTCTTTATTTTGCTATGCTGCTATACATGCCTACCTAAATGATTCTTAAAACTGCATAAGTGATTCTAGATGTATCGAAGCCTTTAGCGATCACTCAGAAACTTCAAGAAGTTCATGAAGTCTTCCTAATAATATTAAGAAATTATTTGCCCTTCTTACTGTTAGTTACACTGCAAAAAAAAAGGCTAGGTAAAATAGATCATGTCTTAGCTCAAATTGAGAAAGTAGCATGAAACTGTATCAATATCTATTGCATCTTTATCGGCACACATCCCCAAAGAGAAAAAAAAAACTGCTCAGCCATGTCCATGTACTAAACTGTGTGTGTGTGTTTGTTTTTTTTTTTTTACATTCTGTGGAAGAAATGGGAGGTACTCACCGAACCATTTGGCTGCATACAAACAGATGCTCTTGGGAACATACTTGTGTAATAGTTAAAGTTCACAGATGAACCAGTTGGTTTTTTTCATGGAATATTATTTTTACGGGAAAAGATAATTGGCAGACAAACCATGATTATTTAGATTTAGGTATTTGGTAACATTTCTCTATCCTGTCATCCTGTTCTAATATGGATGCTTGCAAAATTTTTGTTTGTTAATATTCAGGAATTTAATTATAATGTGCCTTGGAATAGATTTCTTTGGATTTGTCTGCTTGTGGTTTGCCCAACTTCTTATATCTGTATATTTGAGTCTTTCCTCAAATTCAGAAAGGTTTTCGCCATTATCTCTGATAATCTTGCAGCTCCACTCCGTCTCTCCTTGTAGTACTTCTACAATATGACTGTTGGCTCTTTTTTTCTCCTGAGACTATACATTTTTTTAAATCTATTTATTCTCTATTGTTCAGATTGAGTGAATTATATTGATCTATCCTCAAGGTCATGTAATCTATACTGTCATCCTGTTCTAATATTGAGACTAAGCAGCAAGGATTTATCTTGTTTCAATTATGTTTCTCAGTATTATAAGTTATTAGTTCACTTTTTTGGTAAGTTCTCTTTCTTTGATGAGATTTTCCATTTATTTCCAGAGAATTTGACATTTATTATTGAAGTAGTGTGTCTAATGGCTACTGTGAAATTGCTGACAGATAATTTCAACATCTGATTCATTTGGTTTGGATGTTAATAGACTGTCTTCTCTTATTTAGTTGTGATGTTCCTGGATATTATGATGTGCAATTTAAAAAAATATATCTTTAACATTCTGCCTACTATGTGAAGAAACTTTGGTTCCTATTTAAATCTTTTCTTTTAGCAGCCTCTTATTGGTTTGGATTTAGCACACATGCCCTGACCTACTTTTGTGGTCTGTGTTTCCAATGACTAATTAGTTTTCAGAATCTTTGCAGTGTTGCTTTGGTCACCTTGGCTTATCTAGTGCAACTCAGGTTTCTAGTTAAGTTCACTGGTGCTGCCCATCAAGCAATAAACAGTTCTTGAGCAATTGTCTAGGAATATGTCCCAAGCAGTGGACATACTGTAGTAAATAAGGCAGCAAGGGTCCTATGTTGAAGTGGAGGAGACAAAATACATATGTAAATAAGCAAATAATCAAGAAAACAGCTGTAGGAGAAAGAACCTACTTTAGAGGATATGAATGAAATGGACTCTCTGAGGAAACCAAATTGGGATGAAAACTTGAATGAGAAGAAGAAGCCAAATTTGGGGCAAATTTAGGAAAGAACATTCAAGGCAGAGGCAATGATATACAAATGCCCTGAAAGTAGACAGTAGTTGGCATTATTATTAGCAGGTAATGACTATGGATAGCTGGGTCTCAGTATTAACGGAGACTCTCTGAAATTCAGAACTATCCTTACAGAGAATCAAGGAGAAGAAACCTATGTTGACAAACTACAAATCCCATCTCCTGAGGGTAAGCCCCATTGTAAGCCCCACTGCCTGCAGAGCTATATGTAACTATGCACAGTCAAGGAAGATCCTATGTTATATCATCATAAAAACAAAAGAAGGGGAGAAAGATGACTGAATTATGGAATAATTTTCCTAGCTTTGAAACATCCTTTGACATTAAAAAGTGGAAACATATATAAGAATGTTCAGGGACATTAATAGATAAATTTATAGATTTATAGATAAATCTATTTAGAACTATTCTACTGGCTAAAATATTAAAGTTTCCTGTCTTATTGCAACCACTCCCCAGAAGGCACAAGTCACATACATTTTATTTCCTATGCATTGGCTAAGTAGGTTAACTCACAGTAGAGACAGTCTTCATTAAATTATATTTGTTATCTTTGCATCAAACACTTCTGAGATTTATGCAGCAGAATCTCAAAACCATCTTAATCCCTACTGAAGTATATAAACTCGATAAGTATATATTGTATGATAAATCCTTATGACTGCCTGTGATTCACTTTTTGACACATTCTTACTTTTTACAGATTTGTGAAGGTATAAACATTTATTGCATATTTTTCTATTTTCAAAGAAAATGAAAAGCACATGAGGTGCAAATACCATTGATAAAAAAGTACACTTCATAAAATTAACATAACATTGGCCTATTATGCCCAGAGTTAGCAGTTCTTTTCAAACAGTATACTTGCATCTTTAAAATGTAAGTTCCTAGAAGAAATGGTACAGAATAGTGTCACAGGACATCTCTGGAAGTAGAATTTAGAAATTTATATTCTGAGTGACTCACCCACCAGGTGAGTAAACCCGAGCAAGTCATATATTTTTTTAAATCAAAGTCACTCCCTCTGTAATAAAGGGACAATAATCACATCTAATCTTCAAGGTTACTTTTAGGATTAAAGTCACAAATTCCAATTTAAAGCACAATGGCTGGCACAATGTAAGCACTGAATGGATGTTGGCTGATTATGGTTATATCATCCTTCCTGAAGCTTCCTGAGTATGATGATGTGTGCAGCGCTTTCCACATTCTCAGCACTCCAGAAGGTATGCAACAGTAATGGTCACATTGTTTCAAAAGGTTGCTGCCACTGGGGAAGGAAGCAAATACTGCTGTTGGTGTTTTTATGTCAACTAATAAACTTTATTCCTCTAAGGCTGACTAGGACATATAATCTGGTGTCTCCACTGGTAGAGGTTTTCAGTGACATTTTAGAAATTGTACAAAAGTCTACCTTTTATTGGAAAATTGATCTTGTATCTTAAAGGTCAACAAAGTAAAGACTTGATCTGGATTCCCAAGAATCCCGCAGAATAAGCTACATGTAAGATAGTTTATCTACTTTATGAGTTAACTCCATCTGGATTTGCACCTGTGATTTCTGGGAGCCTGTACATTTAAAGTGTGTGCTTAAAATGCTAAAAACTTCAGCTACGAGGAATGGAGTTTTGGAATTACAAAATGTACTTTAAGGAAAGTCTTGTTTTAAGCCAACTGCTTTCAGCGATAGAGGGTAAAAGTATTTGTGGTGCAGAACAGGTGGCTGGGTGGAATTTACTGGAATAGATCCAAAGTGCCCATTCCCTTTTGCCAGAGAAGACACAAATGTGCTCACGTTCTGGCATCTAGCCGAGATCAAGAACACTCTGCTGTCTTATTCAACTTAGCCATCCAGTTCAAGCACATTTCTCCAATGCCTTATAAAAATAAAATTTAATGCACAGAGTTCCATGAAAGAAGGCAGAGTGAATTCATGCTTTCATAGGCTCCCTGCCTGAAACTTAATGGAATGAATAATAATTAAATATAAAAACTGCTTGTATGCTTGGGAATTATCATAACTCCATATGATAAACTGAAGAATATCAATCAGTTGCAAAACAAATATGGATGAATCTGAGAGACTGTGATTATCATAGACATATCTCCAATTAGGAAAACTCTCTGGTATATGAAGTAAGAAAAGAGGTTCTGAAGGGGATCTATTAGGAACCTCTAGCTGAGGGGGTGAGCCTGGGGAGTAAACACATTATGAGAGGAGTGAGAAAGCATCCTGTGGGACTAATTCTAGTGCAGTGAAAGGGCAGGTGAACAGTAGAGATTGTTAATATATAGACATCCTAGGCAAGTCATGTTACTTTGAGCTGATTTCCTGCCAAAGAGAACCATGGATAGATGGAAAATTCTACGCTGTAGCTTCTGACACAAATGACATAAGCAAGGAGAAATACTTGCATGTCTACACAGATACGGACTTTTGTCTGGGCTTTCAACTTCCTACCAATCAAAAAAATGTGAAAAGTAAGAGAAGCTTCCAGGTCAAAGTAGTCAATAATCTTCAAGAAAAATTGCTTGATGTAATCTCACCTCCTTCCATATATTACTCAAATAAAAGACTAAAAAGGTATAAAAGGCAGTAATCCCTGTCCCTAAAAGTTCATTCCTAAAGGACTAAGTGATGCCTGTGAGATGGAGCAAATGGAGAAAAGACATGGGGAATATTAAGAATAATTTTTTAAAAGAGCACTCAAATCACTAACGTTATTCTTGAACAAAGAATGAATTCTGATGGCTTTCCCCACTTAAAATGAATAAAGAAGATAAACCAAGATGATACCAATGCAAACATTAAAAACTTGGGAGAAAAAAAAAACTGAGGAAGAAGAAAAGGAAAAGCATGTAAATGGCAAACATAATAACAGAGTAATTTTGGAATAAGTTATATAATAGTTGACTTAACACATTTCCTTATATATTTGGGTATTGAATACTACTTGATCAGGAAACTACAGTGAGATCTCACCTCATACCTGTCAGAATGGCTAAAATCAACAAGACAAGGAACAACAGGTGTTTGTTAAGATTGGAGAAAGCAGAATTCTCTTGCACTGTCGGTGGGAATGCAAACAGGTGCAACCACTCTGGAAAAACAGTATGGAGATTTCTCCAAAAGTTAAAAACAGAACTACCCTATGGTCCAGGGATCATATTAGTAGGTATTTACTCACAAAATGCAAAAATATTAATTCAAAGAGATACATGCATGCTGATGTTTATAGCAGCATTATCTACAAAAGTCAAATTACAGAAACAGACCAGTGTCCATCACCTGATGAATGGATAGGGAATATGTGGTATACATACACATGATGGGATATTATTCCTCAGCCACAAAAGAGCATGAAATCTTACCATTTGTAATGACATGAATGGGGCTGGAGAGTACTATGCTAAGCAAAATAAGTCCAAGAAGAACAAATACCACATGATTTCACTCATATATAAAATTTAAGAAACAAAACAAATGAGCAAAGGGTAAAACTGAAAGAGAGAGAGAGAGAGAGACAAGACAAGAAACAGACTCAACTATAGAGAACAAACTGCGGGTTATCAGAGGGGAAGTAGGTGGGGTGTCAATGGGTAAAAGAGGTGATAAGGATTAAAAAGTGCACTTGCTGTGATGAGCACTGGGTGTTGTACGGAAGTGTTGAATCTCTGTATTGTACATCTGAAACTAAGATCACGCTGTGTGTTACCTAACGGAAATTTATATAAAAACTTCAAAAATAATAACTTAAGGTGAAAAGTGGTGTCAAACTCCAACCTCTCAGAAAACCATCCTTCCTGAACTAAAAATTACCCAGTGGGAAACTGGATAGTGACATAGATAACATTTTCAAAAGGAAACACATAGGGAAATTAAGATTCTAATGTTTTTCAATGTATTGAAGTTATATGAAAATTATTTGAGTTTGGATGGTGTTTGCTCTTCACTCCCAGCTCCATTTCAACATTAAAAAGAGGTAAATAATATTGTCTCTTTACAGTTGTAGTTTACGAGGAATGTTCTGGCATATATCTGTACCTCCTTAATTGTGCCGCCACAGGATATCTTATAGCTGTTCTCACCAACTTGCTTTTTCTGGTTCAGGGGAAAAGACTACAAATACTTTGGCCAGCCTCAATAGCCTAGGCTGCATTCATCAACAGATTATCAGAACCCTTGTATTTTGATGGGTGATTTCCAAAGTTATGAAGCTATATTTTATTTTTCATTTGGCAAATGATCCTTGAATATCTATCCTACCAGATGAGAAGGTGGGGAAATTCTGAATCCATATAGACAGAATTGAGTCCAAATACCTGGGTAATTTTTTTTTCAAAAGATAAAAAAGAAAAAAAAGTTTACAAACAAAAAGATTAAATTTTTCAAAGAAGTAAACTTCCATCAAATAAAGAAAAATCCAACTTTGTAGAATAAAAGAATCACCTCTTTCAGAAAAAAATTAATAGTGAATGCTGAACACAGTAAAATATTTCAGAAGAGTCAATGAAGTACAGGGTTAAAAAAGAACCCCACAAGTATATTCAGGTAGAACAAAAATTCACCTAAAGAAACTAGAATAATCATAAGACTTTTTACCTCATTATTATGTTAGGAGATGATTGAGCAACATCCAGAATTCTGATGGAAAATAAACATATCAACATTCAGGATTGAAGAAAATATGATATTCTCAGATATGCATGAAAGAAATACTTATAGCATTTTTGGTATCCATTCTGAGAAACACTCATGGATACATTATATTCAGCCAACAACAATAAAAATAGAAATAAATATCAAGATGGGAAAATGTCATAGAAAAAAGGCTGATTTAAATAAAAAATTGAAAAAAATGTCTGAACTAAGTGACAAAACAATGTTTTAACATAAAGTGTATTATAATTAACATGTTTGAAAGAGACATTACACAATATATAAAAATAATAGTAACTATTGTGGCAGTAAATTAATAAAAAAAATCCAAGATATCTGCCAATAAAAACATTTTGTTGGCAAGAAGTGTGCTATTTTTCTCCTATTTCATGAGTGGAATCAATAATACTGAATTTGATAAATTAATATGCACAGGTTTAAGCATGCATATTTCAGGTTTTAGCTTCATTCATTATGTGTATTTAACTTTTCTCAGGTAGATGGGAGGCAAAACAAACAAACAAACAAAAATAACCCAAAAATCATATTATAAAAGTACAAGAACAAAGGAAATAGAAGAAACATAAGGCAAAAGACCAAATGTATTTCCTATAAAAACAAAGATTTGATAAGCTTTTAAACGTTGTGGACCATGATAATACAACCAAGAAGATAAAAATCATCTATAAGACAATTTGTCTTAAAGCAATTCACTACAAAAAAAATAAATGTAAAGGAATATATAATGATTTACCAAACAAAAACAGGCTGAAAAAAAAAGGCTGAAAGGATCATATTATTTATCTGAAATGGTTAAATGCCAAGCATTTTGTAATAACTCAGACCAAAAAAATGACTTTAGTATAATAAAGGATCCTATATACAATCAAGATAAAACTATTCCTAATAAATATAGCACTGAAATATATGGTGGAAAAACTCTGAGTAAATATAAGGAATCAAAACAGAATTTATAGACTAAAATTCCTAACTAGGCAAGTAGAGAATATCGTCTATGTATGTTTTATTTATTTATTTATTTATTTATTTATTTATTTATATTTTGAGAGAGACAGCACGAATAGGGAAGGGCCTCAGCATGAAGCCCCATGCAGGGCTTGAACTCACCAGCTATGAGATCATGACTAAGTGGAAACCAAGAGTCAGATGCTTAACCAACTGGGTCATCTGGATGCCTTTATTTTACTTTTTTAATTATTCTTAATGTATTTTATTTATTTTTGAGAGACAGAGAGACAGCACGAGCAGGGGAGGGTCAGAGAGAAAGGGGGACACAGAATCCAAAGCAAGCTCCAGGCTCTGAGCCAGCTGTCAGCACAGAGCCCAACGCAGGGCTTGAACCCACGAACCGTGAGATCATGACCTGAGCCGAAGCTGGCCTCTCAAGCGACTGAGCCACCCAGGCGCCATGGGATGCCTTTATTTTAAAATAAGAAAATATACATATATATGTACATATATGTATACTACATATGGAATATATTTATATATTTGTATTCTATATAACATATTCCGTGCACTCTCACATACACACACTTTCTAAAGAGAAACAAGAAAGGAGAGAAAAAACCCTATTGAATTCTAAAAATGGAGACATAATGCAATATGTACTTCCTCACTGTGTTATAATAAAACTAAATATAAATAACAAAAACAGAAATAGAAATCAACTACTCATGAATTATATATATTACAAACTCAAGATATAAAAACAGCAAAAACCAGTCCTATAGACTGAGTTATTAAATCTAATATATTTTAAAGTGATTATAATCAATAAAATGATATACTAATGGAAACATGTAGCAAAAAGCATATACCAGAAATTCATGATTTCATGTGGGTTGCAAAACTTAGGGAAAAACATTCAAATATCCATTAATAGGGGAAACTAATGATAGATCTCACAGATTCAAAAAAGTATATATATTACACATACAATAAAATGGTATGTAACATTTTAAAATGCATTGGCTAGATACAAGAGTGTAAGTGGCAAAGTCCCTTATTAGGCACAGAAGATCTTGGGTAGTAGGTATTCTGCATAATAAACTAGGAGAACTGTCGAATCACTATGTTGGATACCTGAAACTAATTTAACACTATGTGTCAACACATTTCAATTAAAAAAACAAAAACAGGAGAATTGGAATTACTCCTGTCTATCCTAATCAGCAATGAATCTCTAGCTCCCAGTACAACAGTGGAACTCAGATCTTCTTTGCTTTTTGCATTTCTTTTGAGAAATTGATATAAACTATAGACCTTTTCTCTCCTGCAAATTTGAACTTGATTATAGCATTCTATGGACCCTTGATATTAAGAACTCTTGACACCAGCACATGACTGTGAATTCGGGGGTCAATATTTATGGGTTTAAATCCCATCATTCTGTTGTTCTATTGTTATAGTTTCCTCAACTGTAAGAGTCAGACTGCACACCTCATGTAGTGATTCTAAGTATGGTGTGAGTTAATACACACAAAACGATTAGCCAGAATATAGTAAGTGCTCAATCATGTATGAGAATTTTCAGTAGCACAGTACTTGGTGTATAGTACAAGGGGTCAATATGTATTTCTTAAAGAAACAAATAATTGTTCTTATCTATTTCTCAGGATTGTGAATATCAAATTGTTAGCATAATTTTGAAAACAATACTTTGAATCATCTTTAGCCTCCAAAAGGAAAATTAAAGAAAAGATTATAACACATTAAAATGTAAATAATCTCTGAATCCATAGAGAAGGGAACAGTTTTTCTTTACATAAGAATCCAAGGTACCATAGATAGAAGTAATGATAGAATTTATTTTTTATGGAATATTTTGCAATTCTTGTGGAGGGAAAAATAAGGCCTCCAAAATATGTCTAGATCCTAATCCCTGGAGTCCTTGGACATGTTACCTTACGTGGCAAAAAAGACTTTACAGATGTAATCAAACTAAGAACCCATAGATGGGGAGATTTTCTGGGGTTATCTGGGAGAACACAGTCTAATCACATGAAAAAGGAGAGAAACTTTACTGCTTGTGGTCATTGGGAGATGCATCTGTGGGAAGAGGGTCAGTGAGATATAATGCAGAAAAGACTCAATCTATTGTCACTAATTTTGCAAATGGAGCCAGAAGCTGATGAGCCAAGGAATGAGGGTAGCCTTTAGAAGTTGGACAAAGTTGAGAAGACAGATTCTTCCTTAGAGCATCTTGAAAGGAATGCACCCTTGCTACCAAATACATTATTGGAGTGAGACCTGTGCTGACCTCTGACCTTCACAACTCTAAGATCATAAATTTGTGTTGTGTTAAGTCACTTCGCCTGGGCAAAAACAAAACTGCTATTCAACCCCTACGTAATAACCAATTCAGCAAGACTCAGCAATGGATGGTAAAAGCTTCGGGTAAAATACTATTGATTAGCAGAATAGTTACATGGTGCCAGTGTCCCTCCACCCCCAGATTACTACCACAAACAAAAGAATGCACCTTTCCATGGGAGAGAATGGCATTTGCTACCGCAATCAAGAGTTCAAATTTAGTGCCTTTAATAAGGGGATATTCTTTTTCTTAAAAGTTTCTTTATTTATTTTTTTAGAGAGAAGGAGTGAGCAGGGGAGAGGCAGAGAAAGAGGGAGAAAGAATCCCAAGCAGACTCTGCGCTGTCAGCATGGACCCCAATACAGAGCTCAACATGAACCAGGAGATCATGATCTGAGCAGAAATCAAGAATCAGATGCTCAACTGACTGAGCCACCCAAGCACCTCAAGGGGCTATTTTAAAGCATGTGTCTCCTGATGCGCTACTCTATGGGATTCACAACAGCCAAATTAAGTGTTCTTGCCAAATGCTTTACCTGGATCTAATAAAACTTCTAGACCTACCTAACTTCCTTAATAAAATGCAGAAAATATTCAAAAGAAATATGAATAAACAGTCATTTCCAGAATGTGAGATATGACATAAAACAACCAGCCTTGAGTTTTTGAAAAGTCAGTGTAATAGGAAAAAACAACAACAACAACAACAACAACAGTGAGTCCATTCTGAAGTAAAAGGTAATACAGAGCTATGACAATCAAATGAGGTAGTTGAAAACTGATTGAATCCTGGATAATAAAAACAAAGGAGGAAGGGAGGCAAGAAAGGATAAGGAAGAAAAGAAGGAAGGAAAGGAAGAAGAGAAAGAGAGAAGGAAGAACAGTGACAAGATATTTTAGAGATTCATTACCTATTAAAAATAATTTATCCGCAATTCCCACCAGCACCCCTTTTCAAATGATGAATAAATGTATTAGCTGTGTACTGTGGAAAAAGCATTGATTTGGAGCCATGGGATGTTGTTTCTGGTCTTGATTATGTTTATGGATGATCTGAGGAAAGGCATTTACTCTATCTGACCCTCAGTGACCTTAACCGGATTAGGTTGGATAATGTCTATTGACCCTGAAACGTGTACCTTCCTTGATGCTTCCTTCAGGAGAAACTTTGAGAAACTTCCTTTTGATGCCCAATTCTGGTGAACTTCAAATGACAAATTTCCTGAGTTTTACAAGTTTACTGTTCCTGTGTAACTAAAGACCACAAATGGACCAGCTTATGTCAAGACAAATTTATTACCTCAGAGGTTCTGTAGGTCATAAGTCTGGACATGGTGTGACTGGATTTCTCTGCTCAGGGTCTCATCAGCTGAAATCAAAATGTTGGCTTGAGTTATAGCTCTCATCTTGGCTCAAAATTATCTTTCAAGTTCACTGGTTGTTGGCAGACTTCATTTCCTCGCAAGTTTAGGACTGAGGCCTATCAGCTGGCCAGGGTTAGCTCTCAGCAACTCCATGTTGCCTGTAGTTCTTCACCATGTGGCCATCACAGGCAATTCACAACATGAATGTTTGCTTTCTTTTAGGACACCTGGAGCCTGTCACAGCTACCTCTTAGGCCACCTGCCTGGAAAAGACTCTGATTTGAAAGGATTTATGTGATTACCTCAGGCCCACTGAATTAATCTTTCTATCGTAAGGTCAACTGATTAATTATATCTGCAAAATCCCTTCTGACCTATAACATATCCTAACCCTATGAGTAAAATTCATCATATTCAAAAACTGTGGGGATTTTTCAGGACATGTTCACCAGGAAACAAGTGAATCCCGAGGTCCTTTTTAGAATTCTGTTCTAAGAAGAAAGTATAATGCATCAATTGTTGTAAGTATATAGAACGCATTTTGAAATATACATAATTTTCTGTGGAAATCATTAAAAATATAGAGTCAAACATATTTCTTATTTTGAAGTGGTAAAAACTAACTCAGCTTCTATAAAGACCTAAAACACAAAGAATATCATAAGAGGAAATAAAATTATGACAAATATCGATTAACACATCAGATCAATAAAGTAATTTATTTGGAAACCTTGCAAAAGTACATTCTATCATATGTTAAGGGCAATGTCCTACCAGGCGCAAAATGTTCAGATAAAAGAAAAAATAAACAACACATTCTTAAAGATTTTAGAAATCCCTTAAAAGATTTCATGAATGTGAATGATCAATAAAGGCAAACACATTCTATTGTGATTAAAAAACAATTTAAACAATTACAGGGGCTCATGATTTAAAGACATATCCTCAAAACGTTTGGTGAGCATATTTTGCTACAGGCATACAGAGCATTTATTCAATTTAATATATTAAATTATATTAAGAACTCTATTTATAAATCCAAGAGATGAGGGGACAAAGGCATGGAAACAAACAAAATTTAGATGCAAAAGGCATACAAAATATATCCATTTAACAAAAAAAATGGAAATCTGCTGTGCCAAGTGCTAGGGGTAACTACAAAAAAAAGAGAAAGTTTTAGGGTAAAAGACAGACATTAGTCAAAATTTTAATATTGAGAATTTTGAATGATAAAGGTTGGTACGCCCTCATAGCATATAACACTGAAACGTATTTGAATAAATGATCACTGCAATTGGAACCAAGAAAATTGTATTTAAAAATAACTTTGGGTCTTTTTATAATTGTTTTTTACTGTACATTAAGTTCGTTGGTGATGGTGAGGGGATATAATAATTTGGAAACATACTGTGTTCTTGATTTTAAAAATAGGGAAATGTTAAATGAGATGTGTCTGGGTCTCATTTTCAGTGCTAGGTGAGAAAAATTCATAATACTTTCAAACACAATGATCCTCTATTTCAAAATTAAACACATTTTGAAATTTTCATATTGGACTTTTAAAAGGAAAAGGTAGGGATTAAAGCAGAGTGCAAACCTTTTTAAACTAGCTTAACACAATGAGCCCAACAGTATTAAAAGCATAGAAGCTCATAGTTAAGGCACAGTTTAAAGGCCCTCCATTCCCATCCCTCACACACAGAAAATCCAAGAGCCCTCCAACATGTGCTGAGATGTCATCAATCAAGGCACATTCTGCACACCCTGCAGCAGCATTCTCTTTCTTTGGAAAGGTCTACTTAAATGTTCTATATATACTGTCCAAATTAGTCTATATATATGCTACATCATTGATTCCACTTCTACCTCTTGTATTTCTGATATCTCTTATTCTAGTCAGCAGATTAGTACATCTTTTTTATTTTTTTTTAACATTTATTTATTTTCGGGGGCGGGGGGAGGAGTGACAGAGAGAGGGAGAAATAGAATTCCCAGCTGTGCTTACAGCGCAGAGCCTGATGAGGGAATCCAAATCACAAAGCTCCTGAGATCGTGACCTGAGCCAAAACCAAGATTTGGATGCTCAACAGCCTGAGTCACCTAGGTGCCCTTTGATTATTGAATATTTTAAAATTAGCTTCCTTTATTTCTAAATTATTCTTTCCCAAACTAAGTATCCCAATTTCACTACCAATCAGACAAAATTTTTTGCTGTTAAATATTACCATGTTAGCTTTACATCACTGTTTTAGCATACAGAAATCTTTTGAAACACGATTACAATTGAACATCTTCTCCCTCTGTAAATTTGCTAAGAATATTTTTATAATATTATCCAATAAATCAGTAAGAGTAAGACAAGAACAGGGCAGACTCTGGTGCACATCTTTGGATACCTGCTTTCCAACTGAAATCAATTCAACTATTAGCTTGCTTTTAGGACACTGGAATTATTCCAACTCTTCCAAAATGGAACTAATATTCAGCTTAATAAATGTCTTATTGAAGTCTAGATGCTATATGCCTATTACTTCACTAATCTACTTGAATAATTAAGCAAAATGAAGCTATTTAGATATTCTTTGTCATTGTTATAACACCTCAATGCCCTTTGATGCTGAGATCAAATGTTATTCTACAAACAGCTATCACAGACCCCTATCCCCTTGGAGCCTAACATTGATTTAATCGTTTTTATCACAGAAACACAAGTTTGGATGTGCATCATGGCAGTGAAGTAACAAAATACTGGAAAAAAAAATGCTGTGAGGTTGTGGCTAGCTAATTGATAAGAATGCAGATGAACTCTATCCTTTGCAAAATTCATCCAGTAGCGTGTCTCTTTAGGAAGCATCCCTGTGCATGGCTGGGGTTTTCTGATGCATAAAGATGCGCTCTAAAAATGCCAGGGAGGTGGAACACTCATTGTGGTTGTCAATGGAATGTCCTGTTAGTAACCCCTGTGGAAATCACAAAGCTCCCAAGCACACTGAGTCATGAAGGTCACCCTGCATAAATCTGCATTCATGAGCTGCTACTGCTAACTGCCCCCAAGTCAAGCTCAGTGTATGCCCCACACTGCTGAAATGGCAGACCTCATTGGATGAAATCCCAGCTACTACATTCTCAATTCTTGTTATTTATCTTTAAGGCAGTACAGTATCTATTGAGAAACATGCCCTTGAGCATTTGCGTATCTGAAATGGCATTTGTTACAGTGCCTAAAATTTGAAAGAAGCATCTATTATCAGGGCGTAGACATTTCAAAGGAAAAATACTGGTTACAGCTCCTTCTATAGAGATATGACATAGTTAGCACATTCTTGGTCTCTTACAACAATGACAAATTGAAATAGCTAGGTAAAGAACTGTAGTTCTTCTAAGCCCTGACAACTAAAGATAATAGTTTTTATATCAAAATAATAGTTATAATATACTGTGGTATATGTTTTACATATTTCCCAGCTTAAAATTTCTTTGAAGCATTATTTATTTTTAAAATATAATTGGGGGAAGATACTAATTTTCTCATTTTATATATAATGAAACACATTCAAAAAGGCTAAGATACTTGTTTAAGTCACACTATGAAAAGATGTATTTAAGATCTGCTCCAAATGCAATGTCTTTTCAATTTTGGTTCTCTGATTCTCAAGATTACAGATATATAATTTGTAATTAATCACAAAAGCATTTTAAAAATAACTCAATCATTTATGTGCTATTAAATTATGCTCTTTTCTTGTCACAATATATTTTATTTTAACCATACAATTATTAAATACATATATTTGATCTGTGAATATCATTTCCTACCACATTAATCTAAGCTCTAGCTTTATTGTATCATTTGAGGTATATTCTGTTATTGAAAAGTCACTTGTAGGGAGTTTGGGTAGCTCAGTCAATAGAGCATCCAACACTTGATCTCAGAGTCTTGAGTTCAAGCCCCATATTGGAGCTACTTTAAAAAAAAGAAAAGAACAGAAAACTCAATTGTAATGTAGCGTTTAAATCTTGATTGTCCAAACACATGCCATGTTATAAAGCAATTATGTAAGTATTCAAATTGAATTCCTGAGTACTCTAGCCTGTAAAACCAAATTAATGACACCAAGAAAAACTCAGTTAAAAAAATCCCAGAATGTCAACACAAACAAAACAATAATATGTAAGGCAAGAGAAAGGAAAGGACAAAAATTTAATCCATTGCCTCCAAAAAAGGGAATGCAACAAAGATATAATGAAAATAAAATCACTGACTGTAAAAGGACCCAAATTTGCAGATTAAAAAGGCTTAATATCACATAATGGTTAAGAAATGGGATTTTGAGGAGTTGTGCTGTCTTGACTCATCTTGGCTTTGGGTAAGTTAATAAAACCCTCAAAGCTTCACTTTTCCCACATATAAACATTAAGTTGTCCTGAGGATGAAAGGAGATCACATTTGTAAATGGCTTAACCAAGTTTTTGGCAAAATAAAAGGGTTTAATACATGTTTGTGTTCATCATTATGATGATGACAGTGATGATATTTAAGTTATGATCAACATGCAGAAAATATTGATTTAAAATAATAAACATCCATTTTCTATTGAAATGTCTAATGTTGAAGAATTTTGCAAACATCCTGGCAGAAAAAAAATAAAAACAAAAATAAAACACTGCATAATGGAAACTTTATTGGAAAGGAATTATGGGTCTGAGAAATATTCAGCATGATTATTTCTTTCTGTGAATCCAGAGAAAAAGGCATTTATAGGGAGTCTGACAAGACATTTTAAATTAATGGGAAACATTTATTCAAAAAATGGTATATCCATTTGAAAAAACACAAAATATATATATCTCATTTTGGAAATATATAAAATTCCAAATAGGTTCAAACCACAAAACTGTTTAAAGAAGACACAGGCATATATTTCTGTAATCCTGATGTGAAACAAAAAGATGGACTTAACTATGTATGAAAACTTGTGGGAACGCCTGGGTGGCTCAGGCGGCTCAGCATCTGACTCTTGATTTTGGCTCAGGCCATGATCTCATGGTTCGTAACTTTGAGCCTCATGTCAGACTCTGTGCTGACAGCAGGGAACCTGCTTGGGATTCTCCTTCTCTCCCTCTCTCTCTGCCCCTTCCCTGCTCACATGAGCACTTTCTCTCTCATTCTCAAAATAAATAAATTAATTAAATAAATAAAACTTCTTGTGACAAAAAATACCATGACCAAAGTTAAAAGATAACAAACCAGACAAATATTGAATATGGCGAAGTGTACCTAAAGACTCTTCCTTGGTCATTAGAATAAAAAGGGACAAAAGAAACACTGGCATTTAACAAGTGAGGAAAAACAAATAGCAAACCTATTACAATCTTAATATAATTTAATAACTTTATCATAATTTAAAAATACGAAAAGTAAAATGACATTGTTTAGTCACCTGTCTAATTAGCAAAATTAAAAATTATTTTTAATGGCCCATGATATTATGAGAAAAATAGCAAGTGCTGGTATATTTTCTTTAAATAGATTTTATTTTTAGGTTCACAACAAAATTGGGCAGAAAGTACAGGGTTTCCATACACCATTTGCCCCCACCAGCTTTCCCCATTATGTTTACCCTGAAGCAAAGATGGTACATTTATTGTAATTGATGAACTTACATGGACATAAGTTTATCAGCTAAATCAAAAATTTACATTAGGGTTACTCAGCATTGTATGGGTTTTAGCAAAAGCATGATGACATGTATCCATCATTATAGTACCATACAAAATTTCACTGCCCTAAAAATTACCTCTGCTGTTTATTAATCCCTGTCTACCCCCAACTCCTCACAAAATTTAATCTTTATTGTGTCCATCATTTTGCCATTCCCAGAATGTCATATAGTTGGGATCATACACTGCATAGCCTTTGCACATTGGATTCTTTCACTTAGCAATATTCATTTAATGCTTTTTCATATCTTTCGTATGATAGTTCATTTCTTTATAACATGGAATAATATTCCATTGTCTGAATATATCACAGTTTATTTATCTATTCACCTAATGAAGAATATTTTAGTAGCTTCCAAGTATAGGCAATTATTAATATAACTGGTATAAACACAAAAGTACTTTAATTTTCTCACTGTATATACATGAAGAGGTGTGTGTGTGTGCGCGCACATGTGTGTGCATGTATATGTATACATATAGAGAGAGTAAAACCTTGGTTTGCAAGCATTACTCATTCTGGAAACATGCTTGTAATCCAAGCACTTGTATATCAAAACAAATTTCCCCATAAGAAACAAATGGAAACTCAGATGATTCATTCCACAACCCAAAAATATTAATATAAAAATGATTACAATGCTATAAAACAAAATAATAAAGAAAATACAAAATATAAAAAAAATAAATTAACCTTTATTTAAGAGGTTGGTGTACAAGGCCTTTACCTTCTTGCAGATAAAGTTCTCACTTACAGTATCACCTGCTAGTTGTTTATCTGAACTAGAAGAAACTTTCCTACATCCTCTAGAACACGTGGCTGTTGCTTTGATGTTCTTGTGACTCCTTTTGCTGCATCTAGCCCCTTATTTCTTCTTTCTTCCTTAATAATGTCAAATGGTCTACATAGACTTCTTATGAAATCTTGCAATTTCAGCCACTTGCATATCTTGTTTGTACTTCTCAATGATTTCCTTCTTAACTTCTACTGTAATCATCTCCTTCTTACCATCTCTCTTTTAAACTTTTTTCTGTCTAAAGGCCATGTACATGCTCACACAGAGGCTGACTACAGTACTGTCGTTAATAAACTCTTCAGCATGCACCTGGAACTAAATGAAGCAGAGCATTCCTAAGCTTACTCTTGTATGGAAAAGCAAACAACTATCCATAGTTGCTTCGAAGTGACAAAAAAATACACTTAGTGCCAGTTGTAAGCACTTTCCAACGTTCTAAAAAATCACTGATTTCGGCCAGATGCCACAGTCTGAAACTGAGCATCAGAGCATGGGAGATGATCACCCACAATACCACAGTGAAAAAGTGAGAAAAGAACCATTGGATCAGTTGTGATCATGTGATGTTCAGCCTTACATACTACTGGAATTGAAAGACATCGCTCACGCATTTATCAAGTTAAAATTTATTAGAAATGTTTGCTCATGTTGCAGAACACTCGCAGAACAAGTTACTCGCAATCCAAGGTCCTCCTCTATATATATATCGTGTATATTTGTCTTCCAATTTGAATCATTTGCAGAAATCTTGACACTTTACACTTAAATATTTTAATTTGTATGTCTTAAGAACAAGGACATTCTGTAAATAATCAAAATGCTCAAATGCATTATCTCCTCAAGAAATGTAGTACAGTACTACTTAATTACATAATATAAAATTTTTATTTAAATATCACAAACTGTCCCCTAATTATTTCATAAATGCATTTCTGTTTCTAGATACAATATTCAATCAAGTATTACAAAATTCAATTTAGTTGCCATGCCTCTTTAAAATAAAATTGTCTCCCAACATCCTCGATTCTTTTTTATTTTTTTCCCAACATTGAGATTTTAAAAAATTTAGGCTAATGGTTTTGCAAATGTTTCTTAACCTGGATTTGCTTGTTTTTTCATCACTGCTGACAACATTACCACATTTGTGATACTATGCCATCTCAATGCTTTTGTCAGTAGGAGCATGGTATCAGTTTGAGACAGTATAGGTGATATTAAAGTTTAACCGTTTGGCAAGACTATAGATTTCTCCAATATAAAGAAACTTTTAAAAAAATCTTATTCCCATACAATAAATAAGCAATCTACGGGGCAATAATTTGAGACTACGGAAATAATTTGTTTCGCAACAATTGTCACCCAATAATTCTAGTATCCATGAAGATCCTCATCTGAATTATTTCAATGGGAGTAATGTGACTTCTTATTTCTATCATTCTTTCTTCATTTATTAATTTGTACTTTATAAAAAAGACTTTTCTTTTCTGCCAGCCCTCAACACTACTTTAGGACTATTATGAATTATAAAGTCTTTTATATCCATTGTGTTATATATAAAACAGTTATTATTCTTTTTGATGCTCAAATTGTCAAGATTTGGCCAGTGAGAGCCATTTAATCTTTCTGCTTAATTACTTTATGATGAAAGTACTGCTGTTAGAATACAAAAGTAAATAGAGTAATAGAATTATTCCTAAAGTACTTTTAAATTGCACCATTAAAAAAAAATCACACACGTATAATAAATTAAATATGATTTGCTATTCTGGGCCAAAATTGTGACAGTGTTATTTGCTGGAATATGGTGATGCCATGGTAGCATTTGTTCTGATCTGTAAGATGTGAACTGGGGGAAACGGATGCTAAAGGAGGGTTTTAGCAATGTCAACGAGATCTCTCCAGCAAGACAAGATTGAGAAGGATCACAGTCATTTATCCTTTTTGCCAGGTAATAGATGCTTTAAATACTTTGTTTGCAAAATTGCAAGTATGTATTACATATCCATTCCTCATTTCATACAACAGAGAAGCAAGTACACCAGGTACATAAATATAACAAATTGCAAGTAGAGGACATTAGGTGTGTATAATGAAGCTACAAAGGAAGTGCTTTTCCTACAGTTTAGAAATCTAATCTGCAGATAGTAAGGTAAGGGTTAGATAACAGTATTTTTGTGTTTCCAAACATAATTTTGCAATTGGGAATGGAAAGAGGACATCAGATCTTGGAATACTTAGCAAAGAAAGGCAAAAAAGTATACTAAGCTAATTCCAAAATTTTGAGCATGGAAAACAAAGATAATCTAGCCAACGTTTTTAAGTGATCACTTGCTGCATGTTAGACATTTTACTAGGTGTTGGACAATGTTTCAATGAGTAGGATACAGAAATTACCTTAGAAGAGCTCAGTGTCTAAAGAAAGACAACAAAGGTTAGCATTAACTTTAAAAGAGTATGGTTAGTACTGAAATCAATGCATATATAAGACTGAATGAGCACACAGAGAAGGTAACTAAGTATATCTGAAGGAGGGATAGGAGGTAAGCAAAAAGTAGTAAAATAAAATCAGAAAACAAGACATTTAGGTCTTCAAAGATATTTCTGATTTGCCAGATAAAGCGGACATTCTACATAGAGTAAAAGAAGAGTATCAATTGACTGCATAGATATATTTGATGGTTACGTAGATAGATAGATAAAAATTAACAGAGAGAAATAAATGAATAATAATTTCTTTCAATGGAAACAAAGAACACCTATGAAAAATCAGTAGCAGGTAAGGGTGGAAAGGAATTTTTTTACCAGAACTTTTTACCAGGCAATGATGCTTAATAAAAGCAAGCAAGCAAACAAACAAACAAACAAAACAGCCTTTGCAGAGGAACAGGTGATCAATAATGAAGGTCTGTTCAATACAGCAGTTGTTCAAGAGATTGGCTCAACAAGATATGTTAAACAGTTCACTTTAATCATTATTTATTGACAACCAGACAAGAAGTACTTGGAGTTCAAAGAGCACTATTATTAATAAAATTACTTGAGATAACAGTCACTATTTATCAAGTATTGATGCACTATGTGAAGCATTTTGAATGTATAAAATGTAATCCTTGTGACAACCCTATACTATGGGCAGAGTGCACATCTTTACAATCTAGGATATGCCAGGAGTAGATGAGCAATCTAAGAAACAGAGGAGGGTAGAGGGAGGGAGAAGAGAAAGAAGAGAGAGAGTGCCAGAGTCTAGCTCCAGCAGGCCCAGGGCTCCCTGAAGGATGGACGATGTCAGTGAAAGGGAATGAGAGAGCCTTAGCTTCTTTCTGATCATCAGGCAGGCATCTCTGCACTGACTGAAGAGTCAGCTTTATTTATGGAAAAAATGTATGGGGTACAAAATAGAAGTGGCAGTTGCCTTAGACAATGATTTCTGATGACAAATTCTTTGGTATGTAAAAATTTCCCAGAACAATGATTGGTAGAAGACTTATGCAGAATCTTTATCAATAGTGATTGAAGTAGGTGACTAGATGCTTATCACTTGGGGAAGGAAGGGATCTTTAGCATTCAAATACAAGGCAATGTTTTTAGCATAACAAAGGCAAGAGTTAGTTCTTTTGTGAGCAGGGGTCAATAGCCTGTTTTCTCGAGGGGAAAAAAAACAGGTTTCTTGAGAAATGTAATATTTGTTCCTATAATCACAAAAAAAGAAACTCTTATAATAAGTTTTGTCATAAGGTACAAGTCACATACGTTTAGCATAAGAAGACAAATCACTCTTGATACGAGTAGGGGGTTGGGGTAGACATCAGTAACCATCTGGTCGCCATCTGATGTGGGAGGCCTCTGCCTTGCAAACCCACCTTACTTGAGAAATGATTCCCAGCAAGAGAGAGGAGGAAAGGCTAAATCTTACAGTAGGAATGAAAACATTTAAAAAAATGTCAAGGAACTACCTATCAGTCATAGAATAGCTATGGTCCTTTTGAAAAAAAAAAAAGTTAAGGGACCCTTGGGTGGCTTAGTAAGTTAAGCATCCACTTCAGATCAGGTCATGCTCTCACCGGTTTGTGAGTTCAGGCCTCACATTGGGTTCTCTGCTGACAGCTCAGAGTCTTGAGTCTGTTTCAGATTTTGTGTCTCCCTCTCCCTGCCCCTTCCCTGCTTATGCTCTGTTTCTATCTCTCTCAAAAATAAATAAACATTAAAAAATATTTAAAAAGAAAAAGTTAAGAGAAAACTCTCTGATTACTATAGATGATATTTTGTTTTCCTTACTAATACTACAAATGTAATTTCAGGAAACTATCAACAATCATTAAAGAAAATTATTCTAATGAGAGATCTGCCTATATTCCTTAAAAACATGTATCCTTATATCAGCTTGCCTTCATTCCCATTTAGATTGTTGATCCCTTCAGAGTCCACTGAATTTATTAAATTATGTAAAATATACATAAAAAATGATTAAAAATATTTCCAAGTGTGATAGATGAAACATTTGTAAAAACAGAAGTTCATAAATTTGAACAAGAAGCACAGTTGGAAGTTGTACATCTGCAGGGAAGATGGTTAGTAGGGTATAAAGTAGACATTTTTTAGGTTTATTTTATTTATATTGATGGAGAAAGAGAGAGAGAGAGCAGGGGAGGGGCAGAGAGAAAGAAAGAGAGAGGAAGAGAGAGAATCAAAGCAGGATCCACACTGTCAGTGCAGAGCCAAAATCAAGAGTTGGATGCTTAGCGGACTGAGCCACCCAGGTGCCCCTAAAATAGACACTTTTAAAAGCTTTCCTATATTCAGAATTCTATGTATAAACCTTACCCTAAGATTAAAAAAAGAAGAATAAGAAGAAGAAGGGAGAAAAAAACTGAGCCATAAAGAGATTAGTACTCATATAAAAATGAATATTGTTTTTAATTCTTAAAAAATGAGAAATGGTCTAGTTTGAATGATCAAAATGATCAAGTGATCAAATAAAATGATGAAAAACATGACTCTCTTGAGTTGAAAAGATGGGCATATAACATTGCTGCCCAACCTAGCATTTGTCTTCTTGGAAGTGAGGTAGTCAAGCTACTGCATAAAGTATAAAATAAATCGTGAAATGGGTGAATGGATTTTTAGGACCTACCACGAGGCTTCAGCTATGACTCATTATCATTCAGTACCTAAACAATTACGCATATGTTTAAATGTGGGTAGAAATAATTTTGTTGTATATGATGTACCATACTAAACTCTGTGATTTTTCCTCATAGAGTTACTGTGACATGGTCATTGAGTCACATAAACATGTTTTCTTTCCACAAACAAAAAAAAAATGTAGAGAACATCACTGTCAATATAATTCAATTGTCAAACAAATATCTTTTAACAAGGAAAGAGATGATTAAAATGTTGGCACATTCAAGTATTACAACTGAAATAGATATTGGTACATTTTAGCTATGTCACTATAAAGATATTTTGGGTTTCAATAAATGATTATAAAGTATAATTAGATTTTCTCATGCTTTTACATTTATCAAATTGTAGAAAAATAATGCAGAAATTTAAAAGACAGGCATTTATGTTCATGCATTGTGCTCATAAAGGGAATCCCTTTGACTACATTTGAAATTTCAACTGTCCAGCCACCAGAATCCATTCCATATGCCAACAATAACATCTTCAAAATTTTATAGCATGAAGTCATTTTCAAATTCTCCACAATGGACTGTAATAATCTGTTAAACATTGCCAAATGCTATGAAAAACAAGATTTTTGATTTATATGGCATAAAATGATGTTGCAAAAATATTTTAATATGCTAGATGTATATTAAAAAACATATTTAAAATTATGAATCCAAAATGTTATTTTGTGGTTGTTTGTGAAATATTGTCCTCTATTACACCATAACATCTATTATGTACTTCAACTTTTGAATGCTTTCACTAGCACATAATTCAATACTCCTTCCAATGAACATCACTACTGTTTCTGTCAGTTCAATACATCCAGAAATTTACATAAATCAGGGAGTATCTTATTTATTTATTATTTTATTTATTTATTGTTTTATTTTTAAGTACTTTAAAAATATTTTTAAATTTTATTTTTGATAGGGGGGCAGAGAAAGAAAGAGAGACACAGAATCTGAAACAGGCTCCATCCAGGCTCTGAGCTGTCAGCACAGATCCTGATGCAGGGCTCAAACTCAGGAACCTCAAGACCATGACCTGAGCAGAAGTCGATGCTTAACTGACTGAGCCACTCAGGCATCTCTTAAATACTTCTTTAAAAAAGTTTATCTTGAGAGAAAGAGAGAGAGAACAAGGAGGGAGAGGCAGAGAAAGACGGAGAGAGAGAATCCCAAGCAGGCTCTGAGCTGACAGCAGATCTCACCACCTGAGAGAGCATGACCTGAGTTGAAAACAAGAGTCACTTAACCAACTGAGCCACCCAGGGACCTCAGTCAGGGAATAAACAAAAGTGCTTCACACTTAAGTATATTTCAACTTACTATAGTATAGCATTGTTTCACTTTATAAAATGTTTATAGCATACACTAGCATTACAATAAGCTAATCAGATAGATAGTACAGGAATCTCCAGTCTTGTTTTATAGATGAGGGCATTTAAAGCCAAATGATTAACTGACTTCTTCAAGGTCATACAACAAAACAGTGCAAGGATCAAATCAGGTCTCCTGACAACACTAGGTCCTTCCTACCACACTACAGAAACAAATATACCTCATTCTATACTAGAGTTATTGTTTCAGAAAAGTCCTTAGCACTTCCTTAAAATTGGATGAGTAAACCAAGTGTATCAATGATGGCAATTTTAAAAAAGAGAAAGGGTTATTGTCATCTTAAAACAAACTCTAGCTTGCCAGATTTCTCTGTTAATTTCTGTGACCAGTCTTATTACCCCAACATTTAAGGCCCACCTGCAGACATGGAATATACATTAGTACAGCATCATTGTGTGCCATTGCTCCTGTGTACAGAATAATAAAGAAACAGTACGACTCAGCAGGTTAAGCAATGAGCTAGAAACTTCAGGCTCTGTGAATTCTAATCTCCAGTACCTTGGTGACTCTTGATAGCTAAAACATAAGAACTTAACTGGTTAAATCCATCTGTAGTTAAATTGAGTCCATTTAGCTCAGGAAAAAAGGCTATAGCTTGGGTAATAATTTTTTTTTTAATGTTCTTCCTCCCTCTTGTATTCTCTAGACAACAACTAACCTACTGATGACCTAAGAATCCCCTGTTGTGAGATGATTACAGTTAAAATTCCCCAGCAGTAATGCTGATATAAAAAAGGGTTGTATTTGGCAAAGGTGTATCTATCTCCAGGAGATGGCCCATAGTAACAGTGCTCTGGTGATCTGATCGATTCCTATTATAAATAATTTTGGAAAACAAATGCTTTCTCTGCATGCAGTGTTCTAAAACCATTCCTGTAAGCAAAGTTAGGATAATTTGCTCTTTGCATTTTTACTCCTTCCTAAAGTGCTACAGCTGCTTCAAAGAAAGCACCACACTTTGCGCTCTTCTAAGTAAAAAAAGCAAACAAACAGAACCCCTCTTTTTCCAACCTCTAATTAACATTAACTCATAAATATATCAGATAATTTGGGCAAGAAACAGCTAGAATGATGCACAGAGAAAGAAAATGGAGGCAATATTCCAAAACCTCACATTTGAGGAAGCAACTGGTGGAAGCAGAGATTGGAGCTAAAATTAAGAGCTAGATTTCAGAGATGCTTACTTCAGCAGAGGGGGCAGAAGTAGGAGAAATTAAGGCTAAAATGAGTAAATGGAAAAGCAGTGAGTTGGAAGACTAATAAGAATCCCCATCCCTTCCTGACTTTAATTCTAAATCAAAACAAAGAGGACTGGGGTAAAAAATTCAGTGACAATTCACACTAAGGATATGTGTGTCATTTTGTGATATTAATCTTCCTTCTAAGCTTGCTTAAATTTTTAATGAGACTGAACGAATTTAAATAAATAATAGTTTTATTTTTAATTGGTGAAAAACAAATGTAATTTTTATTTTCATATTTCATCTGTGTATCCTGCATTTATCCCTAAGTCTAGCATTCTTTCTAGATGGTGAGCAGGCTGTGTGCATGATCCAACAAATACTCGGTAAGGGTTGGTCAGAACGCTTCTATTCAAGAAAACATACATGGATTTAGTCATTACTATTTTTCCTTCCTTCCTTTTTCAAACATATATTGCGTGTATAAGTGTCAGTGTCATGGGTTTACATATAAGATGCTGATGGTTCCTTCATTTTCATCTGTAGCTAGCAGTTTTATCCAGAGAAACTGAGAAACAAACCAAAATCCATGATTAAGCTTTGTGTTTTTCTACTGACATTTATGAATATTATCTCTGATAGCTTCTTAGTGTTAAAAAAAATTAAAGGGATTCTCCCAACCCACCATGGTAAAAGAAATGTTAGTGTCTTTCTGGACCCAGAGGGAGAAAAGCCAAACTGTGAGATTCCTTATTTTGCAATAACTTGACGTACATTTCCTATGTAAGATCTATGGCCTCATCCACGAGGATGCTATATACTGAAGCGGTTTGCTAAACTTTCTGTATGCCCAATTTTGCATAGTTTTGACATAAGAAATGAGAGCCTTAAATCTATATTTTCAAGATCAGCTCTCAGACCTGCCACATGTGTGGGGCACATGTCCATCCCTCCATAATCCTCTTCAGTGTAATCTGAGCATCCTAAAATTATATAATTGACTTATAGTCCATAGGCACTATTTTACACCAAACCCTCACTTATTATTTTATCGATAGCCAACATAATTTTTAAATTTTACAGAGAAGTTATCTCATATATAGCCTCTGAATTATGGAAATAATATCCCAATTTTATTATACCCAGTGATTCAGACACGTGAAAATATTTTCATAGACCTCCTGAACTAGAAGTACAAGAATCATAAACTTTGTAGGTACTAAAATTGAGGAGAGAAAAAAACTCTGAGGATCAATGATAAGTTGCCACGTATTTTTCTAATACATTTAACATAGTGCTAAAGAGTGAATATTCACAAGGTCTCCAAACATAGTCCTTAGTCATATAATGTTTAGTGCGGGGGATAGGAGGGACAAATATATAAAGTTTAAGTTTTAATGAACATCACTGTAAACGTTTTTAAATGTCACAAAATGAAAAACAAGATTCCTATTAAAAATATAATAATAATAATAATAATAATAATAAGGCCAACTTTAGGTTGAAATTTCTCTGGGTAATAAGTTGAGAGTTTCAATTCGAGTAGGAATTAGTGCAGGGTGGTTATGGGTAGCAAGGAGGATACAGGGTTGAGAAGGATTCTTTCCTGTTGGAGAGAAAGGTTTATAAAAATGTCTTGATAGGTCATAGCAGCTAGTGTATTAGAAAAACTAAAAGTAGACTTCTTCAGCTTTGAACAATTGGGGTGATCATGTGAAAAGAATTTGAATTGAGAAGGAGAAGCAGAATTACACAGTCCTGAAGGCCATGTTAAAGAATTACATTTAAAAAACTTCCAATTACTAAAAGAAATCTTTGGTACTAAGAGGACACTAATAGTGTCCAATAAAGCTGCCTTCTAGAAATCAAAGTAAAGGAGCTACATTTTTTTTCTCTAGAGCCAATGTCAAATAACATTTCTCTTTATGAGTATGCTATAATAAAATATAACAATTACAACCACTGTTTTTTTAAATCAGGGAAACGTATTACCTTTCTCAGAAAACAATACCATAGCGTTGTGTCAGGAATGCTACACATGGTAGCCAAAGATAAGATCAGTTGTTCTCAACTGTGGGCCATTTTGCCCCTCAGAGAACATTTGACAGTGTCTGGATGTATAGCTTTGGTTTTCGAGCTTTGGGAGAAGGGTTGTTACTTGCTACAGGGTAGAAGCCAAAAATGTTGCTAATGATGCATATGCATACAATGCTTAGTTCCCCACAACAAAGAATTTTAACTCCAAAAAGTCAATAGTACTGATGTTGAAAAATTGCTCTTGGTCAACAGGACTGTCACTGGATTATAGGTATCTTCCCATAAACTCCCTCTTCTGTAAACATTTCATGGGTATTAATGACCACGGTATATCCAAGGGTGAGGACATCTTGGATCCTTCCATGGTGAGGTAGATGTGGATGTATAATGCAAAGCAATTTTAGACTTGAGTCAGCTATATTGCTGTTGCCAAAATTAAACTCTGATAATTAAAATGACTAAAGGTGAGTCCTAGCATATATATATAAGCAATACCCATGTTTGCAGGAAATAAGAATGAAATAAGCTGGAGTTTAGGGAGTAAGGCAATTCTTATGTTGGCTGTACCAAATTAGGTGGTGATTGGCTGGCCTTATGCTGATGAATGTGATATACTGAAGAGACTGGATTAGATTTATCATTCAATGAAAAGTGTTTAGAACTCTACATATGTGCATGCATGGGTATGTGTGGGGTTAAATATTTGCAGTAAAGCACACTTTGGGAACTGCTAACTACTATATGGTCTTTAATCGAAAATACATTTTGTAACCTAGTAGATTAAAAGTATTTGTTTTAATTTTATAAATGACAGTTTGAAAGGTTATACACTCCATTGTATGTCCAGGTCTTAATACCTTGAGTGCAAATTCCAATGTAAGATCTATGGCAGTAGGAAAGAAAACACGGTCTATAACAAAATGATCACGATGTTTTCTGTAGTGCATGGAAAGGACATTTCAATTCTACATACAAGAGGATACGAACTTGTCACAGAAACTGTGCTTCCAGGTTTCTCTTAGTCACAGCCAAAACTATTTATAATGACTTAAATTAAACCAAGTAATGAGAAAATACACCTAAACTACCAGACTCAGAGCCAAAATCTCAATGAATATATATAGGAAAAATGTTAAAAGAACAGGTCTAACCAGGATGACAAATTCAGGCTGTTAGAAAGTTAAAAAGATTTTCACATGTACTAGAAATATTTTTGAGTAATAATTATCTCTTCATCACCAAACTTAAGGAAGAATGTTAACTTTTTAAAATTGTTCCTTTACTGTGAAAAAGAAACAAATACACAAATGTTGTCTTGAAAACTTAGGAGCTTCCCAGGTGAAATCTGAAGTGACCCAGTATATGGAAGGTAAGGAGAGACTAATGAAAAGACGAGAACACTCCAGACTGGTAGGTGGCAAGTTCAATAAGCAAAGCAACTTAAATACTACACTTGTCTTGGGTGGCGATGGAATGAGTAGATCTTGCAACTGCCTGCCAGAATCTTAAAGATTAATATAAAGGCCTTAACAGGGTCCAGTCACACATACCGACCAGACTATTTCAACAACACACTAGTCTCTCAAGGATGTGACCTTGAAAACAGCCCCCACTGTGGGGAAAGTGAGTGGAATGCACGTCCCAAGAACAAGGGTAGGGGTGAAGAGCCGCGGGATTGCCCAGATCCAGCTCTTAGGTCAACCGGTGGTCACATCCTCCCATGACCTCCTCCAACAACAAAGAGTTGTGTTTTTTTTCCTTGACATTAAACTGAAACAATTAATAGAAACTGAAAATGTAATAACTGACTTGAAAAATAATTCAATAGAGATTTTTCTTCCCAAATAACTTTAGACCTAAAACAGTGATTACGATTATTTGTTACCATATAAACTACTGACAATATGTGATCTACATCCAAATTAGTTATTGTATATTTTAAAGGTTTATATATGTTTATTTAAAAATAACCAGCATCTCTAAATGACCAAATTATGGCATCTCTAAAAATTTTTTCTAAGTATATAATGTGAGTGCAAAACAAAAACTTAAAATAGAAACTTCACTAACTTGAAACAATTATTTATAGATCTTAGTATCTTTGAATTTTCCTTCTTCCATAATATCTTTTTTTCTCATAATACCTTTATAAAATATTGGTCTCAAAACTTTTCTAGCATCTATTGGTTAAATGTTCAATTACTGTCATGTGATAATACACTGACTTCTTTCATGTTTGTTTCATTAGGTTGACTGTTTCTAAAGCGATGGGGCCCACTACTCATGTTGGCTTCCAAAGACTGATTATCGTTAGTGACTATTACACGTTGGCTGACCCCATGCCTTATTCTAACAGATGCTTCATTGCCATTCCGAATTTACTCATCCTCTGTTTGTGTCCTGCTATTTATGAGCTGCATCTATAGATGCCTTTGTTTTCCAACTTATGTTTGGGTTTGGACAATAGGAGAAAACAGCAGGTGACTGAAGGGCAAGAAGAAAGTGAGATCAGGATATTTATTCCTCTGGCTCCCTCCTGCCAAAGAAACCTTCTCCTGTGTAGGTGCTCCTCTCATATGGCTATTGTTTCTGAGATATATAAACCATTTTATTTCCACCAGCTTTTGTACTACCCATGATGAGCTGGTGCATTTGCCTTATATTTTTCTAAGGAAGCAGAATCTGGAGATCTGCAAAAAATTTTCATTCTTAACCAATCTAGAATTACAGTAAAAGTCATCTGGATGCATATAATATTATGTTTTCTCAATGACTACTGAGGTAGAAGTTTTAGCAACATAGATTCAACTAACATTGAAAGTCAGTTTTAGTTAAAGACTAATATTAAATTAAATTTCATCATCCTAGCACTTCTACATGAAAAAGTGAAATTTCAGGTTTTGATTGTGGTGTACTCTGATAGTTCTTGAATTTCTCCTTTATTTTCTGGGAAGAAAAAGACAAATTATAATGATCCCAGTTTATACTAAGTTCACAAACTTATATCATAATTATTCATACATGTCCTCATGCAGATGATACTTGGTCCTAATTAAGTGAAACCTAGACTTGTTTTCTCCAACTTTCGCATAAGTCTTCTTTCTTTTTTTTTCTTTCAAGTAGGCTTCATGCCCAGTGTGGAGCCAACATGGGGCTTGAACTCAAGACCCTGAGATCAAGAACTGAGCTGAGATCAAGAGTCAGATGCTCAATCAACTGAGCCACTCAGGTGCCCCTAACTTTGCACATAAGTCTAATAATTTCCCATCATAAAAAGGATCAAGAATTTTAGATGATAATACTAATACATCAAATACATACACATTTCAGGTAATAAATGGACTGAGCACAGTTTTTAAGCTCTGATTTTAACAGAAGAAAGAGTTTTTGAATAATATTTTTTTAGTACCCATATCAATTTGAGAAGCAGTCAGCACTAGGGAAGTTTGATTAATGCTTTTTCTATTCTTTATTATGCTGTCATAAAACAAGGTTTGGGATTGACTGGACTAGACTGTTAACTCTTTGCTCTCCAGATGGCATCTAGGTAACATTAAGTCAATTTATGCACCTCTTCCCACCCACAGTTTTCTCATCAGTAACATGAAAATACACATGATTGTCTCACAAATATGTTATATGGAATATTTGAAATAACGTATGTAAAATGCTCAGAGCAGTTACTGGCACAAAAAAAAATTTCAAACAATGATAATTATTGTTATTTTTGGTTTCTATCTGGGTTTCTACACCAGAGATCAGCTGATTGTTTTCTTTTTCCCCAGATACGGCACTTTGTTCATGCTACAAAGATAGCTCTCCTTAGGCTTCCACTCTCCCTGGATCTTGCCAATTTAGGACAAAACTAAAACCAATGATGAATAAGAAAGCATACTGAAAAAACCTCTTTTAAGTTTCTTAGGATCACAGGTCCTATGAACTTTAAAGTTTTTCAATATTCTTTTTTTATTTAAATTCATTAGCTAACATAGTGTAGTATTGGTATCAGAAGTAGAACTCAGTGATTCATCACTACATAAGCACCCAGTGCTCATCACAGCAAATGCCTCCTTAAAACCCACCACCCATTTAGCCCATCCCCCAGTCCACCTCCACTCCAGCCATCCTCAGTCCATTCTCTGTACTTAAGGTCTCTTATGTTTTGCCTCCCTCTCTGTTCTTATTTTTCCTTCTTTTCCCCATGTTCATCTGTGTTGTTTCTTAAATTGCACATATGAGTGAAATCATATATTTGTCTTTCTATGACTTATTCGGTTAGCATGATACACTCTAATTCCATCCATGTTGTTGCAAATGCAAAGATTTCATTCTCTTTGATTGCTGATTAATATTCCATTGTGTATATATACCACATCTTCTTTATCCATTCATCAATTGATGGCTATTTGGGCTCTTTCCATACTTTGGCTATTGTTAATAGTGCTGCTATAAACATTGGGGTACCTGAGCCCTTTTAAATTAGTATTTTTGTATCCTTTGGATAAATACCTAGTAGTGTAATGCTGGCTCATAGAGTAGTTCTATTTTAATTTTTTGAAGAACTTCCACACTGTTTTCCAGAGTGGCTGCACCAGCTTTCATTCCCACCAGCAGGGCAAAAGTGTCCCCCTTTCTCCACATCCTCGCCAATATCTGTTTCCTGAGCTGTTAATTTTAGCCATTCTGACTGGTGTGAGGTAGTATCTCATTGTGCTTTTGATTTGTATTCCTCTGATGATGAACGAGGTTTAGCATCTTTTCATGTGTTTGTTACCCATCTGGGTATCTTCTTTGGAAAAGTGTCTTTTCATGTCTTCTGTCCATTTTCCTTTGAATATCTACTTTATGTTTTCTGTTTGAAAATATGCATTAAGCTCCCTTATTCTAAAAGCTCTAACAAAAGTGGCAACAAGTTCATTTATAAAAGCACTAACTAATAAGGGCAAAAGGATAGAGAAAAAAAATAAACCAACAAAAAATTTTCAAAGGCAGTAAGTAGATAGATGGTACTAAGTCACTAATCAGATCAGAGGAACCGGATTCCATATTTGGCAGTGGTGAAAGCCAAGCAACTACCAAATTTATTTTGTATTGAAGAGTCCCCAGAAGCTAAAAAATCAATGGCACCAAGTTCCTCTGGAAGTTATCCTGAAGAAGGGACCAAAACACAGGTAGATTAGTTAGCTGTCTGTTTATAAACTAATTAGACACCAACTCCACGTGGTTATTGACTACTAGTCTTCTATTATGATTTAAGACTAAAGGCTCAGTCTCTGAAGATGATAAAATAAATGTTCTCTGAGTTTCAGAAGTTGGGGTATTAAAGTAAAAATAATAGTATTGAGTAAACTTAACTAGTGAATACTAAGGCTTCTTAATTCTTTCCCTCATTTATCTCTTAAAACACTGGAAGTTTAACTTCTATGAGGTAAATTTATACAGTCTTCTGTGGGCTATCTGTCCAATTCCAGGAGGAAAAATGGGGGAAAAAGGCCCCACAACATGATCCAGATTGTCCTTTATGTAAGCCCAAAGTCCTTCAAGTCACAAAATTTCTGACCATCATTCCTGTGCCTAATGTTTAAATAGACAAAAATGAATTACGAAATATTTAAGGAAAGCATTCAGTATGAAAGATATAAACCAAACCAAGCAAATAACAAAAACAACTTAAAGGAGACCTATACTACGCAAAGTAAGACAACTTTGCAAAAATGCTACTATTAAATATCTCAAAAAATAGAAGAGAAAATATTGTATTTGTATCTGTCTCCTATTTTTGCTTTTGAATGAATGTAAAAATGAGAAGGGAAAAATACAACTATGCAGGCATATTTACACCATTAATCTCATTAATGGCTTTCTTTTTATGATAAGTGCACTATCCTAGCATTACTGCAATTAATCCAACTTGGCATGGCTTCTATTAGCATTTATAATTTGATTAGCTCATTTCATCAATGTTAGCAAATAACATTAGCTCATAATTTTCTTTCTTGAGTTATTTTTGTCAGGTTTTGTCACAAATATCAATGTAATGCTGACCTCATAAATTGGCTTAAATATCATTCTGCCTTTTTTCTATTTTTTGGAAAACCTACTATACCCTCTCATAAAATTTCTGGATCTAAGAGGCATGCATGTGTATTAATTTTGGTGGTAGAAAGTAATTTTTAGTTGCTGATGATTTTTTAATGATATAAAGGTACATAGAATTTCTATTTTACCTAGAACCAATTTTGATAAAATATATTCTCCCAGGAATTAGTGCATTTTGTCTAAAATTTCAAATTTATTGATACAGTATGCTCCGTTGTACAAAATTTTATACATTTTCCATTCTTAATATTGTTGGCTTATTTGCTAGAGGTATGTTTATTAGTAGTAGTATTATATATAGATTTATAAGTAATCCATGTGTATTAGTATCGTCCAATACCATCTTTTGGATTTGTTGATCTTTAATATTACAGATGTGTATGTATGTATATACATATGTATATAGATGGAGCTTTGCTTTTTCTTATAAAACTTTGTGTGTTTTCTATTATAATATTTGTGGATATAAATATTCTTCTTAAATATTTCATAAGATGCAATCTGCTAGGTTTTAGGGTATTGTGTTTTTTTGGTAATGTAATTAGAAAATGTAAGGATATCATGAACAACATTCATATCTCTTGACCCAGAATAATAAATTCTTAGTATTTTATCTATAAAAATTTTATCTATAATATTTTATCTATAAATATCTATAATATTTTATCTACATTTGTTTTATTATTTTTACTAATTTTCCATTAGAAATATTGAGAGTCATTTGCATATAATATGCCCTCTTACTCCTAATTATTTAGCATTGTATAGGTTGAAAATAAGAATATTCACTTATCTAAATACTTTATTATTCAAATAAGAAAATCTAACACTAATAAAATACTGTTATCTAATCTATAATCTCTAATCTAATTTGGCCATTTATCAATAATGCCCTTTACAATGCTTCTTCCCAATCCCAAGGTCAAATCAAAGAACTGGTATTGATTTTAGTGATCATATCACTTTAATCCCTAATAAATTTGGCTAATAATTTTCTAAAGGAAAACTTTTTTTTCACATTCCAAGAGTTCATTTTACACTAAATAAATGAACCCTTGCATGTGAAAGATAAAGAGAATTGGAAGAATCACTTTTAAAAAATAATTTAATTAGTTCAAGAAATACATTTGTAATGATCCAAGCTCAATGCATTCAAGTCACAATACACAAAATTTTCTCTTTAAAAAAAAAGCCCATGTCCAGATACTTAAGGACTCCTATGTATACATTCAGAACTTTAAAGATAATGAAAATAAATGGTCTTTCCTCTTTTGCTTAAAAACTTTCAAAACTTTTTCTTTTACCAAGGTATTAACTAAATTAATATAGTAAATTATCTATTTGAAGATGCTTTCCTTTGCATTAAGCTATTAAATATTAAAACATTAAATTTTTTCACAGAATTTAAAAATATCAGAATCATGAAAACTAGACAATGAAAAACATGGTTGTGAGCTATGCATTTTTAAAAGGAAATTAAGCTCCAATTTATGGTGACATACTGCCTGGCTGGTAGACAATAATAATATGAAACTTTAAATACCAGACTCTGTGGTTTATAAGTGTACCTTGACCACCCAAGTGGAGGTTAGAGTTGAGAGACTATGTAATCAGGATAGTAAAAATAGCAATAAATGAAGCTGTCATTTATTGAGCACTATGAACTAGGCACTGTGTCAAGTCCTATTTATGTATTTTATCATTAAAATTTCCCCAGTGGCCATAGAAAATAGTTCCATTTTACTGAAGAATATATTGATATCCATAAAAGTTGAACAACTTGAAAAGGTGACCCAATGGTCTACCATGCTCCATAGGGAACCTGTCAGAGATCTGGTCAAATATTGCCCGAGGTATGGCATTCTTCATAGTTCAAAATGGCCCAAGTTGCAGGCATTAGTTTAGAAAAAGGGAAAAGGATATAAGCAAAAGAAGGCTTCTAGCTAATACGTGAAGCTTCTATTAACTTCATTTTTGGCTGAATTAGTCATACAACCACATCTAGATGCAAGAAGGCTATGAAGTCAAATCTTCATTCTGTCACGTAGCTATATTTCCAGCTAAAATTCTGATAATGGGAGAAAGGGGAAACAGATATTGGGGATACAGATTAGCCTATGCCAGATGATCTACAGGCTATTAGAAAATAAAAGACTAAAAATTAAAAATGAAACCTGATCCCGATATACTGGAAGTCAATACTACTGGTATCATTCCTTTCAAAGTCTCTAAAACTAAAACTAAACTAAACAACAAAACTAAAATTGCTGAAGAAATCTGAGGCTATACCTAAAAGAGATAACTCACTAAACATAAACCAAAGGTTTCTCCATGAAGCAAAACATACAATGTAAGTAACAATAATCATACTGTTTAGTTCTGTCTGTCCTTTAATACAATCTGAAGTGTAAGCACTAAAATATAGTCTGAATTTTTTAGTGAATGCATATTCTTATTATAATAAGAAATGGTTATTGGAAGTTTAATGCTGGGAAACAACATTGGGGATTTTAAATACATCAGAAATCTCTTGCCAAAGTACATGAAATTCACCCTGATTTGGCACACTCCTAAGAATAACATGAGGCTGTTTCTATGCACATGATTAGTACAGCCGTTGGCACTATTATGATTAAGTGTTACACAATTCATGATGTCACACCACTTACCAGGAAAGAAGAAAAAAAAAGATAAATTCTGTGTGCTTTTTGGGACACTATTAACAAAAAGGTGAAGTCCAAGCCTCTGCTGGAATATGGAAAAGACAAATGCTGAGAAAAAAAAAAAAGTAAGGAAATACAAGAGCATTTCCCAAAGCTTATTACATGGATGAGGAGTATGCTGTGGAAAGAAAATAATTGTAAACTCCTGGGGAAAACAAATAACACAAGTTGCCTCAGTATACGAAACTTGTATGAGAACTCTGAATATGCTGACAGGTGTTATCTTTACCGGAAGTGTGTATTGATGAAGTGCTGCCCAAATTATCTGAGTTCAGAACATGCTTCCTAGGAATAATTAGTGAAATTAGTATTTAGTGGTCATCTGCTCAGAAAACATTGATCCAGGAACTTCATATATCACTGCTAATCACCCACCTTATCTCAACCTGAGTACTGAATCTCTTTTCAAGTGAAAACACCATCTTCCGCGCCTCAAAATGCCCTCCTCCACCAATGTCCTGCCTAAGATCCTCCCTTACTCGTTGTCAGGAACCACCTTTGCTCCACCCCACTCTTCCTAACCCCTTATTTATTTTTCTGTATTTTCCTGAATAACTTGCATTAGCACTAGATGCAATTCCTAAACAGATTTCCTTATTAAATGAAGGGGCATGCTATTAACGTTCAAAACTGAAATGTAGAAGAATATAAGTGAAAGTTATCAAATTATATCAGGGAATTGAAGGTGGAGCCAGATATGAAGCTAAGTGCAAGTCAGATGTCACCAGCAGGGAATACACAAAATATGAAGAATAGAACAGCTTCTAATTCTTCTTGGGAAATCAAATGGAATAAGGGTATGTGAGAAGTGAATTATGTGGAGTGTGTGTTTGTGTGTGTGCACTCACTGGTATGGTTCCTTATCTAGTTTCTCTATTATTAAGATTATGTTTTCTGATTTTCAATCATCCCTTGAATTTATGTCATGAAAAAGAATCAGTAACAAATTTGTACTGAAAAAATGATGAGTTAATTCTATTGATAATATGTGGGCTATGTTTAACATGAATTGAAGAATCCTAAAAAAGGTATTTATGAAATGAAGTGATTCCTCAAGTACCTTAAATTATTTATTTTTAAATATACTGGTTTATCAAACAGTATCTTAAAAATTAACATGGACTCAACACTATGTTGGATGTTATGGAAAGAAGATGAGTAAGCCATGGCCACTGCTCACAACAACTCCTTAATCTAGTATGTGAGAGGGAAGGGAGATAGCCAAGTATAAAGCTAAATGTAATAAAATGTAAAAAGGTTGGGGCGCCTGGGTGGCTCAGTTGGTTGAGTGTGTCTGACTTTGGCTCAGGTCATGATCTCATGGTTTGTGGGTTCAAGTGCCAGATTCTGTATCTCCCTCTCTCTCTGACCCTCCCTTGCTCGCACTATCTCTCTGTCTCTCAAAAATAAATTAAAAAACATTAAAAAAATTTTTAAATGTGAAAAGTTGATATGCTGACATGAAGGTGATCTGAACAGAGTGCTACTGGACTACTGTGACAGTAGGAAGGAGAAGTGATTCTGCTGAGCTAGGGTAGAAGATCTGGAAGATTCCACAGAGATGGCAACATCTAAGCTATGATTTGAAGAGTAAAGATTTACTTTCTGAGGAAGAGCTGACAGGAGGTGGTATGAATAATGACGTAGGGAGTAAAAGTGAATGAAAACAGTTGAGAAGGGAAAGTAGAACAGTCATCTTGCAAAATGTCCAAACACAACAGCTCCTCTGCATTTCTTTTTATACAAATGTATTTGTAAGTAAAGTGAGTAAGTGAGATAGATGGGAGGCCACAGAGCGATGGAGGGCTGGCACACGAGCGTGTCTGACAGGTAAGTTTCAGAATGTGAGGATTCCACTTGCTTAATTATACAACTTAACTCTAAAGTCAATGACTTTTCTAAATGAAAAAAAAAAAGATGATCAATGAAAGAAAAAGTTGATTAGTTGGACTTCATTAACCTTAAAATTAAAACCACATATGTGAAAAATGCTGATAAGAGAATGACAAAACAAGCCTCAGCCTGGGAGAAAAAAAAGTCTGTAAAACACGTAAGTGATAAAAACACAGATCTAAAGTACATACACCAATAAGTGTGTGAGGGGATGGATATGTTACTTAGCTTCACTGTGGTAAACATTTCTCAATGTAGACTGACATCAAAACACCACATTATAAACCTTAAATATAGGCAATTTTAATTTGTCAATTACACCTTAGTAAATCTGAGAAAAAAATAAATAATACTAAAAAAACACTTAAAAGTCAAGAATCAACTCAATATAAAAGAGTTTAAAAGATGTGAGCACACACCTCACTAGAGAAGGTACGCATACAGATGACAAATAAACATTAAAAAATTACTCAACATAATGTCATGAGAGAAATACAAATTAAAATAACAAAATAATACCTCTATACTGTTGTAGGTGACTAAATTTTTTTCTTTTTTGTGTTTTAGTTTTATTTTTGAGAGAGAGAGACAGTGTGGGCAGGGGAGGGTCAGAGAGAAAAGGACACACAGAGAATCCAAAGACAGGCCCCAGGCTCTGAGCTAGCTGTCAGCACAGAGCCCGACGTGGAGCTCAAACCCACAAACCGTGAAATCATGACCTGAGCTCAAGCCGGATTCTTAACACACTAAGCCACCCAGGCGCCCCTGTAGGTGGCTAATTAAAAATAAACTGAAAATACCAATGGCTGGCGAGAAGGCAGAGCAACAGAACTCACTCTCAGTCATTGCTGGTGAGAATGCAAGAGTCTGGTCACTTAAGAAGACAGTTCGGCAGTTTCTTATAAAGCCAAACAGGTCTGGAGAACACCAAGACTTTGAGAAATAGATGAAGTGAAATTAGCAACAAATAGTGGGGAAAAAAACAGTATGTTCACAGTCAACCTTGTTGCTCCTCTCCAACTTCAAGATCAGACCTTGGACTCTACCTAACTAATAAGCAAGTCAGAGTTTCTTATACAGCATTAGATGGATTACACCTTCTTGAGAAGGCTAGAGAACTACGATACACTGAGCTTCCAGAAACACTGATGAAGTTGCAGGGGACCCCGAGACCCACGATACCTGTGTTGCAGTTAGAAAATGATCACAGGTAAACCACAGTTTAACCGCCTCCGCCACTCCCAGTGTCAGTAAAATAAAGGCCATTCCTGGCCTCTGCTGCAGTATAATTACGTTGTGAGCCAGTGTCTCTGGTTGTATCTGAGTGGGAGGACTGAAATTGCATGATCGCATATCTGCTCCCGAATAGAAAGGGAAGCCAGGAAATAAAGGGCTTGGCTGGCCTATTTGTTTTTGCCTTTGTCTGAAGATCCGAAGAGCCTTCTGAGAAACTATCAAAACGTAATCAGGGTCTTCAAAAAATGCTGAGTGACCAAAATAACCAATGTCTTTGCCCACCTGTAATATGTGAGAATGAGAGAAGATGCAAATCTACACTTTGGTGTTCTCTTATGTAAACAAAAGCACAGAAATCATATTGGTTGAATAGTCTAAAATTCTTTTAGCAACTGATATAGACTAAACCAATTTTGTAGCTGAAAACTAATCTACTTTGATAAACTCATTAGATAAGGTAATGCTACTTTTTTTTTAATTTATTCATTTTGAGAGACAGAGCATGTGGGGGGGGGGGTAGAGGGGCAGAGAGAGAGGGAGACACAGAATCTGAAACAGGCTCCAGGCTCTGAGCTTCAGCACAGAGCCCAAAGAGAGGCTCAAACTCACAAACTTTGAGATGATCTGAGCTGAAGTCGGCTGCCTAACCAACTGAGCCACCCAGCTGCCCCAAGGTAACGCTACTGTAGGCTTTAAACAGGTCAGTGTATAACTCAATCACCAATATAGTTGTAGTTTTATATAGCTATATTCAATCTTCAAATTTTTTTAATTAAGATGGTTGAGCAATTTCTTTACCAATGTTAAGAGAAAGTTAACTTGATATAATTGCTGTTAATTTGAAATTTAAGGGAATGTATTTAAAAAAACAATTGTGTTTATTTCTGATTGTGTCTCTATTGGTTCAATTCACTTAATATGAGATCTAGCACTGTTGAAATCAGTGTTTCTATTTACATGTCTAAAAAGATGTAGAATATTTAAGAACTTTAATAGACTTTTCTTTTGGGATCAGATATATACCCTCAAACCATATAGCCTTAATTTTTAGGCATGTAAAATATACATAATGAGGAACATGTAATGTAGGTAATAGATAAAACTTATACAATATCAAGATACCCAACTGGAGTTACATCATAAAAAATTTCCAAAAATGTCAGCTCTCACAAATTCCATTTTTACTGTTACAAATAAAACTACACTTTGGGGACCTAAGCCCACAGGTGATGTGTTTTTTGGGGGTCCCCAAACCCATAAACTTGAGATGAATTAGGATCAGATCATTTGTTTTCTATAACCATTTGGAAATTCTTACTCTTGGTGTGGTGAGATCAGGTCAGACAGTCATATTTCTTGTCAATTAGTTACCATATGAATAATAATTTAAAAGACTCTATATAAACTCTTTTAACATCATGATTCTTATACACAAGTAGTTAATGGTAAGTGACCTTAGATTTTGAGCAGCTAATTGGTGAATCAAACACAACTCTTTTAATACAAACAAAGCAACAGCAACAACAAAAACAAAATCAGTAGTTATATTTCAATACCCAGCTCACCATAGCTGATGCTCAGATGGTGTAACTAAGATGTTATCCATTTAAATCAGAAGGTTCAGAAATTCTGGGAGAGCAGTTACACCTTCTAAAATAGGAAACAATAATTGTTTGCTTTTGACTGAGAACACTATCGCTTTGTCAAGTGTACTATTCTTCAGAAGAGAAATTAGTTCAAGCAACTCCGTTAATCTACTCTAACAATTAAGCTAATAAAATCAGAAGTAACTAAAGTACTTTTCGTTCTTCTGATTCACTGAAATAACAAAATGAAGAGGACTTCCAGGAAAGCTGCGAGTGTTTCCAATAAAACTCTAATTTGAAGCTCTTATCCATAAGGTTAAGGCCAAAGTAAACTAAAGTACTTTAAAAGTTACTTTTATTTAAAAAAAAAGTAGCCACATATGATGTCAGAATAAAACAAATGTATATTTTTTCAATACTTAACCCTGGTATACAATAGATAAAAGCACTGTTAAAATTCACAGAAAAATAAAGGAAATTTTTAAGAAAAACTGGAGATTCAGGGTAAGCCAAAACAACTTCTATAACTTATAAATGTTATTTTTTAAAATGTCAGTAACTTATAATTTATTTTAAATGTCAGAATTTCACTCTGCCCATTATTTTATGATATTTTTATTAAAAACTTTCCTTTCAGTGTATGGTCATAAAATGAGAGGAAATTTTCACAATACTGAAATCACATGTTACACCAAGTCTGAACCAACTGCTTTTTCCATTTCCAAGGCTTTATACTAGGTCCTACACCTTGCAAACACAAGGCTTGTTTCCCTGTAGTAACTATTTTTAATTGTCTCTGCTTTGGGTTTCTTTCAGTAGTTAGCTCCTTACCTTTAATAACCAACATAAATTTTTATTTGTTACTCTGTCACTTTAAGTCTTTTTAAGAAAAGGATTTAACTCTCACAATCCCCTCTCCGTTCCCAAAGCTGGTATTTTAAATTCTAGTTCTCTCTCAACTCTGATCTGATCTTTCGTTTGGTTGACCTCTATGTTCATTACGAAAACAATGTATGTCCTTTGTCAAAGGAGTCATATTTTTAGCTACACCTTAACTTTTAAATTGTCATAATTGAAAGATAATATTTACATTCTCTTCTCCCATCATACGTTAAGTTCTCTATATTTTGTCTAAGTCACTTCAAAAGTTGAAAGCAAATAAGGAGTGGCTGGGTAGCTCAGTCAGTTAAGCATCTGACTCTTGGTTTTAGCCCAAAATATGATTTCACGGCTTTGTGGGTCTGAGCCCCACTCAGACTCTGTGCTGACAGTGCAGAGCCTGCTTGTGATTCTCTCTCTCTCTCTCTCTCTCTCTCTCTCTCTCTCTCTCTCCCTCTCTCTTTGCCCCTGCCCCAGTTGTACTGTCTCTATCTCTCTCAAAATAAGTAAACTTAAAAAAAATTTTATAAAGTTGAAAGCAAATAAACAGCACTATTTGGGGGAATATTTACTCCTCACTGCTTGCATTGGAAAGACCTTCCTTAAAACATTGGTCTCTCTCTTTCCCCTAACTTCTCACCATACGAAGAACAACTTCTTAGATAGGCAAGTCTGAAAGGGAAACAATATGCTAAGCACAGTCCCTCCTATCTTAGTCTGTTAGGGCTGCTAGAACAAAAATGCCACAGACTAGATGACTTATACAGAAAACATTTATTTCTCAGTCTTGGAGGCTGAGAAGTCTCAAATCGAGGCACTGGCGTTTGGTATCTGGTGAGAGACTCTTCCCGATTAATTGCTGGCAGTCCTCCCACTGTTACTCACAGAAACAGAATGCTCTCTACAGTCTCTTTTATAAGGACAGGAATCCCATTCATGAGGATCCCACCCTCAGGACCTAATCATCTCCTTAAGGTCCCGCCTCAAAATGCCATCTCAATGAGGATTTAGACACACACACACACACACACACACACACACACACACACACACACACAAACACATACACACAGTCTTAAGATAGCTCTATAAACGTAATAACTGGAAGGTGATACTTCAGAGAGTGAAACTATCATATTCATTAAGCACAGTCAGGGTCTTGAACATTTAGAAGATGTTAAGATCAGTGCTTGTCAGGAAGCAATGAAAAGGGAAGAGGTTAATGACAAAGGAGACATTTAGAGAAACTTCCAGGATGAATGAACAGTATGCCATATTGTGGAGGTAGATTCTTGATTCAATCCATTGCCAAACCCATAAACCAATGGAATAGGAGAAAAATATCTGCAAGCCATGTATCTGATAAGGGGATAATCTCCAAAATACATAAGGAACTTCAATAATTCAATAGCAAAACAAAAAAGAAAAAGAATAACTGAAATTTAAAAAATGGGCTAAGAGCTTAAAGAGACATTTCTCCAAAGAAGATATACAAATGACCAACAGGTATATCAAAAGATGCTCAATATCATTAATCATCAGGGAAATGCAAATCAAAACAATGAGATGATTGTCACCTCACACCTGGTAGAACGGCCATTATCAAACAACAATCAAAAAAACCTAACAAAGGATAACAAGTGTTGGCAGGGTTGTGGAGAACTGTTGGTGGGAATGCAAAAGCATGCAGCCATGATGCAAACCAGTGCAGAGGTTTCTCAAAAGTTTTTAAAAATAATTACCATATGATATACTATATATATGCTAGTTTAATATATGCTATTTTATATGTACTATTTTTATATCTACATACTATTTTTTATATCTGTGTATATATGTATGTATGTATAAAATATGGAGATTCCTCTAAAATATTTTAAATTACTATTTATTATATATATGCTATTTTATATATAAACTATTTATATGTACTATTATATATAATACTTTTATATCTATATACTATTTTTACCTGTACTGTTCATATATACTATTTTTATATATTACTTTAATAGACATACTATATTACCATACACTCTTAATACATACACTATTTTACATATAAAATATATGTACACTAAATTAATATTACAGAAAACAAAAATAAGACATTTTGCAATTGAACTGAAAGTTCAGAATGCATTAATTGGAACAGAAATATAAACAAATCTCAGAGGAAACAATCATAATGAAATGTACTTTTCCTTGATATAATTAATTTGTGTTTATGATTCATGAACTGTTCCATATTTTTCTGCCACACTTTTGTATCATCCATGCAACAAACAGAAAAATTTCTAGCTATGCCTATGAGTGCACAGGAATTTTCCATAAATTTTCAGCAATTTGACTTGTGGTTATATATCCAAAAGACTTGAATCTCAGAGATATATCTTTAGTCCTATGTTCACTGAAGCACCATTCACAGTAGCTAAAATATGGGGTGGAGATATCCATCAATGGATTAATGGACCAAAAAATGTGTATATGCAGGCACTTAGAATATGATTCAGTCTTAATAAGGAAGGAAACCCTGCAGTACATAACAACACTGATGAACCTGGATGACATTATGCTAAATGAAATAAGCCAATCACAAATTAACAAGTATTACATGATTCCACTTATACAGGGTCTATAACTAGGTAAAACTTATGAAAGCAACAAATAGAAATGTGGTGCCAGCAAGTGGGGAAGGGGAAATGGGCAGTTACTAATCAATGGATATAAGATTTAAATTATCAAGATGAGTAAGTTTTAGATATACACTCTACAACAGTGTGCCTATAGATAACAACACTGTATTGTACACTTAAAAATCTGTTAAGATTGGGCACACCTAGATGGCTTGGTTGGTTAAGTGTCAGACTTGGGCTCAGGTCATGATCTCCTGTGTGTTCATGAGTTCAAGTCCTGTGTTAGGCTCTGTGCTGACAACTCAGATCCTGAAGCCTGCTTCAGATTCGGTTCTCCCTCTTTCTGCCCCTCTTCCACTCATTCTCTCTCTCGCTCTCTCTCTCTCACAAATAAACATTATTTTTTTAATTATTAAAAAAATGCTAAGAGAGTAGATCTTGTGTTATTTAAATGTCCTTTGAAATAACAGAGAGCTATATATCACAAAGAGTGTGTTTTAATCTATGCCAAATTTCAACAAAATCAGCAAGTATGTCGGGGATCCCAGGATGGAATAAAGACTGTGGTAAATTAATTATATTATGAGCATAAGACACAACTGTGCTGAAAGAAGGGAGGGTAGTAAATGAACTGTCTTAATTGCAATGCTAGGTATTTGCCCAAAGGATACAAAAATACTGATTCAAAGGGATGCCTGCACCCCAATGTGTACAGCAGCATTATGAACAATAGCCAAGTTATGGAAACAGACCAAATATCCTACAACTGATGAATGGATAAAGAAACTGTCATAGATAGAAATTGTGGCTCAGCTGGTTAAGCATCAGACTCTTGGTTTTGGTTCAGGTCATGATCTCAAGGTTCATGAGTTTATGCCTGAGATTCTCTTCTCTCACTCTCTCTCTGCTCTTCCGCCACTCATTTTTGCTCTGTCTCACTCAATTAAAAAAGAAAAGAAGCCATAAAGAAGAATGAAATCTTGCCATTTGCAACAATGTGGAAGGAGCTACAGAGTATTACACTAAGCTAAGTCAGTCAGAGAAAGATAAATACCATAGTATTTAACTCATATGCAGAATTAAAAAACAAATCACATAAACATGGCGGGAGGAAAGAGAAGAAACCTGGCAGGAGGTGGGCGGGGGGATGAGTTACATACATGACGGGGATTAAGGAGTGCACCTGTTTTGATGAGCACTGGATGTTGTATGTAAGTGAGGAATCACCAATTCTACACACCCGAAACTAATATTATACTGTATATTAACTAACTAGAATTTAAATAAAAACTTTACCAAAAAAAGGAGCTGATCTACGTAACTTTAGAAAATGATGTTATCAGTAGAAACTGTAAGACTAAAGACAAACGAAGCATACAACACTGTACTCGGCAAATTCTTTCTCTCTGGATGAAGATTAGCAATTCTGAAACTTACTTTACTTGACCAAATAAGTAAATGGATATTGGAGAGAACTGGGTCTCTCAGTCTCAGAGAGGGAAGACAAAGATAAGTACTAAAGGTCAAAATGACCCTGTGGTATTGCACTGGAGTTGGAGACATTAGCATGAATGGATGTTTACATAATAAATGTACAGAATTATTTTAATAAATGAAATAAATTTTATTGTATAAATTTATCATTTATAAATCATAATTTATTTCATAAATTTATTTATTTAAATTTTTTTGTTTATTTATTATTGAGACAGAAAGAAACATCATGAGTGGGGGTTAGGCAGAGAGAGACACACACACAGAATCCGAAGCAGGCTCCTGGCTCTAAGCTGTCAGCACAGAACCCTATGCGGGGCTCAGACCCAAAGGCTGTGAGATCATGACCTGAGCTGAAGTTGGACGTTTAACCGACCAAACCACCCAGGTGCCCCTATAAAGTTATTTTTATAAGTAATAGATCCCGGGGTTAGTGTGCAGGCATATGTTACCCAGCTCTCTGTGCTCACAGGACAAGGAGCAATTGCATTCTAGTGATAACAAGCATACCCATTGCTCAGAGCCTGCTTTCTAAGTGTCTGCTCCAGTAAAGGGAAGCAAAGCTACCTGGGAAAAATGAAGCAGAAATCATATGAGATGAGCCCATGGCATTCTGCAGTATCAGGAAGTGAGAAAGGAATAAAAAATACAAAAGATGGTGGCCTTTCAAAAAGTGATAGCAGCCAACCTGAAAGAACCTCCCATTGGCCAAAGCTAGAACAATTTACAAAATAGATGTTAACATAAAATACAATGTAAATATATGTGCGTTCATCACGATATGAGTGAATAAGTAAATAAATTGGGAAAGGAAGGAGAAAAATCTTCCCTAAGAATTTCATGTAATATATATGTAGACAGTACTCAGCCCCTTTTCAGGAATTAGAACAAAACTCCTACCTCTGAAGTGTGGGCTGTGCATAGAGATTTTGTTTCAAGGAGAGAAGAGTGACTTCACAGTCGAGAAATCTGACTGGCACCACCTTGACCAAATCACCACCAGTCTAGTTATGAAAAAACATCAACACAACACCAGATTGTTAAGACCTCAGAATATCCTTCATAACGCCTAACCAAATTCTGCAAACTGTCAAGGTCAGGGAAAAATTAAGAAACTGTCTCAGAGAATGGGGAAACATGACAATTAAAATCAGTGTGTACCCTGGATGGATTCCTGGGAGAGAAAGAGGACACCAATGCAAAAAGTGGTGAAATTCAAATAAAGTCTGGAATTTAATAACAATAATGTAGCAACATGAGTTCCTTAGTTTTGACAAATGTACCAAAATAATATAAAATAACAGTGGGATAAAAGCTTATAGAAACTTTCTACAGTATTTTTGCAACTTCTCTGTAAATCTAAAATTACTCCAAATACAATGTTTATAAAAAATAGATGATGAGATACAGGAGTTTTGGCAGAAGCTTTCATCTTTGCTAGATTTCCAGAAGCAATAAATACAGCTTCAGGTGAACATTCTGCTAGGAGTGATTCTCCTGATGGGTGAAAATGTTAAAAAATGTGAAGGGAATCCTTCCCTCAGAGACACATTTCATTAACTTAAAAATCCCATACCAAAAGGCAGTGGAAACAGCATTTTGTACTAAAAGCACTTGCTCACAAGAAATTGTCATTAGCTCCCAAAGCAAATACAACACTACGGTTTAAGGAAAACTGGGATTTATAGAGAAAATGATTAGAGGGTTTTTTTTTAATGTTTATTTATTTTTGAGAAAGAGAGAGAGCAAGTAGGGGAGGGGCAGAGAGAGAGGGAGACACAGAATCTGTAGCAGGCTCTAGGCTCTGAGCTGTCAGCATAAAGCCAGACACAAAGCTTGAACTCATTAACAACGATATCATGACCTAAGGCTAATTTGGACGCTGAACCGACTGAGCCAACCAGGTGCCCAATTAGAAGTTTTGATGAACCTCTACAAAGGAAAAAGAAAGAAAAAATTCTCAAGATTTCCACTGTTGCAGATTTATTAACTTTTCAAGAAACATTGATAGTCTCCATTATCCCCAATAAAAAAAAAAAAAATCTTATAGATGGCTAAATTTCATCTCCAGAAATAGTAAATACACAAGGTCAACAAGATCTATCACAATGTAAGGTCACAGGTCATAGAATCTGAAGCATTGGTCCATACTAGATGTCATCTTGGTGAAAATGAATTCAAGTTTTCCTCCAAACACCCTCTCTCTGTATCTGTACTCTACAGTGTTTGCCATCATCTTCAACAGCACCAAGGACTAGAAACTGATCATATTGATTTTACCTGGCAAAATTAACTCTAGTAACTAAGCATTAGCTTACCTTAATACTGTGATAGCCTAGTGTGTCCTAGTAATTCTGATTCTTTTTTTTTTTTTCTAAATGGGGCACGTGTATAAAGTGAAGTTTATTTTCTGTTAGTCTTTCCTAAGAGTAGAAGACTGACCAAGGTCTCTGTAGAGATAACTGGCTTATCAGCATGTCTGCTGAAATATTTTATTTTTAGGTTAAAACATAAGGGATTTCTGAACTTTAAGATTCTGGATCCTAAATTGCCAGGATGCAGAGGACTATACAGGGAACATTATTCAACTTCCAAGAGTGTTACAAGTTTTTCCCAGAGAGTTGGTTCAATTTTTTTTTTAATTTTTTAATGTTTTATTTATTTTTGATACAGAGAGAGACAGAGCATGAGAGGGGGAGGGGCAGAGAGAGCAGGAGACACAGAACCAGAAGCAGGCTCCAGGTTCTGAGCAAGCTGTCAGCACAGAGCCCGATGAGGGGCTCGAACCCACGAACGTGAGATCTGACCTGAGCCGAAGTCGGAGGCTTAACCAACTGAGCCACCCAGGCGCCCCTGGTTCAATTTATCTAATAAAAAGATCATGTGATTTTCTGACTAGTAATAAAGTGCAGGGTGGCTAGCAACACCCTCTTTCTCTCCTATGCCCTGTCACAGGTCGGGGTTTCTGAAAATTAGACTCTGAAAAGGAGACTGGAGGCAGTTAATGCATGATGTTTACTAAAAAGCATCCTTGGGACCAATATCTGTGGGAAGAAGGAGAGGGAGAATTGAATGGGGAGAACTGAACGGAGTTCAAGGGCAACTCCACAGGGATCTCAAGATTAAAAATAGTTCCTGAGGTTTGTACTGCGTGGGGTCAAAGCCTGCCTTTTACACCTTCACCCCCATCACTGGACTCGGGCCTCCCTGAGAAGAGTGAAGCGGGGGGGCAAGGCAGTTTTCTGCCTCTGAGGCTGCACCCCTTAAGGGCTGGCTGTCATTTGACTTCACTCTGTTAAGCCAAGGCAAAGGGGTGCTTCCTCAAAGGGGGGTCTCAATAGTGCATTCCTGTATCTATCACAGCCCCCAACACTCAAATCCTACTTCCTGGAAACGTCCTTTGTAAACAGATTTCCATGCAACATTACTGATATTTTATATGCATCTAATAATGTTCATGAGCATTCAAGTGTTTCAGACAACTTTATCAGACATTTGGACTATTATTGTTGTTGGTTTGTCAGTATAAATATGCCAAGATGAATATCAATGTGCCAGGATCTTAGATCTTCCACAGTGCCAAAAACATTACTATGCTCTATCAACACTCGGCAAATATTTGAAGATGGTCTAATATAAAAAAATTAACATGGCTATAAATTTAGAGAAGCATGGTTCCGAGTCCCACTTTGATCAGTCATTACCTCCGTTGTCTAAATCTTTCTCTTCATCTTAAAAAGAAGTGCTAAATGATAATAAATAACAAATAAATAATAAAGAGAGTGCCTATTCCATTTACAATGCAGAGTATTTTGAGTAACTGATAACATAATATATAAATGCTAACCTTTGTTAAATGTCCCTTGTGTGCCAAGCATTGTTAAGGAGCTGTGAATGCATTCATTCACTTAATCCTTAAAACAAGGAGTGTTTTTAACATCACTGGTTATGCAGGTTAAGAAACAGAGAGACATGAAACAATTTCCTCAAGGTTAGAGAATTCATGAGTATCAGCGCTAAGCTGTGAACTCAGATCTGCTCTCACAAACTACGACATCATACTGCCTCCCTTTCAGTATTGTTCTTTACAGTCTGAATGCACCAATGCTAGTTATTATTAAATCAATGCATATACAGTTGATCTTTCATAATCATTGTACATAATAAGAAGCAAAATCATATATGTCCATTAAATTATTTATACCCCAAATCCACTGAGCTCCTAATATATCCAGGCACTTATCCAAATGAAGGTGGTAGAGTAGTGAATAAAACAGTATTCCCTTTATTCGTACAGATTATATCCTAGTGGGGAAAACAGATAATAAAATTACAAAAAGGGAAAATACACAGTGTATTAGATACCTCAGATAGAGAAGAGTGCTAAGAAGAAAACAAACAGGAAAGTTGTTACATAATGTTAGTGCTTAAATATTTGAGTTGAATTCTGAGTAGAAGTTTTGGGTAGAATTTCATTGCTCAATCAGAGCTTAGCATAGATCTTAGCAAAAGTAGATTCCCAATTATGTTCATCATTTTAATGTAAAGAAACTAAAGAAAGAAGGTATTTCAACAATATCCATAGATATAATGATGACATAGCAGTATTCATTTTAATTTCAATTTATGGTAATTATTTTGTATGGAGGAAACTATTTCAAACAGGTGCAAGTTTTATCATTTAAGCAAATTTAAGCAATAGGAAGAAATACCACTTCATCAAAGATTTCACAAACATAAAATATAGTTTTAAATTACACATTTTATCATAATGTGCCTAAAAATTATATTAAGGTCTTATACAATCTTCTTCCATTTTGCGTTTTAAGTTTAGCAATTTCCTTTTCAAATGTTCGAGAATGTAGGAAATTGCTGATGCTGTGCTATCAAACTCACAATTTAGATTTTAGATGATTGATTTCTAGGTGGGTATATTCTCTATTCAGTTTCAGGGCTGTAATCTGCACTGTATAAACTGCCATCATTTACATAGTGCTTACTGTTTGCTTAACACTGCTCTAATACCTTCACATGTATTTTCTAAAGTTCTGTTTTATAACAGTGGTAAGCTGTAGGCATTATAAGTATCCAATTTTACACATATAGAAACTAGGACAAAGAGTGGTTGTATACAGAATGAATATCAATTAGTCTAATCAAAGACACCATGATCTTAGTTATTGTATCAGTCTTTACCTCTTCAAAAAGAAATCCTACACAACTTTCAATTTAGGAAATTAACGTACAATTTATTGAAGTATGATACTATTTTCTCACCAGGTGTTACTTTCTTTTTCCTTAAAAATTATGGCATTTTTATAAGTATTATATGTGACAAAGACACTTGGAAGGGAAGCAAAAATAAGATAAAAGGAGAGGGAGACAACCATAAAAGACTCTTAAATACAGAGAACAAACTGAAGGTTGCTGGCAGGGTGTTGGGTCAAGGGATGGGCTAAACGGATGATGGGCAGTAAGGAGAGAACTTGCTGGAGTGAGCACTGGGTGTTGTATGTAAGTGATGAATCACTAAATTCTATTCCTGCAATCATTATCACACTATATGTTAACTAACTTGGGTCTAAATTAAAAATAAATAAAATAAAATAAAAATAAGTAAACTGCAAAATATACAAAAGTTAAATTTTATAAATTTATAATCAAATAAATTATATTAAAGTTAAAAATAATAGATACTAAAAACACATCACTGTCTAATTATTTTACCATTATCTTGAAGTTATTTATATCTATTGTATCTGCGTGATAGAAATACAAGAAAATGGTGTGCTACTTCCTGCACTTGCCTTTCCAATTTTACATCCAGTGATGTTATGTTGGTAGCTTGAAATTGGCTATGGTGAGAGGCTCTGTGCCATGAAAATCAAAATTTACTTATTATTTTATTGATTGCCTTTAAAAAATGATGAGGGGCACCTGGGTGGCTCAGTAGGTTAAGCATCTGACTTCAGCTCAGGTCATGATTTCACGGTTCATGGGTTTGAGCCCCGTGTCAGGCTCTGTGCTGACAGCTCAGAGCCTGGAGCCTGCTTCAGATTCTGTGTCTCCCTCTCTCCCTGGCCCTCCCCTGCTGGTGCTGTCTCTCTGTCTCTCAAAAATAAATTTAAAAAAGTTTTAAATGATGAAAAAATGTTAATAGAGCATATGAAATTTAATAAAATATGGCATTTTTATGTCTTTTATGTCATAAAGACACTTTGCTAAAACAACAAAAGAAGTACTTTCAAGATTTCCGGTTGTGAGAAAATGGAATACACATACCCCACCCTGTTTTTCTCATGGAATACAACCATAAATCCCAGATAGAATGCATGGAACAGCCACTTGAGAACCCTGAAAAGTAAATGGCAGCATCTGGAAGGAAAATAGAGATCAGAATTTTTTAAGTTCCCTTGAAATGGAAGTACGTTTATTTATTTATTTTTCTCCTCCAAAGGTAGCCAAACACCCAGACCTGTACACTAAATGCAGAAAAAAGAAGCTTTGAGAAAAACTATGTTTCTGGTCCAAGCAACAGAAAAGGGATTCTCAGTGAGTCCGGGAGAATGAAGGAAATCTGTTGATTTGCTTCCCTTCCTTGCCACCCTAACACGCTGGCAGTATCTGGCAGTATCATAGGAGCAGTGAGAGCAAAGCCATGGCCTTGATAATGAGTAGTTAACCTAAAACTCTAAGAAGGAGAGAATCCTCTCTGACCAGAGAAACTACGGATCAAAGAATATGAGGCAAATTCCTGTTACTTTTCTTCTTTCTCTGTTCCCACACTACAGTAAGTGCACAGCAGAGGAAGGAATTCAAAATACAAACTAAAATGAAATACTAAGAAAATTAAAATAATACAAAAAACATGGGTAAGGAGAAACAGAACAAACATAAAGGGAGGCATAGCAAATCAAAATAATTAACAAATAATAATAATAATAATGGTAGTAAACAAAACATAAAAAATATAGTAAGTGTAAGTGATCTAAACATACCAATTAAAAGATAGTATGATTGGATTAAAAACTTAATTATATGCTGTCTAAAAAACCCACTGTAAATATAATGATATAGGTATGTTTAAAGTAAAAGGATGGAAAGGAATACATATATGCAAATGTTAATTAAAGGAAAGTTGAAATGGCTCCAATAATATCAGCAAAGTAGATTTCAGAACAAGAAAAATGATCATGGGTAAAGGAAAACATTATATAATAATTAAATGATCATTTCATCAAAAATACATAACAGTCTAAATATGTATGCACTTAAGGGCTTCAAGGTACATGAAGCCAAACTGGTAAACTGGAAAGAGATATGAAAAAATTTACTTATAGTTGGACACATCAACACTCCTGTCTCAGTAACCAAGAGAACAAGTAGACAGAAATCAGCAAAAATACAGAACTATACTAAACATCATAACTAATTGCATCAAACAACATTTATAAATGTTCCAAAAAATGACAGAAGAAGACACAGTGTTCTGAAATGCACATGCAACATACAGCAAGATAGACCATATCCCAGGTCATAAAACAAATCTTAATAAATGTAAAAGAGAATAAAAGTACAAAATGTGTCCTCTGATCACAAGGCAAAGAATAAATAATAGAAAGATAATTGGGATTTGAAAATGAAATATACTTTTAAACAATCCATAGGTCAATGAGAAGGTCTCATAAGAAATTTGAAAATACGTTAAACTGAAATTAAAAAAAAAGATAAAAAATCAAAATTTGTGGGACGTAGCTAAGCAGTGCTTAGTGAGAGCATTCCATGCTTATATTATCAAAGGAGAATGGTTTCAAAACATCAATTTAAGTTTCTACTTTAAGAAACTTAGAATAGAAATACAAAGTAACCTCAAAGCAAACAGAAAGAAAAGGATAATGAAGAACAGAAATCAATTCCATTGAAAACAAAGAAACAAGAGAAACAAATCAGTACGAACAAAAGTGGATTCTTTTTTTAAAAAAGAATAAAATTGATAAACTTCTAGCCAGACTGACAATGAAAAATAGAGAAGAAACAAATTACCAGTATGAAAATATTATTCATAATAGTTTGGATACAACCCAGCTGAAGCTTATTGATCGCTGTAGCTGTTGGAGTCAGAGTCACTGTGCATTTGCCCACATTTAAAATATCCAATGTAAGTGGTGCTTGGGTGGCTCAGTCAGTTAAGCATCTGAGTTCGACTCAGGCCATGATCTCATGGTTCATGGGTTCAAGCCTCACATCAGGCTCTGTGCTGACAGCTAGCTCAGAGCCTGGAGCCTGCTTCAGATTCTGTGTCTCCCTCTCCTCTCTCTGCCCCTCTCCTGATCACACTGTCTCTGTCTCACAAAAATAAATAAATAAAATTTTTTAAAAATTCAATGTAAGGAATAAAGATCTACCATACTCAGACTGAATATTGTAATCAGTTTACTCACAAATGATACACCAGAGTGCCTATTTTGCACATTTCTGAAGGAGCAGTGAATCAAATGATAAATGGAGTATCTTACAAAGCAATAAGCTTATAGAATTGTCAAAGACACATCATACAAAAGTTTAAGGGGGTTTAATAATCATAATACTGTCACAGCAATTTTTATAAAAAGCAAAATTTTTCAAAAACCTTCAAACGGTAGAATAAAGGTTTCATTTCTTACAGAATAGTGCCAATATCATAAAGCGTGATTGGCCATGCAATCTTACAAAATAATTAATCTTTAGCAGCTGCCCATTGGTGGAAAGAAATCCAAATGAAGTAATCTCTTCTATTTCATTCAGCAAAGATACTCTTTTGAGAGAAATTGATGAGATGGCAAAAGATTTTTGAAAATTAGCTATGTAACAGGAACTGCAGTCAAGCAAACTTTAAATTTAAATAGGAGAAACATCCTGCATGATAATATGCATTTCTGCTTGCATAAAAATTACTGAAAATGAATACAAAAGGTTTATCTGTGTTTAACAACCTAAAATAATTACATTAAAAGAAATCCTTTTCCAATGTCCTCACTGTACGACAAACGAAACATGAACAAGAGGAATAGTTGTTCAGCCTAATGAGTTTATAACCAACTTTTCAAAAGGACCACCAGGTGCCTCATCAAATCACAGCATTAGTCCTTAAAGACAGTCACCAAGAATCTTAGTGATAGAGCCCATAACTCAGTGATCTGGTTATCAGCATTAGGAAATTCGACTAACACTTTTTTCTCCTTTAGAGCCCAGATAGGGCACTGCACTCCACTTTTGTCTGGAAATTACTCATTTAGTACTTTACTCTACTTATGAATTTCATTTCAAAATTGTCAAAGGACCATTATAATTCTTTGTTATAGAAGAATGATTTAGGCTGACAAGATTGAGAGCCACCATCCCATTGCCTTGCCAAAGAGCGTTTATTTATAACATTTTAAAATATTTTACAAATTGTATCACTTTTTAATGTTTTAGTTTTAATATTTTTGTAGTTTCAAGTTCTTTACTTACATTCTAGTTAGTTAACATGCACTGTAATATTAGTTTCAGGTGTAGAATTTAGTGACTCACTTACATACAATACCCACTGCTCATCACAAGTGTCCTCCTTAATACCCGTCACCAACTTAACCCATCCCCCCCTCACCTCCCTTCCGGCAAACATCAGTTTGTTCTCTATAAAGAGTCTGTTTTATGGTTTGCCTCTCTCTTTCCCCTGCCCCCATGTCTATTTGTTTTGTTTCTTAAATTCCACATGAGTAAAAGAAATCCTATGGTATTTGTATTTCTTTGATTTATTTTGCTTAGCATAACACTTTCTATCCATGTCATTGCAAATGGCATGGCTGAGTAACATTCCATTGTATAAATTCCAAATTGCATCACCATTTAAAAAAGTCTCATGATTGGATAAATCTTTAATGCTTTAATCACTAATGTGGTTGGATATTTTTATACATGTATCAGCCCTTTGTATTTCTTCTCTGAATTATCTTCTAGGATTATCAGTTTGAACAGTGAATTTGAGTTTTATTCATATCTGTTTTATAAGTACAGAATATATTACACATGTTAAGTAATATTTTTCTTTAATTTTTTAAATGCTTTTTTATTTATTTTTGAAAGAGAGAGAGAAGTGAAGGGGCAGAAAGAGAGGAAGACACAGAATCCAAAGCAGCTCCAGGCTCTGAGCCATCAGCACAGAGTCTATGCAGGGTTTGAACTCACAAACTGTGAGATCATGACCTGAGCCAAAGTCCTGACACTCAACCGACTGAGCCATCCAGGCTCCCTGCAAACCATTTTCTTTATGTATTCCTGATATTTTAATACCAGTGAAGATTTTGTTGCATAGATGAATGCCAAATATATCACATATTATTTATTAATACTTTCTTTTACATATTGTGCTTTAACGTAACTATTCAGTATGTGAAAACTCTTGTCTCCTTTATCATCATTCTTTCTTCACAGTCACTACCATTACCTTCTCAATCATTTCATTTTTATGTTTTTTGGGATAATCATTCCAAATTTATAAAAACAGTTAATCAATTTTGTAAGATTCTATTAAACTTCTGTATTAAGATATATACACAATAGTCAGCCTTTCCAATAACTTTTGTCACTGACCACATCAGGTGCAAATTTTGAGATATTAATAAAATAAATATATAAATAGGTAAAATGCATTGATTTATTTCATCCACCTGATGCTCACAAAAATACTAGGTGGGCAATATTTAGATAGGTAATTTGGCTCCTGAAAAAGTTAAAAAGCCAAATCTCAAATCAGTAAGAGCTAATATTTATATTTTCAAAACAAGTTTTACAAAATTATAACTTGAGTAAGAAAAGGTGATCCTAAATAGGCGTAAAAAGAAGCTCAAAACAAAAGACTTAAATGATCAACCTAAGATTCAGAAGATACTGAAACCCAAATGTGTGGATAACATACATAAATACATGGATCTTCTTTTCAAACAAAGAAAACAAGAATTTTGCCGTACCAAATGCATCCTTCCAGCTGCTGATAAAATTTCTGACTAATACAGACTCTGAAACAGTTCAGTCCATACCATCTGCATCTCAACTTTGAGAGGTTTTATGATAACAGGGTGGCTGATGAACAGGTAATGTGGGGCTAGTGGTTTCAACATAATTGTAACACATCATTCATTAGATTGTCAAAGTCTCCTTCCAGATATCAATCTGCTGGTTTAATAAAAGAAGTAAAAAATCAAGACCCATTATTACCCCTACATGAGAGTCCTCAGGGAGGAGAGGAAATTCCTCACCTAGTGCACAGGGATATTCTGTAATGAGCAGCAGCCATACCCACGAAGTGAAGGCCCGACCTATGGCATCAAACCCTCTGTCACTTGTCTTCACAGACACCCACTAAAAGCCTCAAGGCAGCATTTTACAGCAGGAAAGTACTCCTGCAATGGTTAATGAAACTATGATTTTTCCCCCATGGGGAATACCCTTCTGAACTAGAAAACAGGCAAAACTAGTCCATTAACTCTCCTTTGAGAGGGGTGTGCTTTTGTGGCTTCATAAAAAATAGCAGTGTGGAGTTGGAAAAGTATAAAAAGTCTCAGACTTGAAATACTCAAATGCACACACTTAGTAATTAGCTTAATGAATGCCTAGTAAGTAAAGGGACGTCACACAAACATATATTCCTGAGAAATTACTGTAAAACTCACATCACGTGAATAAGGAATAACCTGCCCAGAAGCAAAGATATGATTGTTATTTACCTTTTCCTGTGGCACCCCTGCATTTACTAAAGGCACAACTACAGACCAACCAAACTCACTTGCCCTGCGGACATATTTGGGAGCATATGTGAACTCTGCCTTTTCTGGTTTCATGTTAGTTCCATTGGAATCTTGAGCATTATTTTCTTGTGATGAGAAACTATATATTGTTTCAATATAGAACTGACTGCAGCAGACTTTATATACAAAGAACTGACACAATTCACATCAATATGAATGATGTTTTACTCAGGAAAAGGGCCCCTGAGGTGTGAAAGGTGAGAATTTCCTCACACTATGCATCCTGAATATGCTATTTTCTGAAAGAAAAGGAGAAAAGAGAAAACTGATTTTTTCTGCATATTAAATAAAGATGAACTGGGAGTTTCTGAACACACTCAAGAATAGAGAGAGTGATGTGTACTAAAAAAAAAAAAGTGAGAATTGTAGAAAGAAAATATCTGAGCAAGAAACTAGAGGCTAAAAAATTGATTACAAAATGTCTTTACTGTTCTCCGCAGCTTAACTAAACTTTAGACAGGCTTCCCCCTGACCTCACTTTTCTTACAGTATTTCCTTTGAAAACTTCCAATTATACATTTTCCCTGCCCCTTTGAAATACAAATTGTCCCCAGCCTATACCAGTTTAAACAACCAGACACATCTTTCTTGAGCTGGAAGGCAAGCCTCTGAAATATAATCCTTAAGAAAGCTAGAGTCCCGCTTTCCCAGCCTCTGTGGGAGTGTCGGAGCCTAACTCCGAGAAGCACAAATTAGCCAGTTAGCAAAATAAACACGGGCGGCCTAATCACATTGACCACCTTCCCTCCGAAGACCCCTGGCGCCTTCCCACTAGCACCCCCTAGTGCTTAAAACTCTCCTACCTTCGGTTCCAGAAGCTAAACTCTCCCACCTTTAGTATTAGTTGAGTTCAGTCTCCCAGTTGGATCGTCTTGAAAAAAGTCTTCCTTGACTGTTTAACACTCTGACATAATTTTCCTTTGACACTGGGGAGAAGGCAAACTGATGATAAATTTGCAGTAGTGAAGAAACCTAAACAAGAAATGTGCAATATTTGATTGTAAATGATTTCTGTGCCATCCTAAAATGGGCTACCTCCCAAGAAAATCTACAGTAGTGACTGCTACCCACATCTGCCCTTTGTAGTGGTTCTCTGGAAGACAGATAGCATTTCTTTCACAGGAATGAACTTTATGGGAGAACGGGAAGAAGAATGAAGTATATCCTGACTCTGGAGAACATAAGCACTACCTTGATTATTCACAGAATTCTTGGTAACCACCACCCAAAAGTATGGAATGGGAGATAAAAGAATGACTCCAGAAAGGTGGATGAGCTGGAGGCCTTCTGTCCGGAAACATTAAGTATGCACTTTATATGCACAAAGCTTCCGCCTCCGATTATGTATCAGAGCATCCGGTCTGAGTTGTGAAATTGCTAGGGAGGATTCCTCACCGGAATAAGCTCTGCAAAACACTGATCATGAGCTGTTTGTTACACAGAAAGGCTTCTCTTTCTACTTAACCTGGCACTGCTACTATCTCTTTCTATCATTTCTCCCGCACCTGTGTTCAAAGCTCTGGGTCAGTAGATGCGACATTTTCAATTACTCACTTTGGGATAGGGAAAAATCATTTCCAGGTGACTATCTGAGCTAAAGTGGGTCACCTTATTTGGCAGGAACCATGACACCATAGCCTTTCCCTTGTGACATCATTATATACACAATATCCACTGTGGTCCAAGAAGGTCATAAGTTTTTATTGTCTATTTCCCAACTGTAGTCAAATTATTAGTAATAACACTGAGCGAGGAGAATAAAATATGAAGAAGCCAGACAGCCATCAAAACTTCATTTATAAAAGAGAGACTGTTTCACTATAAGGAAGGCATATCTTTGGAAAAATTCACTTGTTGTTTTTCTAATATTCAAAAGAATATGTGGTATGTAGTCCCAAGTTTGGTGATATGCCATCTAGAAAATGAAATAATTAACCTGGTTGATATCTAAGCTCCCTTCCAAGTCTAAATGTCTTTTCTAACTATTTGTGTGTCTCGATTCTTTCCTTCTCTCCTTTCTTTCCTCCCTCCCTCCTACCCTTGGTTTCTCTATAGTGATTGTATGTTATTCCCTAGTGAGAAATAGATTTCCAGCTGGCAGAGGCAAACAGATTATTTTCAATGTACAGTATTAATTTAGTGCAATTACTATGATTAATGTTTTTAGAAGAAAATTGTAAGGTTTTCCTAATGAATAAAGCTGAAACATTTATCTTATAATAATGTTGTAGTATTGTATTAATATAAGGTGGAGCAGAAAAAAAAAAAACTAGCACAGAACAGCCAAACCATAAATCTGAACACCAAGAAATTTGCTTTTAAACATCATTACCTCACTATTATAAAATTTCCTAAATTGAAATATAGAAAGTTTATTTGATATTTCCAATTGACATACTATTTCCTGAGGCTTAAATTCAATTGTCAGAAATTAGAACTATATGAAAGAAAAAGAAAATCCCAGTAAAAAGGCATAGTTAAAGATCAAGGCAATTAAGATCGCATCATTGTACAATGAGAGACATAAATGAGACAGTGTGATACTTACAAATACTAAAAAGTAATAGGCATTTGTTTCTATGTAGAATTTATCTTTAATGAAAAAAGAATGGATTGCAGTGCAAAGGTTAAGAACTCGGTTTCTGAAGTCAGGACGTTCAAGCTACATGTGAATCTGTGTGGGCTTTTACAAATTATTGAAATTCTCTAAATCAGTGATCTTAAAACTTGGACTCTTGAGTGTACACAAAGACTTTCCAAGGAAATAATGGCAAGAGTGATTTATGAGAGCAACTTTCCAGAACCTCAACTATGTGCTGCCCAGCCATGCAGTTCTAGTCAAGGTACCAGGCAAGGTCCCCTTCCCTACCTTGTCGACTGCAATTTTCCTTCTTTTAGTGAACAAGGGAAAGTTCTCATCCAACCCAATCCTTCCTTGGAAAATTGTCCTGAGCTTTAAAAACTTCAGGATTACCAAACAAATAGACAATTTAAATTTCTTGTGTTGGTGAAGAATCTTTAAATAAGGATTAACCTTCTTACACCCACTGTGGATTTAGAGCATTTGTATTAAATTTTACAAAGGAAAAGTGTGACATTGGATACAAAATATTTTGGTTTTTGTTGGAAATTCAGAAATCACCTCAGTTCACCCACTAGCAAGTCTCCAGCCTTTTTCCTTTCTCGGTATCGATCCTTTCTCCCTCTCTCCCTCTCTTAATTGTTCACAACAATTTTCCAAATAGAAGGTGTGGCCCTTTTGAAGTAATATTATGAGATTAAAAATTTTTTAAATATTTATTTTTGAGAGAAAGAGAGAGAGAGGCAGAGCATAAGCAGGGGAGGGGCAGAGAGAGAAGGAGACACAGTATCTAAAATAGGTTCCAGACTCTAAACTGTCAGCACAGGGCCCCACGTGGGGCTTGAACTCATGAGCCATGAGATTATGACCTGAGCTAGAGTCAGATGGTTAACTGGCTGAGCCACCCAGGTACCCCAATACATGAGATTAACTTGTAATTAGTAGCTTCCATTCATTTATAAGCTAAGATTAACTTACTTTTAAAAAATAATTTTTTCTTCTGAAATAGGTTGAAATCAGTCTTTGGAATATCACTGGCTTTATTACTTGTATAATCAAGGTTAACCTCTAGAGACAGTAAAGAGAAAATACTTCCGTTCAGTCCATCCTAGATTAAATAGTCACAGATTAAATAATATTTTTAGCATGCAAATTAATAAGTTCCCCAATGTGAGAAGCTGTTACATTTGTTCCCCATTGGCCAAAATAAAGTAGGAACATACAAAACTCCTGGGAATGTATTACATTTCTTGTTATTGAATAAAAGTGTAAGAAAACTTTTCTGAACCTTCTGTGCTTTCTTGGTAAAGTAAATTTATCATATTATGAAATGACATTATTTCCAACAAATAAAAATTACAAAATAATGGTCACCTTTATTTGTTTTACTTGTTCTTTTTTTTTTTTTCCGGTCTGTGTGTGTATCTTATTTGGGAACACCACTCAAAGTTTATCTTGGTGAAAACAGAAGCACACATCTTCTCTGCGAACTGTGCTCAAACAATTCAGTCCTTTAACTGTTTTGTGGCTTAAGACATATGCTTAATAGCCACATTTCCATACATTATTGCTACAGAAAACCTGGAATAATTTAAAAATTGCCATTTAAAAAAAAAGAAAACCCTTGAATTTTTGAAAGAATCATCAGAATGTGATTTTTGAAATTTAAAATGTTGTCACTAAATATTTTATGCTATCCTGTCGCATACTACAGTAATGGAAAGCAATGCTTTGACTATATCCAAAGTCATCTGAGTTGTCTGCATGAGGTTTCTCTCTACTTAATAAGCTTCATGTATAAGACAAAAGTGCACAGGGAATCATTTTGTTTAGCCCAAGTACAGAAAACCAGAAGAAAGAAGAAGTACAGTATATGAACCTCTGTTTTGCATACAAAATAGAGTTCATTATTAAAACAGCTGCATTTGTCCTCTAGTTGCTTACAAAGTGATAGGAATAAGTATATAGAGAACTGTAGAGTAAGAGTACCAGCTATAAAAACAGAATTTTATATCTGCTTGATTGTTTTTGTAAGTTAAATGAGTCTAGTGGCTGATACTGTCCAGGGGAAGTCCCATAAATAGTGATTATTGTGGATAATCACCTCTTAATTTGATATAAGTACACTTCATGTTATGGAAACTGTTTTAATGTGCCATAGAACAACCTAATTTTGCATCAGAATTACCCTCAGAATTCTTTAAAAGCAAATTTCAGAATTTTGAGATGCAAAACCAGGAACTCTGATGTTGGGTCTCTAAATCTTGATTCCCTGGTCATTTTTGGACCAATGTGTAGGAAGCTATGGTTCTAGACATTAAACTAGTCATAGATGCCTTTACAAGCAAGTCTCCTTCCATACTGCTTAGTATTGATTAGGTTTATAGACTCGTTAATGCATGCCCAGAATTCAAACAATTTTTTAAGTTTATTTGAAAGAGAGAGTGAGAGAGACAGAGAGAGAGAGAGAGAGAGAGAGAGAGAGAGAGAGCGTGCAGGGGAGAGGCAGAGAGAGAGGGAGAGAGAGAATCCCAAGCAAGCAGACTCCTTGCTGTTATCACAGAGCCTGACCCAGGGCTGGAGCTCACAAAAAGTGAGATCATGCCTGAGCTGAAATCAATAGTCAGACCCTTAACCAACTGAACCACCCAGGTGTCCCAAAACTTTTAAAAGTATAGAAATACAGGAATATATTCCAAGTTAAAATAACCTGAACTTTTTAAAGATAAATAATTTTAATATTTTGTTGTGCATACTTTTTGTCTTTTCCTGTGTTCTATGAATATGTATGTGAATTAGCATAGAGACTCAATATCTCATGGAATACTGCCAAACCTAAGATGCCAATGACTGTACTGTTCAGCATTATTTTATGAAATATTAAAATAAAAAAAGCTGAGTATTAGAACCTGACAAAATGCTTTCTTAACACACAATTTTTATTAGACTCTTTGCAGGTACTATATTAGACTTATTAAGGCACAAATGATATATGACCATATCACTTTGGGCACTGACAGCATTAATTTAGTGTTATGTCAGAGAATGGGAAAGTTTTGTTAGCATTTTCTATCTGCTTAAACTTTCCTGTTTCATTTTTTCCATCAAGTGAGCAACATGTTACTAAAGGCTATGCAGCCTCTGCTGAAAGTCAGCAGAATTTTCTGTCAAGTGTATAAGTGATGCTCTAATGATAGTTTTATGTTATGCATGATTCTTTGACACTAGCCGTTCAATGCCTACAACTGCCTTCCATCTATTAAATGAGATGAGGAAATTCCTCTTTCAGTTCCCATTCTTGTCTGGTAATGATACCTCCTTTCCCAGATGTTCCAGTAACAAACATATATCACAAATTCATCTACTTATTGGGAACTTCTTTTTATAGGACATGGAAAGCTCCTGATTGTTGATTTGCAAGGATCACAGAGTGAGTATCTGTTCAACTTCAGTAGCTGATACCTTTTGATTTTCAAGAGCAGCTGCAATTTATAGACAAATCAACAATGTATAGACTTACAGGACTCCATATATTTGTCAACACATGGCAGTGTTAGTAATTTTATTTATTTAAAAATTTTTAAATTTAAGTTTATTTATTTATTTTGAGAGAGACAGAGAGACAGTGTGAGTTGGGAAGGGGCAGAGAAAGAGAGGTAGAGAGGGAATCCCAAGCAGGCTCTGCACTGGCAGAGCAGAGCCCCCATGCAGGACTCAAACTCACAAACTTGAGATCATGACCTGAGCCAAAACCAAGAGTCACTCAACTGACTTAGACAACCAGTCGACCCAGTAATTTTATTTTTAACTATTTTAGTGGTTGTGTACTCATATATGATTTTCATTAACTTACATTTGTCTATCTGACAAATTATTATCTGAGAATTATTATTATCTGAGAATTAATGAGATTAACTAGCATTTTAAATGTTTCTTGGTCATTTTCATAACATCTCTTTTGAAGTACCAATTCAATTCTTGTGATCATTTTTCTTTTGCACTATTTTTTTCTTACTTTCTAATGGGAATTTTTCATAGTTTCAGAAACTATTAAGTTTCAGAAAACAAGCACTTTGATTATATGCATTGCAAATATCTTCTCCTACTTATTGGCTTGCCTTTTCACTATCTACTTCTGATTTTGAATAAAAAGAATTGCTTAATTTCATTGCACTGTAGCTATGAATATTGTCCTTTATGGTTAGCTATTTGTGTGTGTGTGTGTGTGTATGTTGTTAAAGAATAGTTTTCTTAATCCCCCTTCCCTCCCACCAAGAAAAGTACATTTCTACCTTATTTTATAGTGAACTTACTGGTTTCTCTTTTATACTTAGTTTCATTCCACTTGGGGTAATGTGTGAAATAGGGATCAAATTTATTTTACTTTTTTCCATTTGTATTATTCATTCAATAATTTAAGATTATGTATTCATAGTCTTTTTTCTCATTGCTCTGAAAATTCACCTTTGTTTTATATTGTGTTTCTGTTTTATGTTATTGGATTCTAATTTTGCTTCATTTCCTCATTTGTCTATCCTTATGCCAACAACTGTCTTAACTATGCTAGTTTTGTAAAATCTTAGTATCTATCAGAGCAAGTTTTCTCACTTTTCTATTCTGCTTCAGAATTTCCTGGCTATTTCTTTTCTTCTATTTTCTTTAGGTGTCATTTGCTGCAATTTTCCCAAGCTACTTAGAGCAGTGTAGAGTTTAATAATTTCAACCACTCACCTTTTTTCTAATAGCTTTAACTGCACTCTAAATTTTTGGTGTATAGCGTTTTGTCATCACAACTCAAAATATTTTCTAATTTTCACTTTAGTTCATTCTTTGACACCTATATTATTGTAGAAGTCAATTTTTAAATTACCAAATATTTTGGGATTTCTGAGCAATCTTTTTTATGATTTATAGCTTGTTTATATTGATTTCAATTTTTCCTGAACTATAAGCAGACTCTAAAGTTAATGAGAAAGTATAGAGACATAACAAATGGTTGGCTCATTGGGTCTCAGTAAGCTGGTGGTGAAATTTGGATTCCCTGAAAACGCCAAAATATGTATTGCAGGGTTTTTTTTAAATTATGTTTTGTCTTATTTTTTAACCCACATCAATTTATAATGAAATATGATTTTTAATTGTTCCACAAGATTACTTGTAAAATCATACTGAAATAAGCATGATAAGAAAAAATAAAGGTACCTTATGGTATTTTTTTTCTATTTTTAAAGGCTCAAAATCCTTAAGATAGTAGAGTTTAGAGGATAAATCCTTCCTAATTCTTTATGTTGTGGTATAGATACACTGACTCATTTACTCATTTATTTGGCCAACATTTGTTGAGCCCCTACTATGTGTCATGCATTCTTTAAAATAACCACAAACAACACAGCCAGAGTCTCCTTCCTCACAGAGTTTAAGGTCTAGCAGGTATTGGGAACAGTCAAAAATATGCCAGGGTATTATTTTGTTTGGGTCTGTTCTAAACAGCATAACCATGTATGTATGCTAAGACTTCCTTAGGAAAAAACTGTATGGTACCATGTGTTTTTCTATTAATAAACTCAAATTTTGTAATCAAACATGTCTTTTTAGCATGCAAAGAGGACCTAACTAGATGTGGAAATAATTATATTTTTATGCAGGGTAGAATTTGGACTCTGCAAATACATTACTTACAATATTCAGAAATTATTACTATTGGAGTTAATTTTGCACAGATTTGCATCATTTAGGCAGAAGCTGAAAATGTTGTAAGGCAGTTCAAGAGTATATTGTATTCCATTTCTTAATGCCTCATGAAAATTTCACTTTAAGACAAATTGTACTTGATCACCTGCTAAATCTACTAGTCAACTTTTCACTCTATTCTTTAACAACAAGGAATATAAGCCTGTATAATCAATATCCATAAATAGCAATATATCAATATAAAAATACCAGTTGGAGGGTGTGTAGACTACCAAATTAAGTGGAAAAAAACCCCAAAAGTCAAGTAATAAAATCAACTATTTGCGATCATTTGCAATGTTTTGCTTTGTCTTAATGTTTTTACCATTTAAGATGATCTCCAAAGCATAGTGCTGAATGCTCTGTAGTTTCCTAAGCATGAGAATATATGCTTTATGGAGAAAGTACACGTGCTAAGTAAGTTTCATTCAAGCATGAATTATAGTGTTGTGGCCATGAGTCCAAGACTAATGAATCAATAACATCTATTAAAATAAAATGTTTTTAGATGGAAACACACAGAAACCTCTATGTACTGATAAGTTGACAACAATATAACCAGAGATTCTTAGGAAACTAATCTTGCATTTCTCCTAGGAACAATGGTTCGTTGTTCGGTAATTAATTCAGTGTTTCTAGTAAGCTTACAGAATATAACTACTGCAAATATGAAAATCAGCTGCATTTTGGTAGGAGATATAAAGACAAAAGTTTTGGTGAGCATCTGAAAAATCTATACATGATGGTACTTAAGAGCACCCAATTTTAGCCAAACGTTTTTACTGTTGTAGTAAAGGAAAAAACAAAAAACAAAAAACCCAAACATGGCTTAGAGATAGAGTATAAAATGAAGTGAGAACTTGTCTCTAGGGGATCCAGAGAAAGGGAAAATAGAAGCTGAGGCATCTAATTCTTCAAATAACATTGAAAACTAGTCCAAAGTTTTATACTTCACAAAGTTCACTAGAAATCTTGAAAAGGGCATTCAGTTCCCATTGGATTTATCATTATCTACCCCTGGGTGATTTAAGATATTAAAGCCAGAACATTTCTTTATGCATAAAAAGACATTTATTTTTTTTAATTGGCGTACATATTCTTTTTTTTTTTTTTACTGATTTCACAAATAGCAACTTAACTTTGTATATATATGTAGTCAAAACTCATCCAACGCCAAACATCAAGAACAGTGTTGTGTACACTAAGTCTCTACAAATATCTTGAATTTATGAATTAGTGAAAAATGGTTTACATACATTTGGGATTCAGAAGTGGAGACAGATATGCATGGCCTTTAGGAGGCTTTTTTTTTTTTTAAAGTACGCTTCATACCCAGCATGCACAGCATGAAGCCCAACATGGGGCTTGAATTCACAACATCCCAAGATGAAGACCTGAGCTGTGATAAGGAGTCAGACAGTTAACTAACAGAGATACCCAGGCATCCCACAAGAGGCTACTTTTACAGTCATGATACTGAAGCAGTTCATCAGTAAACTCATTTCAAAAGGTGATCAGCTATGCAAAAAGAACTCCAGCCAAAAATAAGCTAATTAAATGTCTTCCTGTATGTAAATAAATAATAAATATTTGATGAAAAATCTCAACTGTTCAAAGCAAAATCACCTAGGTGCTATACTTGAATCCTTCCTAAATCAATTTTTTAAAAAAAAGAATCAAATTGATTAAGAAATGTATAATCTTTTATACATTTACACACTGGGGTGCTTCAGTGGCTCAGTCAGTTAAGCATCTGACTCTTGGTTATGACTCAAGTCATGACCTCACAGTTTGTGAGTTCAAGCCCCCTGTTGGGCTCTGTGTTGGGAGTGCAGAGTCTGCTTGAGATTCTCTTGCCCTCTCTCTCTGCCCCTCCCTACCTTTTGGACCAAAACTAGCCAACAGCCTGCAATTATAGTTTTACTGAAACACAGCCATACTCATTTATGCATTATCTCTGACTACTTTCTCACTAAAACAGTAGACTGACTAGTTAGATAAGTACCAATGGCCCTCAGAGCTTAAAATACTGACCATATGAACCTTTACAGAAAAAGTTTGTCAACCAACTCCTGTTCTACACTAATACCTATTTCTTATATAGAATTAAGAATAAGGCTCCATATATTTTGTTTTGTTTACTTTTTCTTTGCAGTTGTTTTCAATAATTTCTTAACATTAAATGAAATGCATAATGTAAAATATCAAATTTGATTTCCATTGAATCAGACTTCCTTCCTTTTCACTAAATAGATATAGATCCTTGTACATTCTGTCTTTGCTTTTAGCATCTATCCCATAATAAACTGTATTGTTTTATTAAACCAAATATTTCTGATACTAATGACAGAAAATTAGATTGAGAAAACAATACTGTATAATATGAATAACATATAATACAATTATGTGATCTGAGTCTCTTTCTTTTACTATTTTCATTTTTCACCCCATAGATCTAGGCGCTGATGCCAAAAAATTAAAAATAATAGTATAATTGCTTATATCTGACTCAAGCTTGTTGTCCACCTTGTTATTCATTTTTCTGAAGCTTCAGTTTCTTATATCTGATACAGTATATTATTGTTTTTAAATAATGCTTCATTTTGCTCAAATTGATTTGAAAAGATGTGTTGCTCTCACTTTTGTCTGTCATTTTCCCTTGCACCCTGAAATTATTATTATTATATTAAATATTGTTTAAGTGTGTTAAGTTATACTGTCCTTACTGAAGAAACATAATATCTTCTTAGAAGGAAATCAAACTCTTGTAGAAACATAGGTTAAATTATTTAAAGTAAGTGAAGAAACAAAACTCCAATCCAATATTTAGTATTACATTTTGCCAGATATCATATTATAATGACACAAGAAAGAATAATTTCAAGCACATAGCAAAAGCACAGAGCACACAGTAGGTGGGTTATCATAGAGTTTGGTAAGCTATATGCCAACTGATAGTCTGAACTTGTTGAAGTTGTAAATTTGAAGGGCATAGAATATGTTGGCCAAGAGAAATAGTATTTAGATTTGATTGTCTAATGTTATCTTCTTGAAGTAAAATTATGAATATGTAAATAAGGGGCGCCTGGGTGGCTCAGTCGGTTAAGTGTCCAGCTTCTGCTCAGGTCATGATCTCATGGTTTGTGGGTTTGTGGGTTTGAGCCCCGTGTCAGGCTCTTTGCTGACAGCTAGCTCAGAGCCTGGGGCCTGCTTAAGATCCTGTGTCTCCCTCTCTCTCTGACCCTCCCCTGCTCATGCTCTCTCTGTCTCTCAAAAATAAATAAAAATCATAAAAAATAAGAAGAATATCCATCACCATAAAGAAAAAGAATATGTAAATAAGTTTTGCATTTTCTCAGTTTTTAATGATCTGAAAAAACGTAACTGAATGCTTGAATGGAATTATAGTAAAGTGAACTTTTTTTCCAAAAAAAAAAAAAAACCCAATAGCTAATAAACTTTTCTACATTCTGAAAAGGAGCTTTCAGGCATTAGTCACAAGATTTACTAAGATGTGACCGGACCTTCTGTTTCCTTCTCTCTCACTGCCCCTTGCGGCCCATATAAGAGAAACTCTCAAATCTATCAGAAGGAAAAATTCATCTAGGTGTTCAGTTATAAGATTACTAAAATTGTGGTAATACTCTTTGTGCCAAACAAAGCTAGATGGGTTCTGAGAAAATCATATACAGAGATCTAGGGAGAATACTGAAGGTGAGGCTCACATAATATTCCCCACATGGATGGTTGTTGAGTTATAGAAACTTGTGCCATGGTGCTGGAATGGACTTGGTTGGAAGAATTTGGGGATGACACTGGCATATATCTCTTTGTTTGTAGGCATATGTGAATGTAGAAGCCAAAAGGTTATCCTCTTCCATATGTTTCTGAAAATTTGATTCCAGATAGAGCAGTCACAGAAAACGGAACAAGATAGGGAAACACTAGGAGTGCCACATATGCCCACTTTTTAGTGTGGTCAGAATCAGGGTTGATATAAAATATAGGATGCCCAGTTAAGTGTGAATTTCTGGTAGACAACAAATAATCTTTAATGTAAACATGTCCTCAATATTTTCACAGAACATACTTATTTTGAAATATTTTTCCTTGTTTACCTGAAATTCAAATTTAAGTTAATGTCCTTTATTTTTATTTGCTAAACATGACAAGCCCAGCTACCATGCATGCAAGAATTAGTTAAAATACTATTACTTGCTATGACAAACTCCAAAGCATATAATGGCTCATATATGATAGAATTTATTTCTTGCTTATAAAAATTACAAAGGAGCAAGAAACTGTTCTTTAATTAGATCTAGATTTATTTCATTTTATGATCCATCATTTTCAAAGGTGTCTTCCTAGGTCTCTGCGCTTAGCTGCCTCAAGGAGGCAGATGTGAAAAGAAAATGGAGGCCTTTACATGGGAAGTTCAGGTGAGCTAGCCTTGGAAATAGCAGCACACTCATATTTTGTTGGCTAGAACTCAGCCATATATCCATATCAACGTCAAGGAAAGCTAGGAAATGCAGGAATATCTGTGTATCCAGGAAGATAAGAAGATGCCTACTAATATACAAGTAGGCAATCTCTAGCACACTGAATTACCATGTACCAGTAGAAATTCTGGAAATTACTTCACCCAAAGTTTCTTTAAATGATCTTGTTCAAGAAAGCATTCCCCATAGAGAAGAGTTTGAGCTGTACTGTACTATACAGCTCGACTGTAAACTGTGGTGTATGCCAGTGGGTGAAGGTGACATAGAGAGCTATGGGAGGATTTCTAGCGATTAGACAGAGTGTACCTCCCATACCAGTAAACTATTCAATGTGAGGATCCCAACAGATAATTCCCGTGAGCCCACAAATACAATCGAAAAGAAATTCAGCATTGGGACCCTTGAAATACTACCATATGCTTTACTCCTCTTTCATGAATGCCTTTTTCATCCCTGCATGGAAACAGGAATACAGGGAAAGAAGATAGCCAGAGTGAAAAACAGATTATACATCTATACTGCAGGTCAGGCCAATCTATGAGGTAGAAAAAAATGGGAAATTAAAATCTTTCAGTTGAATGTGAGAATGAATTCATTTAATTTGGTCTAATCAATGCATGAAAGTGGCCAGAAAGCCTATCACTTCATTTAGATGTACTCAAGGTTCAGAGAAGAAATTTCTAAAATGGAATTAAAGACAATGGTTAATGAAAAACTCATCAATGTCCTATTTATAGCCCACATCTATCATTCGGATTCTTCAATAATTTGGTTATATATGAAAAGAAGTTATCAAGAGGCCTTTTCTAAATTCTGTTTCTAGCTTCAAATAATACCTATTAGTAATCAACTAGTGTTTCCTTGGGAGCAAACCTTTTATTTTTTGGTTTGTTTGTTTGTTTTTTAGTACTATTGAATTTTAAATAACCATGTGTCTTGTATATAATTGAATTACAGTCAGTAATAGCTGAAGTATAGAACTAGCTGGAAGTTTTGCTTCATGCTGTCTGTGCAGATTGATCCCAGGGGCCAAAAAGCTCTAGTACAAGACTTGATTACAGGGAAAAACAAAACAAAACAAAAAGAAAAGAAAAGAAAGAAGGAGGTAAGTTGTAAAAATTGGCAGTAAAGACTTGCTACAAATCATAATTGGTAATAAAAGGCCACAGTTGTTCTGATACCATCGGCTTATATCATATAAAATTCCCCTGAGTCATGCTTAAAATGTCTTAAATTTCATACTAGGGTTATTAAAACTTAACAGAGGTACTTATATTTTTAAAGTATCATAAATATATTCCTGCAAACTGTTTTGATACATATGAAAATAACATGATCCAAAGATAATATTTTTGTTGTATTTCATTGTTGTAACCCATCTCTTACACAATTCCCAAGTTCTCTAAATGACTAGCTGGGAAAGAATACTGAAAAAAGTAAAAGCAATAATTAGACAAGAATTCCACCAGGATATCTCTGTAATTTATCACTTATGTGGGAAGATACAGGCTTTTAATTTTGCTTAAAATACGTGTTCAAGAAATGTCTTAAATGTTGATGCATCATGATTTCTATAAAAATTAATGTGTTTTGAAGCTACAATTAGCAGAAAAGAAATAAGTATTGGAAAGAATGTAGATCAGCTTTATGTTACGGTATTCTTAATGTTATGAGAGTCCATTGATTAACAAGTAAAAGAAGTCACATTTTTCAACATTTTTTGTAATTCTCACTTGTCTCCTGAAAAATCATCCATTTTATAAATGTAAATTGGGAAAGCCATTATGAAAAACAGTATGGAGTTTATTCAAAAAATTAAGAATAGAACTACCACATATGATCCAGCGATTCCAATTCTAGGTATAAAGCTAACCACTGAATAACATGGGTTTGAACTGCACGTCTACTTATATATAGATTTTTTTTCAGTAAACAGAGTATAGTACTGTAAATGTATTTTTCTCTTCCTTATGATTTTTTCAATAACATTTTTCCTTTCTCTAGCATTATTGAAATGCTACAGTAAATAGTACATATAATACATAAAATATGTGTTAATCAACTGTTTTTCTTACTGGTAAGGCTTCTGGTCAACAGTATGCTACTTGTAGTTAAGTTTTGGGGGAGTCAAAAGTTATATGTGGATTTTTGACTCCCTGGGGACTGGCCTCTCATCCTTGTGTTATTCAAGGGTCAACTGTATATATGAAGAATATGAAACCATATCTCAAAGAGATATCTCTTTTCCTGTTGTCAGAACATTATTCACAGTACCCAAGATTTGGCAAAAAACTAAGTGTTCATCAACAAGAGAACAGATGTGGTCCATATATACATACAATAGAATATTATTCACCCTTTAAAAAGAAGGAGATTCTGCTGTCTGCAACAACAGGGATAAATTAGAGGCTGTTAGAGTAAGCAAGATTATCCAGAGAGAGAAAGAAAAACACTGCCTGGTATCACTTACACGTGTACTCTTTAAAAAAATGTCAAATTTACTGAAGCAGAGAGTAAAACAGTTTCTAAGGGCTGTGGGGGAAAGAAACAGGTAGAGGTTGGAGTTGATAAAAGTTACAATTCATCTATAAGAGGAATAGTCTGAGGACCTCATGTATCACATGGTGGCTATAGTGGGTAGCCCTCTATTGTTTAGTTGTAATCTGCTGAGAGAGTAAAACTTAAATGCGTTCACCAAAAAAAGAGGAAAAAGTATGGGTGATGGATGTGTTAATTGACGATGAAGAAATCCTTTCACAATGTATATGTTTATCAAACCATCACCTTGTGCTCTTTAAATACCTTATAATTTCATTTGTCAATTATACCTCAATAAAGCTGAAAAATGTCATGTTTAACAAATTGGTTATCAATTGCTAAAAGCAATGTGCAAAGCAGGTATTCAATGATTCCATCAGATAAAAGAGTTATCACATCTCACTACTTTCTCAGAAGTCACTTGGGAAGGAAGTATGAACACCAAAAGGATACAAAACCTGTCAATTAAGAATGAGATGTGTGTGTGTGTGTGTGTGTGTGTGTGTGTGTGTGTGTGTGAGAGAGAGAGAGAGAGAGAGAGAGAGAGAGAGAGAGAGAGAGAGAGAGAGAGAGATTTAGAAAGTTTATGGTCATATGAGACCACAGTGACCAAAACATAGACCGATTTCACCTAGCCTCTTATTTTGCACATCCTAGGTTCATTCTCCTCATTCAGCACCTAACAAAAAACAATGGGCAGAAAGAGTAATCCATGAATAAAATGCAAGTATGATTCAAAGCATGGTTTTTAGAGATAAACTGCTTGTGTTCAAATCTTGGCTTTTCTGTCCACTAGTTACTGGACACTCACAAATTATTTAAACTTCCTAAGCCTCGTTTTCTCATAGGTAAGGAAAATAATAATGTTGTGAGGACTGAATGAGTTAACATATATAAAACCACCTAAAAGATCCCAGAATATAGTAAACGCTACATAATTTTTAGTGTTTCTCATCTTTGGGACTTAACCTACCTTTGATTTCTCTGTATCTACTTACAGTGATTTTCTTTTCAACAGTAGCCGTTTTTAATTATACAGTACAGGGGCATGGATTGCACTCAATGTTGTGTGACCATCACCATTACCTAATACAAAACCTTTTTCATCATTCCAAACAGAAACTCTAAAAACATTAAACAAAACGTCCTTATTTGGCCCTTCCTTTATCCCCTGGTAAACTCCTTGGGTTTATTTAAAAATTATAAAAACTTGTATCTTTTGTTATACAAAATAATCAACCTTTTAAAAAGAATTTTAATATCTGTTTATTTCCTTTTGAGAGAAAAAGCGAAAGCACGGGACGGGGAAGAGCAGAGAGAGAGAAAGAATCCCACGCAGGTTTTACGCTAAGCCTGACACGGGGACCAGTCTCACAGCTGTGAGATTGAGACCTGAGCCAAAATCAAGAGCTCGACACTTAATTGACTGAGCCACCCAGGTGACCCAATACAATAATCAATCTTTAGCTTAAAGTTTAAACTTTCACATTTAAAGGGCTTTTAAAATAGTTTTTTAAATGTTCACGTTTTAAAAGAGCAAAAAAAAAAAAGCTGAATATGTCTTTCAGTACAGGTCCATGCTTAAATATTCATATCTCAAAGCTGTTTTGAAATGAGTAGAAAAACGGCTAAAAATAATTTACAATTGGCAATGATTAAAATCTCCTTGTCTCTGGAAGGGCACAGTAATGACTCATATGAATTTAAAGTTATAAGCATTTAACAGCTTAATCAAGCATATAGTTTTTACCAGAATACAAATGGTCTTAAATTGTCACTACAGTTGTTTTTGGAAAGAGTATTTTATCAGGAAAAGCATACTTCACCAAAACCACAGCCTCAATTTTCAAATGCTCTTTTTGAAGAGTTTTGGACTTTCAACTTTGAACCGAACTGCATTTAATTTTGCATCTCTTACATATGGAGTACATCACAGACTCCATCAGGCCGTTCATAAGACCAGCAATATGCAGAACAATGAGGCCAGTCTCTTCCTATGTCACTAAAGAGAACTGCACAAGGTGAATATGAAACAAGAATGATCATATCTGTTACAAGAAATCTTGTTTCATTTTCCTCAGTTGCTTCACAGGGCCCAGTGAAAAGCTCCCACTGGCTAATGCAGCAATATTTCCTAGGCTATAGAGCAATACAAAAAGTTTTATGCCACCAGAAATGAATAGCAATCCCGTTCCAGCAAGGATACAACAAAACAAAACAACACAAAACAGCTGCATACAAAGCATCTGCCAAACCATTCTGATCTCATATTAAAACTACAGGACAGGCATCCAAGACCTTTTCAGTCCGGACCTGCTCTTTGTCAGCCTGGCCACTGGCGACCCTCCCCAGCTTCTCCACGGCCATTTTCCCAGGCTGTATTGACAGTCATTCCTTCACCTGCCTTTCCTGCCAGCAAAAAACTCCAGGTATTCTTTAATTTCCTTTCTGTATCCACGAATTTGCCTATTCTAGATATTTCATTGAGTAGAATCATACAATGATTGTCCTTTTATGTACAATTTATTTCACTTAATGCAGAGTTTCCAAGGTTTGTCCATGCATCAGAATTCCATTCCTCTTTAGGGCTTAATAATATTCCATTATTTATATACAACATTGGGCTAATGCGTTCCTCTACTGATGGATACAAGGGGTGTTTCCATTTTTTGACTACTGTTACTAATGCTGCAATAAATATTGGCATAAAAATAGATCCCTATTTTCACTTTTGGGGGATAACATTTGGAGTGGAATGGCTGGGTCAAATAGCAATTTATTATTTGAAAAACAGCCAAACTCTTCCAACTTTACTTCCCATTATTTTTCATTTCCACCAGCAATGTACCAGGGTTCCAGTTTCTCCACATTATTACCAACTCTTGTTATTTTCATTTTTTTCTTTCATTATATCCATCCTAGCACATGTGAAGTGAAATCTTATTGTTGTTTCTATTTCCATTTCCCTTGTGACTAAAGATGTTGAACATCTTTTCATGTTCTTATAAGTCATTTGTATGTCTTTGGAGAAATTTCTGTTTGAGTGATTTATCCATTGTTTGTCTTTTTTCTGTTGAACGTTAAGAGTTTGTTACATATATTGGGGTGCCTGGGTGGCTCAGTCAGTTAGGCATCTGACTTCAGCTCAGGTCATAATCTTGCAGTTTGTGAATTCTTGCTCTGCATCGGGCTTTGTGCTGACAGCTCAGAGCCTGGAGTCTGTTTAGGATTCTATGTCTCCCTCTCTCTCTCTGCCCCTTCCTTATTCACACCCTGTCTCTCTCTCCTTCCTAAATAAATAAACATTAAAAATTTTAATAAAGAGTTCTATATATATACATATATAAATACTTATCAGATGTATAATTTGCAAATATTTTCTTCCATTTTCTAAGCTATCTTTTCAGTTCCCTGAAAATGTCCTTTAATATGCAAAATGTTTAAATTTTGATGAAATTCAATGGATCTCTTTTTCTGGTTTCTTGTGCTTTTGGTGTCATATTTAAGAATTCATTGCTGGGGTGCCGGTATGGCTCAGTAGGTTAAGCGTCTGACTTCAGCTCAGGTCATGATCTCACAGTTTGTGGGTTCGAGCTCTACAAACAGCTCTCTGCTGTCAGTGCCCAAGCCCACTTTATTTTTTTTTTTACAACAAAAACATTATCAATTGGTTAAGCATTTATTAAACATACATATATGCTTTCAGCACTTCAGTTTCTGTGTAAATATAAAGCAGCCATTTAGGAATTACTTGAGCAACAGGAGCAGCAGCAACTGCACACTAACTAGAAATGCAAATTTTGTGGCTCCAGCCTGGACCTCCTGAATCTGAAACTCTGGGAGGAGGCCAAGCAATCTGTGTCTTAATAAGAAGATTCTGAAGCAGAGTAAAGTCCAAGACCCACTAGTAAATAAAGACAATAAAATGTGCACCACCTCAGCTGAATGGATTCTCTGCTTACCCACTTTAATTTCCCAAAGCCAGCATCAGATTAGAGGAATTGATTATACCCATTATTCAACAAATGTTTATTCTGCATAGGGAACCATTACCAAATGAAACCCTAAGCTATATTCTGAGAACAAGGGGAAAAAGAGGTAAAGCATCTGCACTCAAAGAACAACACACCTACATAAAAAGCCATTTGAATCACTGGTAAACTAAGGAGTATAGCAGAGTTATCCCCAGAGAGTGCCATTAGAGCCTAGGAGAGTTCTAGCTTAGAAACGTATTCTGGCTGTCCATGTGGAATAGGCAAGGATAGTAGAAAGTTACTCAGAGGAAGGGAACTAAGCTGGGTTTTAAAGAATGAATAAAAATTTTTCAGAATAAGAGCAGGTGAAGGGCATTTCTTACAGGGATAATTATACGCACAAATATGATACGACAAGGTTGTATGAGGGTTTGGAAAATAGCACGTCTATGTATAGTGCACACGGAGGACTGGGCATGGCCAAAAAAGAAATTGAAGGGATAATAAAGCCTGGGTCATAAAGAACCTTGCCTACCTTGCTTAGGTAGGTGCATTGGTCAAGTAGGCAATGCGTGTCAGGGAAGCGTGCTAGGCCAGAAAGGAAAACAGAGATCCTTGGATTTTAGAATAATGATTTTGCCAGCTGATTAGATGATGAATGGAAAGAAATCAGAGAGAGAGAAATGTGTTAGATGGTTGTTATATATTTACTGCAATAATTTGCTAAGACATCTAAAGTGAAACAGTAGTTTAGGCACATATCAGTATGAATTTGTTCACAGCACTAGAATTTGTAGTTTGACGCGAATTTCCTATTACTTTACAACATGTCAGTGATGTCTGTATTGTCATAAGAGGTGGAAACTCTTAAACAATTGTCTTTAAAGATCTCAGTAAAAAATGCAGTCTATTACAAAGTGTTTGTTTTGTTATAAGTCAAATGAAGAAAAATCTCTGCACAGCTGATTTTTTCTTTTTTCATCAAATTAGTCATTTCAAGGCACCTTTGAAATATATACTTAGCAGCACTTACTGAATAATTGGTTTATAAATATGACCCATGTGGTCCTCAGTTTAGGACAGAAGAAAATAAATCACTTGTGCTCAAATTAGTAAATGTAGCTTTAATAGCATGGAATTTTTAAGATGGACACACCATTTTCTTTGTTCTTACCAAGCCTATATTTACAGTCAACTGATTATTTTCAAATTTGGTTCTCTGTCTTATCTCATCATAGAAAGAACAATTTGTACAAGTGACAATAACATTTCTCTCCTTTTCTCTTTTTATTCTTCCTTCTTAATATTTTCATCACACTTATTTGGGGTCTTTAAATAAAACAATGATCTTCTTTACTCTTTGGTTCTCTCTTCCTTTCTAATTGGGCCTGTAGATTCAAGGGATTTGTGTATCTAAGAGTATAGGAGTCATCTCCCATATACCTAGAGAAACTCCTATGATAGGAAGCAAGAGCTCATGAAGGGCTAGCTATCATATGTAGCTACATCAGAGAAGACCAAAACATATCATCATGAAATTGCAAAATCTATGCTGATTTCTGATTAAGCAGATTGAATATCCTATTTTGGGAAATCTAAACTCTTGAATAAATATTACCATTTTAAAAATGAAAGAAGATAAACTATTTAATAAGTTAAGAAAAAGTATCCAAACTTGTAAATAAACCAAAAAGAGGTATGCGTGTCCTTTCAAAGTCATACTGGAATATTGTCTAATGGGCCCATGCAAAGATTATGTAATTATCTGAGTGCCTTTATTAGTTAGGTTTCAGAGTCTATGGAGTTACATGTTAACTTGTGGATTTGTGTCTGGTGGGGATATGAATTATTTGTCTGATAGTAAAGACAGCCCCAAAGACTATAGTTTTGTTACTTTATTAAACAGTAACCAGCGCTAATTTTTACCGTGTTCTCAATTGGCAGAAGGGGTGAGGAGTATCTCTGGAGCCTCTTTCATGGGGCACTAATTCCATTCATGAGGTTCTGCCCTCATGACCTAATCACAACTTCTCCCCCGGCTCCCCAAAGTCACACCTCCTAATAACATCACCTTTGGGAATTAGGGTTCAATTAATAAATTTTGGGAGAACACACTCTATAACACGGAGTCTATAAATATTCATATATGGCTTTTGGTAGGTCAACTTGGCTAGGATAAAATACTTTCTCCAGAGCTGCCTTTCTAGTCTGATCCCAGATAAGGCGTATTACAAGAGATACTGTTGATGAGAGCGGCGGGACCGCAGGAAGCCTGAGCCGTTCTGTAGCTTGAGCCTGTTCTCCCAGTTTTCAGGTCAAACACCACCCAAGGCGCTGCAGTGAAAGGCTTCTGCAGGCATTAATTAAGTACTTCATCGTTGACTTAAATTAGAGAGACTTGAGTGGGCCTGACTGTTAGGGAGGCTTTCCCAGAGGACACACCTACCCTGCTGAGTTCCAGCCTGCTCCTAATCATTCTTCCCTGACTTCCTTGCATGAAAAGCTTTGGCCCAGGCCTGTGGGTGCCAGCCTGCTTGTGACCTTCCCTTCCTGGATTTCTGACATGTTCCAGGTTTGTTTCACCAGTCCCCACAGTTTATAAGCCATTCTTTTTTTTTTTTTAAATGTTTTATTTATTTTTGATACAGACAGAGACAGAGCATGAGAGGGGGAGGGGCGGAGAGAGAAGGAGACACAGAACTGGAAGCAGGCTCCAGGCTCTGAGCTAGCTGTCAGCACAGAGCCTGACGCGGGGCTCGAACCCACGAATGTGAGATCTGACCTGAGCCGAAGTTGGAGGCTTAACCGACTGAGCCACCCAGGCACCCTATAAGCCATTCTTGAAATTAAAAAAATATATATATATATGTGTTTGGGAAAGGGAAGGGCATATTCATATATTTTACTTACTTCACTTACCTGGCTGAACTCTGATTAATAAACCTCATTAATGAGTTAAATAAACCCTTGCCACGCTTACTCTATATTTGTATGAGAGGCATCTTTTTCAACCTTTAAAGACTTCACTTTGACAAAGTAAAAAGTGAATTATCAACAGTAGTTCTTTTGGGCTCTGCTAAACTTAAGATAAGAAACCAAATACTGTGTCTATTTGTAACAAGTTTCTCTCCATGGTTCCAAAGCAACTAATAGTAGGTTGTAAGAGTGACCATCAAAGACTGATCTTATGTAATAATAATTATTATTATCATTGTTTTTTAAATTTTATTTAGAAATAATATTATTTAGAAAGTAGTTTACTTAATTTCTTATTTAGCTTATGGAACCGAGTTCCATTTTGGGGAGTAACTTTGCAAGGATTTTTCAAACAAGATATTCTAGAGCTAGAATGTTCACTGACAGTGGCTTATTTTGCTTATCACCCACATGATCTGATTGCTTTAGGCATGTGTAACAGACACAGGAAAAATACAAGGCACGTAATCACCAGGAAAACTGCTGTGGTCAAACACCGCATCCTATCAGTCAGCTGAAATCAACAAGACAGAATGGCAACCAAGAAGGAACTCTGGGAAAGGCCAACTATTTATATTAAGTGTTTCTGTCAATTGAGTCAAAAACATGACTCACGATGACTTTTGGCAGCTGGAGGGACAGAAAAGATTATTATTTTTTCCAAATGTGTCCTTGGAGAGTTGCATCTGGTGAATAAGCATCCTTTCAAAATAACCCTTGAGATTAGAAGAGGATGGGTTAAGAGAGGGATGATAATTAAAAACTGAAAGAAATACAAATGAGTAAGCCAATGAGGGAGGGAAGAATGACACAGATGAAAAGAGAAAAAAATGACAGGGAAAAGATTCTGTTTCGAATCCTTGGCCTATACCACAAAGAGGAAAGCAACCAGTCTGTGGGATTTTCTGCTGGTGACTCAACAGAGACGTGATTAGTTGTAGCTCAGATACGGACGAGGCCTGTGAGCCAAGTAGGGCCCTTAGTAGACAGGGAGGGGAGACAGCAAACCTCCACTCCTTGTGCTTGAAAGAGGAAGGGTGTAGTCTGTTGCACTTATCCTGCATTTCATCGCTTCGACTTGTGATGTTTTCATTCACTTAAAAAAAATGATGAAGTGATCCCCAATGGGTGTGTTTCACTTTCGAAACAATAAAGACGTCTGTTTTTTCGGTGATGCTGGAAGAACGAATTTTCACCAACCGCTTTTTCCACATTACACAGGGAGGGTGTTCAATGTCCAAGTGGGTGGCTCCCTCCAAGGGACCAATTTTGGAAACCCCCACCTAGAAAAACAGTTTGTATTTTTATGGTTCTTTTCATCCAAAGGTCTCAAGGGATTACCAAGCAAAATATGAGATCCCTGATCATATTTTGAGGTGGTGGCAGACAGGGATGGTGGACACCCCCTTGGAAGATTAGAAAATGGCCCAAATGAGGGTATCCCTGAGGAAGAAAATAACAGTAGAACCAAGAAGAAAACCAAAAGAACCAATAGATCTTATACCTCAAATTTGTTCTGCCTGTGAAACTTTTGTATACCTCTGTCATAACAATCATCTCATTGTGATTACACACAAAATAATACCCCTTTAATAGAACTCTGTCACTACCTATGTGTCAGTGTGTATCATTACTTCCTGAAAGAGGCTCACATTTTCAAGGCAATTTCCAAGCTATATATTTCATATCCCAAATATTTCATAATATTTTCTTACCTTTAATAATAGTAAGATTTTTGTAGTTGATATTAATTTACTTGTGTGATTAACAGTTAATTGGAGAACTAACTATGCATATAAGAATTATAGGGTTTCATTTCACTATAAATTGAACTTTCAGTAGAATATGCCATTTGGCTTTACTTTAAAAGTAGATTATTTAAAGTTGACAAATGGGAGGGGGAAAAGATCAGCAAATACATCTTTTATATTCTTGAAATAGCTGTACTTTATTTTAAAAATGATTTTTTTCTACATTTCCAAATAACCCTTTTTGCATTTCACTATACTGTTGACTATAATTTAAGCAGACTATAAGCTTGAGAGTTTTCCCAAAAATAAGGTAAATCAATTAGCATGGGTCTTATTCAGCCACTCAAATGCAAAACAAATATTCAGAATATTAAGTACACTCCAGAGCTTAGATTCAACATACACTACTCATGACCAAGAGGACATTATCATCAAATGGGCTGCAGAGAAAGCTTGTCTTTGTAACTTTAGTAAGAATCTCTGACAAATCAGACTCCATTTCAAGTTTCAGGAAATTCTTTATATATATATTTCAATATATTTAAAACACTAAATCTAGAACTGAAGACCGTTAAATGGTTCATATTTGTTTTCTTGAATTTCAATATGTAGCCAGTGCCAAAAAGCCTCTGGGTGTGTGTACAAAATTTGTAAAAATACATAAAAACCTACTGAACCAAAACCACAGTGGAACTCACAATAACTTTCCAGACAGCATAATTCACCACTTAGTCACTGGGGAATGCCAATCTCAAAAGATAGATTTTATACTGGGCCAAGAAGATCAACAAAAATAAGCCCTTCTTAGATCAGGAACAAAAGGAAAGTCCAATTCTAATGGCCTTAAAACAATACTAGTATTATTGATAATAGTAACAAGTTAACCATCTAGTCTAGTGTGCCAAAATTTAACTAAAAGACTTTTAGGGGCACCTGGGTGGCTCAGTCGATTAAGCACCTTACTTCGGCTCAGGTCATGATAACCATGGTCAGTGGGTTCTAGCCCTTTGTTGGTCTCTGTGCTGAGAGTTCAGAGCCTGAAGCCTGCTTGGGATTCTATGTCTCCCTCCCTCCCTCCTTCCCTCTCTCTCTCTCTCTCTTCTCTCTCTCTCTGCCCCTCCTCCGTTTGTGCTATGTCTCTCAAAAATAAATGTTTAAAAAAAATTTTATGAGCACCTGGATGTCTCAGTCGGTTAAGTGTCCAACTTCGGCTCAGGTCATGATCTCACAGTTTGTGTCTTATATGTGCTGACAGCTAGCTCAGAGCCTGGAGTCTGTCTTCCGATTCTGTGTATCCCTCTCTCTCTGACCCTCCCCTGCTCATGCACGTTCTCTCTGTCTCTCAGAAATAAATAAAAATCATTAAATTTAAAAAAAAAATTAAAGACTTTTTAAACATTATATCTTTTGAAATAATACTGAATAACCAAAAATATTAGAGTATATGGTATGAACTACTTTCTATTTGTTGTGCATTGAGCTCTATAGTTCTTCCTTGTTTCATATTAGATGAGTAGAGAAACTAAATTAAATGTGTTTAGCCACATGAGAGCATTATAGTGAGTTACCGACTCTTTCTTATCTCTGTCCTGAGCCCAGGTGAAGAAGAGAAGCATCATCCACTGTTGTCTGCAACACGTATCCTTGGTTTCCTCCATGTCTCCTCCCATCGCCCTAATTCACACAGGAGGGGCCTCCCGTGGGCAGCCACACCAGTTCTCCTCGCCTTCCTCTCCTCTGTTTCTGCTCTCCTTCAGGGTCCCTCTGCCACTACAATTGCTCAGCTTGGTCTCTCCTCAGCAGTTAAACTTACTTTTTAAAAAAATGATAATCAGATCACTTCATTCTCTAGCTTATACTTTCTTGTAGCTTCTTACTGCACATAGAATAAAATCCAGTTCCCACAAGAATCTACACAGTACGTATGTAGTACCTGCCAACACCCCGCTGGTGCGTTTATATGCAAACCGCAGGGACCCCAGTATGACAGTGAGATGCAGAAGTTAATATGATTTGTTAGTTGTTTAGGTTTCTGCTTCTTTAAATGTATACACATATATAAATCTAAGAAATTATATTGTGAATGTGGATTTCAGGCAGCTTAGGAGAACTATCTCACAGTAAAAGATAAAACATGGAAAATTATATTAGGTATGTGATGCATAAATATGAAACCCTGGATATCCATTTCACCTCCTATGTCATCTTGTGCATTACCTCTGCAACAACAAGTACAGAACTTCCATGCAAATAACTCATGAAAGTCTGTTCTTAGGAACTTAGTGCAGCTAAAATGAAAATGAAATAGATTACAAAGTAAAGAATAGCAGAGGAATACTGTGGCATATTACAAGAAACCAAAGGGCCTAGGTTCTAGTCTGCTTTGGCCAGCTTTTTGATCTTAGGGGGAAATAATGTCTTAGACTCTACTTATAAGATGAGTACCATAAATAGACAACTTCCGTATCCTACACAAATGTATCACTGTGTGACTCTACGAATAAATGAGATGCATGAATGTGTACAGGATGACAGTTTGACATTAAACTTTTTTTCCCCCACCATTCCCGTTACCTTTATCCTTCTCTGCAGTTTTAAAGTGGTAGGAATATCAGCACAATATAATTTCTTAAAGTGGTAGGAATATCAGCACAAATACAGCTTAGAATAAAGAACTCAATTGAGAAGCTAAAGAGATTTTGAAACTCAAAAGGAACACAATTGTTTAAAATCCAAAGAGTTATTCATATGTAAGACCTTAGGCATTTATTATGGGGACAGTTTTCATTCAGTTTGTGGTTTTGGATTACAAAAAAAAAAAAAAGTCTTGTCTTAGAAGAACAGGAAGCAGAGCCTAGAGGACTAAATAAAGTCCAAGAAACAAGCATAGAGTAAAAGCAGATTAAGAAAGATGACCAAGAGCAGCTTCCCTGCTGTACAGGAAAGAACTATTAAACACACATGTGTTCACACACACTTCTGGATAAGGAAGAATTTGGAGAATATTAGAAGGCAACACATTAAGGTTTGAATGCTTTCTGGGTCCCCAAGAAGACAGCCAGAATCCTACAGTAGAGGAGGAGGAAAGAAAATGGTATATAAATGTCCAGAAGGGATTGACAAAATCCAGTAAAGAGAATTATCTTTCTTCACAGGAAACATCCAAAGAAAATTTCTAGCTCCTCAAAATTTAGAGAGCTGCCCATATGTCAAGACAGAACTGAAGATTAGAAATGACTAGTGTTTCCACAAATGAGTCCAAGGTCATGCCTAACAAAGTTCATCAGGATAAAGTAGAAGGGAGAGTAGATGAGAAGACATATCTCCCAAGGGTTGGGGGAAGCTACAAGTACACTCAGGGGGTTTTCTTTAGACTTTGGCCAGGAGTTGGGACAGGGGGACAGACCACATGACCAGAGACCACAAGGGACCAAGGAAAGAAACTGTGGGTGTCAATCTACAGAGCCTCCGAGTCAAAAGGAAGGAATACCACAGTTGAGGAATGACCAAACAATGGCACATATGTCAGACTCCCTCAGGAGGGAAATTATCTTTGTAATTCAAAGGTGACTTGGTTATCTAAAAGTACTTATATTAAGCACCTTATACCATCTGGGAAAACAGGAGTTCGACAACCAAGTTAAATTTGCTTATTAAAAAAATAAAGACAAAATTAATTCACATAAATTACACAACTGAATGGGGACTGCAAAATATCTGAACTCTTATAAATGCGCATCAGAGTATCTGAAAGATGGCACTTTGTCGTTGTTGTCATTATTGAGAGAATGGGTGGTTTAAAACTTCTTAGCTGCTGCCACTTCTAGCAGCAGAGACCACAAATCTCTGTAGAGCAGTGTACCTGTCACTGACACGGCTGAGCAGTCAGCAGAATATGTGAGACCATTCTGTAGCTGAAACAGAAAATAAATGATTTCCATTTCTGTGCTGGTTTTTTTTGTTTGCTTGTTTGTTTGTTTCTTTTACTATAGGGAAAATATAAGGGAGTGTGATGGCCTCCATGAGAGAAAACAAACCCTTTCATACAATACTAATATATAAATGTATCCCTTAATTTGAATAAAAACACGTGACATTCTGGAGCCTAAGCTTTTGAAAGGAAACATAATATTATGAAGAATAATTGCATGTATTAGGTACAACTCTTCCTCAACTACCTGAAATGTATTGAAAATACATTTAATGAATGTATTTAAAATAAGAGGTCACAAAAAATTAAATCAGAAACATTAACTATATAGCATAATCCACTGACTCAAGATATCTATAAGATATTAAATACACAAAAGATTTACTGTCATACACTGGTGCTAATTAAAAGTTTATATACATTATCATTGTATTTCTCAATCAATCTTTATTCTATTTACTTCACAAATTCTTGGAGTCATTAAGATTTACTGTAAGGACCCAGAAGAATTATTCAGTCTTCTTCTAACAATGTGAAGAATGGTAAAGAGTCAAAATGAAAATTGTCTTTTGATTGTCTGCCAAATGTAGGTTGTTGGGATTCTACGTAAAATGGGAAAAAAAGGTAGATGATGAAAAAGGGGTATCATTTCTGTGTTCCAACTGTTTGAGAAATTGTTATTTTATCAGAAATATACTCTGATAAGACATGTAAACTAAATAAAACAACTATTCAGGAAACAATATCAATAGCTAAAGCATTACAGGTGAAGAATTTTCAGTTCTTCAGAAATGGTTTGCCAACATGTTTCAGTTGCCAAATCTTATAAAACATAGTCTTTCCTGAATATTTTGAAAAATGCTTGCAATAGCTATATTCCACAAAATCTCATTTATCTGATAACAGGTCATTCAAAAGAGTGTAATTTGAATATGTCTATAGTTGTATAAAGAGAGGTTTTCTGTTAATAGAGATCATTTATTTTGAAATAAAGTTTCAAGGTTACAGAAATACATGTAAAGAAACCAAATGGCACTCACCAGTTGTGAAACTATGCTACATTTCTCTATATGTGAACACCAAAAAGAGCACAATGTTCTAAGATCACTTCATGATATAATTGCTTTATATATTTAAATGCCTTCATACCCAATCACCATGACTAAAATAATTACCAGGTGGTCTCATTTGGTTATCAAGGTTACTGTAATAAATGGGCTAACATTGACATTTTTATTCAGATGAGAAACAACAGTGAGAATTACAACTATATAATGGAAAAATCTTTTAAAATATTGCTCTATTTTGTAGATAATATTAACCTTCTCAAAAAAAAGAAACAAGTATTTTTAAAAAATTATTCTAAATTAACAAGAAAAATAAAAGAAAGGCTTCCAGAAGTTTTATTTTTATTTTTTTAGAATTATTTTAGTTTTCTGAATTTGGAATTAATGCACAGGTAAGACAGTTTCAAATGATATTAAAGTGTATACAATACAAAGTTATTTTCTTTTCCACTCCTCAGATTTTCTTTCTAAAATCAACCACTGTAACTAGATCCTTGGTTATGCTTCCATAGATATCATGTACACATATAATTACATACATGTAGATTTCTTTTTTAACATAAATATTAGCATGGTATGGAGCTTTTTCTATGTGTTGAATTTTTTTCACTTAATATAAATAGAAATTTTCACTGCATATAAAGCTTCTTCATTCTTTTTAATGTCTGCATGAGATTATATTGGACATATTTACAATAATTTATTTGAACAGTCCCCAGTAATGTCCATTTTTTGGTATTGCAGTTGCTGTGCTTACACATGCCTTATTCTATATATGTGAAAGTATATCTGTAAGATAAATTCCTAAAATTTGAATTGCTGGAACAGAGGACATGCATTTCTATTTGTGAGTGGATGAATAAACCTTTATTCAATTCCAGTTATGCTCCTGTTTAAAGTATAAAAGAATCTATTCCCCCATATTATAGGGTTTAGAGCCTATTTACTGCCATTTTGTAAGGTACCAATCTGACTTCATTTGCCTACCACTGCAAAATGTTTTTTAAAAAAAAATCCAAACGTTAATTATTAGTATTGAAAAGATAGCATGGTTTCTTTTAATAGCACCAAATATAATCTCCAAGTCTGAATTTTCCTTGAATGGATACGCTGATGTCATTTTTCACAAAGCCAAGTTATTTAAGACTAATAATTCTCCCCAAATTTCAGCATCATTGCAAATAAATCAAAATAAAATAACTTCAATATGAATGGAAACAGGACAGTCAGTAGAAAGCCATGCAGCTTCTCGTGTGTATTTTAGAGAGCAGACAATACTATTAATCAATCTACAGTCATTCAACGAACCTCAAATATTTAATTCCATTTGTCCCAATTTAGTTATTTCTCAATATTTTACATCTTTTTTCTAAGAAAAGAAAACCTAGGATTTTAGTTCCTCCAAATAAAGTACACTCTTAGAGATTAAAAGAAAACTCTTCAGCAAACTTTTTCTCCATTCAATACTTGTTTCTTTTTAGTAATTTTTTTGAACAATTTTATGGACTTCTACATAAAAACTACATACTCCACTTTAAACCTGAGAAATTCCAAGACTTAAATGCTTAAGAGGTACTTGCTCAACAATATTTTCCTTTAAACAAAATCACATTTTACATTTAATCAATAAAAGGATCAAGTTCACAAATATATTTTTGCCATACTATGACTCAGGATGAAATTTTTAGATTCAAAATAGCTATATGGCTTTAAAATAACCTGGATGTCTTTTGACATGTCTTTGTTCATAAGATGGGATTAAATATTAAAGCAAGGAGAAAAGAACTTCTTCATTTAAATATTGCAAATAAATTTCACTGCTCACAATTATACTTATTCATTACTTCATGTTCTCTAGGTTGGTTACGCTCTCTTACAGTTCTTTTCATATCAATACACAGTGAGTTGCTGTGGCTCTGATACAGCCCCAGTAGTTTTAACCTCATGCTTTGAAACATAAGGCATCAGGATTCAGTCAAACTCCTTGCCTATCAAAAGTCTTCCTACAAAGAACTGATCCACTGAAATTTGTCCCTTGCAAAGATTCAAGAAAAGGTATGCACAAAGCTGGTCTTCTGACCCTCTTCAGACTTCAGCGATATTGCCTATGAAGATCTGGCAGAGGTACCAGCTTGACCCATCTTTGACCAGTGCTGGGGTAAGAGAATATTCAGGCATGACAAGAGAACAGTAGCTAGAGGTCAGTTCCACCAACGAATGTGAATGAGACTCTCACTAGAAGAAGAAAGGAGGGATGCTTGGGGGAAATGATATGGAAAGAAGAGCCTGAGGCTGTATTTCTAAGTTGCTCCAGAAGCCCAGGCACAAAGATCCTTGTCTGAGCAAAAGCTGAAACATTTTCATGATCAGCCCCAGCATTTCATGCAATATTAATATTCCTCTCCTCAGTGACTGTGTATTAGCCGTATTCTTGCAGTGAGTTTTCATTATTTGGAAATAATTTTTTGAAAATTTCTTACAGTTAGAATTTTCAGATATCAATATTTTATAATTCATAGAAGTATGTTGGTGCCACTAGTTTTTACTTTACTACATGGCACTTAGAGCATTTTAAAAAATCGGTTAAGGCCTTTTTGTTTTGAAACTTACTGTGCACTGTCTATAATATCTTCCCACTAAAATCTATAAGCAGCAATGATGTCTTTCTAAAATGACATCTTACTATCTTACTAATTCTCTTCCAACCTCACTGCCACCATTTGGTCCTTACCACCTAGAAATACAGTCCAAACTCCTAGACAATTTTATATAATATTCAGGATCTAGATCCAATTAACTTCTAAGTCCTATCTCTCTCTAGCTACTTATCATAAATTTTGCACTATACATATTAAACACTTCTTGAAGTTCCTCAAACATAATATTTTTAATATAACTCTATGCAAGTATTCTTACCAGCCAACCTACTGTGCTCCTATTATGTTTTTAAAGTAAATCATATGTCCCTGTCCCCCCACCTTCTCTGAGGCCTCAACAATTAGTATGGGAAAATTAATAACTTCTCCTACTAAAACATCACAAAACTACTAGAGACTGTGTTAACTTGTATTGTAATTACTTCTTTCTATGTGCTTACCCGTGATTAAAATGTTAGTTGATTTTCAGGAATTTATTTTCCTATTTGCAGGCATAATGCCTACATAAGACCTGACTCCTGGTAAGTAATCAATAAATATGTGTTGAATTGGATGAATAAACAATAGCTTAAATATGCAAATAAACTAAAATTGCATAGAAGATCTACACAGTTCATATTTTTCTGGTAGAAGGCTGCCTTATTTTTAATACCCCAACTTTATAGAAAATGTGTCTCTTAACACAGTATTTTCAGCCAATATTTATACAGAAAAAATTACATTTATGTCGCTAAAACTCAACATGACATTTTTGAACAAATTGCATGGGGAAAAGTAATTTTCCAAATAGAATTGATAGAATGTTGGAATTGCATGGATATTTTGAGAAGCAAGCCAAATCTCAACAAAGGGGGTATTCATCTTAGATGTTGTTGGCACTATGAAACCCCATGTTACTGCAAACAAACTGCTTTTTAATAGGCATATCAGTTGCATTTGGTGATCTGAAAGAAATGTTTTAAATATTTAGCAGGTACTTGTATATAAAAATATATATTTAAGAAATTGGGGATTTATGGCTGACATGTAATTCATTATATTATTTCCCATTTAAAACAATGGGAAATTATTGGTTGTCATTTTCATTTAGATGTTCTGATTTTGAGGAACAGATTATTGTTAATACATGGGAGAGACAGCTATATTAAGTGCGCTCTTTAATACATTCAACTCATTGTGCTGTTTACTGTGAGAAATATATAAAGGAGGCTTGTGCCTTGTCTTCAAGTTGCTTACAGTTTAACTCATGTCAGAAAGATGAGAGCATCGCAGTTAATGTTCATTTCCAATGTTAACTCAAGAAAATTTTAGTGGCTATCTAACGTGCTACGTTAGTAAGGACTCCTCGGCCATAGCCCAGCTTGAGAGAATGCCATGATGATTAGTGATGTTCATAACAGAAATATACTTGCCATCACTACTCTAGGGACTCACAGGAAAAAGAAAGCATTTCTAGTTGAAATGATAAATTAAAATCTCCTGAAAGAGATGACACTTAAGCTGGGCAGGATAATTTTAGGAATAAGAGTAGAAAGAAGTCATCAAAGCAAAACAGTGCCAGAAGAAAGCTTGGAAGAGAAAGGACTGGGAAAATTCAATGAAAGCAAGTAGTCAGGTTGGTTGGAGCCAAATTCATTCTTCTTGTCCTCAAAATGGGGCCACAGGGTAGCTCCTCAGAAAGTCTCTTCTTGACACAAATGACCAATGAGAAAGTCTCTTCTACAGAATAGCAATCTCATGACTTGAAAAATTAAAAATGAAAGCTAAAAATTGCTAGTATAGGGGAGGAACTAATGTTAATTTTAAGACAAAATACACTAAGTGAAGGAAAAGAAGGAAAAAATATTGGCATACCTCTTATTCAGTTATTGAAACAGGGGCCAGATAAAATAAAATATAAAGCATGTAGGCCATGATCTAATCAATAGGGAGTACTAATAAAAAACGAGAGAGAGAAATTTTAGATGCAAGGAAATTACAGAGTTGCTACCCTTCAAAAGATTAGCTCAGCAAGAGAAAGAAATTATTTCTAATTGCTGATAGAAAAAAAAAAACCTCAGAGAAGTTTCAACAATAACCTCCCAGCAAACATTATGCATTCCACATAATTATTACAGACTTCCTAGGAATTACACATACTGGGGTATTAGTTCTGATGGAAACACAAATACTTCAAGAGTATTATTAAGTTGGCCTCAGAATCATCTTCATGAGGGAAGCAAGAGAAAGTACATTTAGAAGGAATGGAGGAGAGGCTTATCAGCAGAACTAAATTTGTTTTAGGTATCAATAAATTTACTACTTTTATTTGATCGCTTCTTGGTCTTTCCTGTATTAAAAAAAAAGTTTTTGGCCTGATTACTTAGCCTCTTACCAGTCTTCCCTCAAGCTAACAGTAATTTTCACAGGTCATAAATTGCTTCTGCGCATATCAATTGTCTTGTACATCACCTAATAAATGAAATCTGATTCTTTTCTATCTTAGCCATTCTTCTTACTGTCCATTCAGTGCTTCAGTGCCTGTTGTAACAGTCCGAGTTCAGCCAGAGTAACAGACGTAGGAGGAGATATATATTAAGAGATTTATTTCAAAGAAATGGTTTCTACAATCATGCAAACTGGCTAGGCAAGTCTAAAATCTATAGTGGGCCTTTAGAAATGGCAGGCTGAAACTTTCCACCATGGAGTGAAGCTCTTGTCCATAGGCAGAATTTCATCTTCTCTCAGGAAATTTCAGCTTATAAGGTCCTTTCCACTTACGAATTGGCCAACTAACATCATCTGGGATACTCTCCCTTACTGAAAGTCAACTCACCAAATAGTGTAAGTACATCTAAAAATGCCTTCATAGCAACATGTTAATCAATATTTGACTGAATAACTTAGACTAGTTGATAGTCAAATAAAACCATCATGGCCACCTCCTTGTTAATTTAATACCCACATAAACCAT
>NC_043714.1:55504869-55532705 GCF_006229205.1 Suricata suricatta
ATGGCCACTTTGTTCATGACCCCATTGGGCAATGACAAGAATGGGAAAAGAAACTTACCAGTCTCCACAAAACTGATCTTCCTATCCACTACATTATTAAAATCTTCCTCTGTTGAGGTCATTCTTTGATGAGCATTAACAAGGGACACAAATGTCTTTGAAGATCTTTGCCCATTCATAAGGGTCTATCTATAAATCTCTTTTCCAGTCTTTCTCGTCATGAATTTTCTAAGCATATTTCTTCCAAGTCTCTGACCATCCAGTCAAAACCATTCATTAGAGTCCATGAATAGGCACCACTTCAAGGTCTGGCCCTTTCTTTTTCCAGGCAAAATAAACAACCAGGTGCACTGCTCAAAGTGCTGTGTCCACTAGGAGGGATTCCTTTTACCATTCTCCTTCAGAAATATCCCAGAGAGGGGCTATATCAATTGAGCTAACAACTTTCAAATGGTGTGTACATATTGTGCAGAACCATCTGTAAACAAGGCCTAAATTTTCTCTTCCTCAGGCAGCTGGTCACAGGGAATTTCCCATAAGGTCATAAGTGCAAGCCGAGAGTTAGAAAGCAATGTAGCAGGAATGGGGGTCTTATGCATTTTGCCTACTTCCTCATACACCTTATTCCTTCAGGGCCTGCTCAAGCATGATCTCATCCATGCCACCTTTCATTTCATGCCTGTGCGTGCCTAACTTAATGGCTTTGTATGTCAAACAACATGCAGTTCACAATGGAAAGTTCAGTTCACATGATAACTTGATGGTCCATGGTTAAGGATTAGATATCTAGTAAGACCCAGGGTAGATACACACACACACACACACACACACACACACACACACACACACACACACAAATATATATATACACACACATCAATATTTTGTTTCCCCAGAATCCTAATACAGACCCTTTCAATAAATTTGGCCTAATTCAACTTTATGTTCCTTGCCCCATTATTCCATATCCATAATATCTATTTTCACATATACTCTCCAGATATCTATCTATATAAATGGGAGGGAGGCACAACATGCAGTTAATGCAGTTCTTTTGTGTAGTACTCCTCCTGACAGGTCACACTTTTTTTTCTCATCCTTTGCAGCCTGCTGGGATTTGAGTCTGGCTACAGGTTTAAAAACAAAGATGGTGGTGTAGGCACAACATGAAGAGGATCAGTAGGGTCTGTAAGGCAACTACTGCAGAGGAGACCATTATGTTTAGCTTCGGGCTAAAGACTAATAACCTCCTCATAAGTGAATATTCTACATCATTTAAAAAATTGTTAGTCTTATCAAATAATACACACATACACACATATACAATTCATCTTATAATTTAACATCTTCCACATATTTCTGATAATACAATCCTCTTCTCTGAGATGTACTGGAGACTTAAAAAATCACTAAATGATTATGAAACTGTTTCTAGATATTTTTCATTAATTGTTTTCATATTCTACTACAAATCAGCAAAAAGGAAGAACAAAGGCTCCAACAGAATATGTGGAAGTTATTATTTTACAGGAGTCCAAATACAGCTATAAAATGCATATTCTTTGAGGTAATTCATCTTTATTTTATATAAATTTATATTCCTTCTCTTAACCCATGTCAATGGTTCCTTTCTTCTCTTTCATCAATCAGTCTTATCCTGACACGTTGTCTCCTTTATACATCAGAAACTCACAATAGATTTTAAAATGTATTTTCTGTCTTGTTTTCACAACAGATTCATCTTTACTATCTCTTTGCATTGATATGTATATATTTTATATAATATATATTTTAAGTATTTCACATAAAAATAAGATTTTAAAAACCCTCCGTTTATTGATAAGTCAATATGTACAGGGCACTGTACTAATCATATAAAAATGAGGGAGAGTGAGCAACAAAGAAACTTCCTTCCTTCTCAAGATCATATTGGTAGAGTTTGTGTGAAAGATCACATTACTACAATATTGTCTCTGTCTTTACTGGAAAATACAGATTTGTAAGCATATGTAGTCATATGAGGGAAAATAAAGCATTAGAATGGAGATGTGAATAGCCTGCAATGGCCATGTGTGGTAGGCAGAATTCTAAGATGGCTTTGTAGGTTCCCATCCACTGGTACAAGGGCCCTGTATAATCCCTTCCTCTTATAATCCCTTCTTCTTTAGTCTTAGCCAGATTTGAAAGTATGAATGGATATCACTCCCATGATTATGTTTTATTTTAAAGCTGAAGGGATTTTGCAGATTTGATTAAATCCTAAATCAGCTGACTTTAGTTAACAAAATGAGAGATTATCCTACTGGGCCTGAGTTCACCAATTTAGGTATGAACAGAACTTAACTGCTCAAAACAGCAGCCGACACTCTTCTGTTGTCCTTGAAGATGCAAACCACCATGTTGTGGAGAGGATGATGGACCAGGAAATTGAAGGTTGCTCTGGGAGCTGAGAGCCTCAGTCCTACAACCACAAGGCACTGAACTCTCCAGCACCTAAATGAGCTTAGAAGAGGGCTCTGAGCTCCAAATGAGATTCCAGCTTGGCTGACATTTTAACTTTGACCTTGTGAGAGAAACTCTGAGTGAGAATTCAGCCATAGTATGCCTGAACTAGAAACATACAAAAAGTGTAGGCTAACAAATGGATATTGTTTAAGCACTCTGTAAGCTAAATTTGTGATAATTTCTTATTCAGCAATAGAAAATAAATATGTCTTGCAAAGGGGGGAGTAAATAATTCAAAATGAAGTTACCAATGTTTCCCTTTAAGATAATTTTCCAAACTGATGAGAAGCCTTTTCCAGGTGCTTTTTCTTTTGATCCCAGTCCTTAGTGCTAATTTTAAGCATTTCCTGTCTTCTTAAAAGAGATGTGCCATTAGGCATACCTGCCAGTGAAATAGGCAGCCAGGCAAACCAGAAAGAGTCTCCGCTCCAGTGACATCCCCTGAGGGAAGAGAAGAGCAAGCCAGCCTTGAGTGTTGCCACAGGCTTGGTTGTCTGAGATGTCAAAGTCTATATTCTAATCAGGCTTTGTCTCTTTCATCACGCAGACACAAATTCTATGAACTCAATAAGCTAATGGTTTGAGAATGATTGGGGCATATTTGCAAATTATTGGAAAAGGTTTACAGGAGTTTCTTAAGTTGGTGGAAGTTATTTCTAATAACATGTTTTCACTACTCCAAATAGGAATGCCTTACTTCCTTATGTATGGATTAGAGGCTACATGCATTTGGTTATTTATTCAGTACCTTCTCACGCTGAGCTGTCTAGAAAGGCATTCTTATCTTAGTTTGTGGACAGTTGCAATTGCTCTGCTTATGCAAATGAACATAACTCCAAGTTAATATGTAGTATTTAAAGATCTTTGCTTTTTAAATGGACCATATAATCCAATGGAATTGTTACAAACTATGCTTATTTTTGGATTAATTTTAAACCCAATCATTTAGTTCCACTAAAGATAATCTTTCAATAGTTGCCATCATTTAAACAGTGCTATTCAATATAGTAGCTACTAGTCTCATGCAACTATTTAAATCTAAATTTAAATTAACCAAAAAATAATAATAATAATAATAGCCTCAGTGTTACTAGCTCCTTTTAAACTGTTCAGTAACCACAGGTAGCTAGTGTCTGCTATATTAGACAAGGCAAGTTATAGAACATTTCCATCATTGTAGAAAGGTTTGTTAAACAATGCTAAATGAAGCCCAGATTCCCAGGCAATATGTTTAAGTTTTTCATAGTTTTACCTTCTCTATGTTTTCTTAATCTAACGTCTCTCTTTTTGCCATAGTTATCCAGTGTTCTAACCATTCTAAATCACTTACCTTTCACAAATAGGATATCATTTAACTTTTGTACATCCCTTTTGCAGGACCATTAATACCATTCATTCTCTTGTCCACTCAGCCCAGATCTCACTCAGCCCAGATATCACCTCCAATAAAATACCTTTCTTAATATTATCAAGCACAGACTAGTGTTGTCTTCTCTGTACTACCATGATGCCTTATTCACACCTTGATTATAGTAATGTTTATACGGGTGTTATTCCTTCCGATGGGCTTGTCCTATTATTGATCATGAGCCTCTAGAGGAAAGGAGCCTTGTTCTTCTCATCTTTATACCCTCTACGCCACATATGTAATAGGCAGTGCTTATTAATTTAACCATTCATATGCTTATTTACCTAATAGTATTTTCTTTTTTTAATTTCTTTTCTCTTCTTGAGAGAGAGAGCATAAGCAGGGAAGGAGTTGGGGGTGGGGGGCAGAGGATCCAAAGCAGGCTGTGTGCCAACAGGCTGACAGCAGTGAGTCAGGTGTGGGTCTCACGAAACGTGAAATCATGATCTGAGCTGAAGTCAGGCGCTCAACTGACTAAGCCACCCAGGTGCCCCTTTATACTATTTTCTGATTGACCAAGTGTGGGGCAATAATTTCATACACTGATTTTGGAAAGAACCCCCAAATAATTCATATACTACTCATAAAAAGTTGACCCAACATGAAGGAAGCTACAACAAGACAAAGGACAGAGCAAGAAGCTTCATTAAACAAGAACTATGACTTGGCAGATAGTGAAATATGTAAATAATTTGTTGATTTACCCTTCTCAAAAACTGAAATTCTATAAAATTAAATAACATCTTAGATAGAAAGCTGAATATATACATATACATATGTGTGTATATACATACATACGTATATATATATATACATATATATGTGTGTATATATACACACATATATATGCATATACATATATATATAATTACAGTCCCACAGTTCTTGGCTCCCAGAGAAAGTGGTAGGTACTCGGAAATTTCAGTGAGGCTGTTGAGTTTTCCTCCATAATTTGGTGGGCTGGGAAAAGGGACAGCATTGCAGTGCATTTAAATTCCCTCGCTATATACGTGATCAACCTAAATTGATAATATACTCACTTGGACACTTTTTTAATGCTAATTACACAGTTCTTTCCATTATGTTGTTCTGTGTCATTCCAAAAAGTGGCTAACTGAAAAAAAGAGAAATAAACTCTATGCTGTGCTATTGGTAAATGTTGCACTTGCAGTTGTGAATAAAAATACTGTTTCATTGTCTCAATTTTAGTTATAATTTTTGTTTGTTTGTTTTGGTAGCCTTTAAAAAAATCAAAATGCTCTAGTAACTTCCTCTGGCAAAAGCAGAAGAGCTCTACAGATTTTAGTCTAGCTGCCTGCCATCAGTCACAGAGTTGGAAAGGCCTCTAGTACACAAGACCATCTGAGTGACGCAGAAGAGCCCTTTTCAAGGGTCTTGGAACATGCAATCACTTGGCAGCCATCAAATATTTCTAGAGGAAAGGAATCCTCAAGTCCAATAGACCAGAGGGTCTTCTGGCTCTGCCAAGACGAGTGACAGAGGCTATAAAACTGTCTGCTCTCCTCCTCTGCTAAATGTCTTGCCAGAAATCACACAGACTCAGAGCTGTTGAAAATACGGCTGCTTTATTTCAAAATGCACCCTGCAAGGAATGCTGCTTCCTACTCTCTCGCTCCATCTACTGGACCTTACTCAAAACACTGATCTAGTTAGCTTTCAGCTAAGAATATTATGTTCTCGAATACCTTTCATTCTCCTGCTGTTTCCCCTTGAGGATAAAATCCTCAAGAAGCAAAGAGTCTGACAGGCAGCAGTTTGAATTTGTTTGCAGAATATTCTTTTAAAGAAGAAAAGAACAATGACAGGTTGAATGAAGCGAAATTCATTGTGAGCACCATATCCACATTCTTAGCTTCTCCTCCTGAATTTTTGCCTTTTATTATTTTTCCAGAACTTTTCTCCTTTTAAAAATTTATTGTGTAACTTGTGGTATTTATACTAGTAATTTTAGTGGAGGAAATGGTCCTGGATTTGAAATCGGATGATAATAATTCAGTTCTGGAGGTGTCTGGGTGGCTCAGATGGTTGAGCAACCGATTCCTGATTTCAGCTCAGGTCACAATCTCATGCTTCATGAGTTCAAGCCCTGTATCGAGCTCTGTCCTGACAGTGTAAAATCTGTTTGGGATTCTCTCTCTCTCCCCTTCTCTCTGACTCTTCCCTGCTCACACTCTCTCTCAAAATAAATAAACTTTAAAAAAAAATGAGTTCTGACCTACATGCCTTAATTAATACCAGAGAACCACCAGTTCTTAAAGTAAGATAGATGTTCTTACTTATGGGGATTGCATTAAAAACACTGGTGTGACAAAAGAGGTAGTCTATAATATCTACAGTATCCCCAATTATGGAACCCCCACCCTCAATTCTGATCCATACCACTCTCCTATTTCCTTCTTCAACATGCCTATGACCTTTTTAAAAAAAAATATTAAAATAGACTTTATTTCTTAGAGATTAGCTTTAAAAAGCGAACAAAGTACAGAGATTTCTCATATGTCTCCTCCAGCCCCCTTAGAATTTTCCTCATGATTAACATCTTTCATTAGTCTAATACATTTGTTATAACTGATGAACTAATATCAATGCAGCACTATTAACTGAAGTCCATAGTTTACATTAGGATCCACTCATTATGTTGTACAGGGCTGCAGAGTTTGACAAACTCAGAATGTCAGGTCTCTACCAATACAGTAACAAGCAGAATAGTTTCACTGCCCTAAAAATCCCCTGGGCTCCATTTACTTATCCCCCATAACCACTGATAACCACTGATCTTTTTACTATCTCTATATTTTTGTGTTTTCCAGCATGTCATGTAATTGGAGTCGTACAATATATAGCCTTTTCTGATTGCCATTTTTCACTAAAATTTGCATTTAAGATTCTTCTATGTCTTTAAGTGATTTGATAATTCCTTTATTTTCATTGTTGAGTATATATTCCATTGTATGGATATACCACAGTTTGTTTATCCATTCACCTACTGAAGATCATTGGGTTGCTTCCAAGTTTTGGGTAATTATGAATAAAGCACAATAAACATTTTTGTGCAAGTTTTGTGTGGTAGGACTATGTTTACCTTTATCAGAAACTCCCAAACTTTCTTCTAAAGTGGCTTTACTATCAGCGATGAATAAGAGTTCCTGTTGCTCTATATCTTCACCAGCATTTGGTATTATCAGTGTTTGTATTTTACCCATTCTATATGTGTGTAGGAACTTCTTATTTTCACTCCCTCTTCTAAGACTCTCAGAGTTTCACTGTGATTTCTGCATTGCCGAAAGCCCTTGAGGCCCCGATAAGACTCAGAGCATCTTAATGAATAAATCCAACTTTGTTCACCTCTGTATCTCCAGTAACTAGAAGGTCCCACTCAATGAATGCAATCTCCTGACATCAAATTTTGATTTCTATGTGTGGATCATACAAAGCAGCTTCATATTTGACTCATTTCATCTCTACTAAAATCTTTAAGATTGTCAAGAAACATATTGAACATTCTATTTTTAGAAAAGTAAATAGACATTCAGAAAGTTTATGTGACTTACCTAAGGTCCTACAACCACAAAACGAGGTGCTCAGAATGATGTGGCTAGATAGAGACGGCTTCCAAGGGCACTGAGGACAGATAGTCCTCTTTGGGATCCATTGAGAATCTTAAATCTGTTTCTTTCTCAGTTCAGACAGTTCAATAAATACTTTATCTATTACCTTTTTATGTTTTGCCTCTTCCCTATTTTCTCCATCTCCTCCCGGAACACCATTTAATTATACTTCAGAACTTATCCCATACTCTTCCTTTTCTCTTAACCTGTCTACGTATTTCCCATCTTTAAATTTCTCTGTGCTAATTTACAGATAATTTCTTCTAAATAATCTTTCAGTTCCTCTTTCCTCTTCAACTATGTCTAATCTTCTTTTACAATTACCCATTGAGGTTATACTTTTATTTATTGCATTTTTCTAATTTCTAGAAGCTCTCTGTTTTTTAAAGTAAATCCTTTGGCCCTTTTCATACTCTTCTATATGTAGATATTTTCAAGTTTATCTTTTTATTTTTTGAACACAGTAGTATAGTTCATACTCTGTCTTTAAGACGGCTATTATCTGTAATCTTCATGGGTATATTTCTTTTACTTATTGTTTCTGCCCATTCTGGCATATAATGCCAGAAATCCTTATGTGCTTGATATTTTTAACTGTGTGCTGCTCATAGTCTTGATAAGTTACCTATTGTGGATATTTTGGAAATTTAAAAAAGGGAGGGATCCTTCCTCTATAGATCCACCTTATTTCTTCCAGGGACCTAGGGGCACCACAGTCGTCCAGTCACTTTGAAATACATTCAAAATCTATAGATTATTTTGTAACTAAAAGATAATTATTAATTTGGTCTGCAGATGCATTATTCAAGTAGGCTATGATTAGGTTTGTTAGGGCACTTTCTCCCCCTCTATTCTATACAACTCTAAGGCAAGTTTGTCTGATGTTCAGGGAATGGAGGGCAGATTTCTTCTGATTTATCGGTATTCTGAAATGCTATAACTCTCTGAAGCCCTATCTTAATGTAGGAAGAATCTCATATCAGATTTCTTATCTTGGGTGATTGGTAGGCCTTGGGCTATTACTTCGATTCTCTTCATGTTTAAGCCATCAAAACTACAGTGCAAATTAGCATTGATTAATAATTGCCTTTGTGGCAAAAATAGACCCAGCACTCCCTTACTCTTGGGTTCCAGGTTTCCCTTACACTTAGCTTGGTAATTCCTTACTATCTCATCAACTTTCTGATGGCTTTTGAAAGGTAGTCATAAAATATTTTATCCAGCATCTGTTGTTGGTTTCAATGGGAGGATTAGTTTGAATAACCCAACCTGCTATATCCCTGGAAACAGAACAAGACATGCAACATTTTCTAAACAAATCGCTTAAATTGAGTTTGAATCTAAGTCTGATTCAAAGTGGAACAGGACACTTTGTAAAAACAAACCTGGCCAGGAATTAAATTCATGAACCCACCCCAGGGTTTCAGAAATAGTAATACTATTATTCTGTAATAAGTATGTACTGGCAAGAACTTTGCAGTGTGCTTTTCAGGGAATCAAAGTATAGCTAAAAACCAAATTTTTAAAAATCAACTTTGTACTGGAAGAGAAGTTTTCATAATTGTAGATAGAGAAACAAAGGTGCTTCTCAAATAATAACAAAGGGTCTTATTCAAAGAAACAACTCAACCAAAATTGTAGTGGTACAAGGATGAGATAGAAGGAACAGAAGGATGTCAAAACACTGCTAGTAATCAGAAAAGAGAAACTGCAAACAATGAAGTCAGTCTTACCAGAAATCCTTCAAGTCTCATAACTGGTTTTTGCCCATTCCATAATAATGAAACATTACAACTTTATATCATTCAAGAGCTTACTTTTGCTATATAACCCTAGTTAATTTAGACTAAATTATGCTAAAGTTTGAGTTGTTTTTTTAACCAGTCCTCTTGGACTCTTTAAGAAACATTCCAAGCTAAAGAGTATGTGCAGGTAGTGTTACAGGTAAATATCTGGACTTAGAGAGTTGTGCTTTTTCCAGAATGTTACCAAGCCAGGCTTATTTCTGGCTAGCTATCGACGAAATTAAGATATAGATCTATAAAGGAAAAGAAGTATGGGGTGTGTTTTTTGTTTGTTTGTTTTGTTTTATGTTCTGGGCAGCAAAGGAGCATAGGGGGTTGATTCTCCAGCATAAATAGCAGTCCTTTGGGAGTTCTGTAATTCTATAATGTACACATTTCTTTCTGTTCATCTCTATTTTTTTTTAATTCTGTTATCTAAATGCTTGACCTCTAAGAGATGGCATATTAAAAAGCTTAATCATAACATTTCAAGTTAAAATGGCTTTTTATAGAACCTTCATTACTTGAAAGGCTTTGTCATCCACTTTCTTGATCAAAATAGGTAGTGACCTGTAAAGCAGCCAAGAAATTTATACTCAGATTGGCTTTTTCCTGATGGATGAAGGAGCAGGCAAAGATTCTTCTTGGTAAAGTGTGAGCGGATAATTTTATGTGACAACCACATTATGAATGAGGCAATATGAGCATGAAGTAGTTCACAGCATTTAATTCTATCAAGTTCTGCTGATTAAAAAACCAAGGTGTGGTTCAAAAATTATCTGAACCTCCAATAACTTTTGGCTTCTCTGTAAGTCAGACTACATGAGAATACACTAGAGGCTCTGGAAAGGAAGCCATGTCATCATTGGCAAGAAGAATTCTAGAATTGGCCCCAGTTGGCTTAACTGAGCCTTCCAATGCAGCATGAAGGATGGAACTGGTGCATGTAATGGCATGAAGCCTCATATATTAAAACTGAATATCAGTCATAGCAGTTGTAAGCTTTATCAGAAATCCTAGATACAGGCATCTTTTCAAGATCTCAAGCACTGAAAGGATCTTTTGTAATATTGCATACTGTATAACAAACATTGTTGTCATCAGCAAGTTTGGATCTTCTGGGAGTCTGTATTCTGTCAAGGCCTTTGGCAGAGATTCAGGTAGAGAAACATTTACTTTAAAATGATTAATGATTCCCAACTCTACGTTGCCAAGGACCACGCTTTTTGTCCTCTCTTTTTAGTCATTGATCCTAAAACACTTCTGCAATTTACTCAGCTTTCAAATTAACGTGTATACTTTGAAAAATATACATACTTGATTAGGTCTTTCTTTTCCCTGGAAAGTGACCATGGCAGACTCTCTTGGACAAGGACTGTACAAATATCTATTTAATCAGTATTATTATTTGAATGCTGTAATTTAATTAGTCCATTTCTAAACCACATTTATGACCCAGCTGCTAAAGCCAGGATTCCAAGATACGACCTTTATTTGATAGGGTTTTAATAATACAGTGACTGTAACTGTGTAGCACCACATATTACACAGTATTACCATTAAACTACTCCACAATAAACAATATAATATCTAAGACTCATTTTTCCCCAGTACACATGACCCAGAACTAGGAAGGCAAAATCTCAGATGGTTATGAATACAAACTCTGTCATAATTCACTCATATTAGTAATGAAATATACTTAAATCTTTCAAGCAAGTGAAAATTTTTGCCTCATATCTTTTTTTCTTAAATGTGCTTTGCTGTGATGGAAGGTTTTTTTTCTCCCTTTAGGTAGGAGAAATAAGAGGATAGAAGTACTGTACTGTGTTTTGGTGGATTTATAAATGTATGCGTGTGTGTGTGTGTGTGTGTGTGTGTGTGTGTTTCCTGAAATGACCAATTAGTAAAATAATACAATTCATTAACATAATTTGCTATATCTTTATTCAAATATATATTTAGGTCTCTCAAGTTGGAAAAGAGTTTAAATTTTGTTTGGGGTGAACAGAAAAAATTAAACTACAGGAAACTATTTTTTGGATCAAACTTTCTCATCACTGTTTATTTGTAAGAAAAAGATGCGTTGAGAGAAATAATTTATAGGACATCCACAAACTGGCAAAATTTGATAGGAAAACTTGTTTAGTGCCAGGAAGTAGACAATCTATACTTGGCTCCCTGGTATGCTGAGGCAATTTACATAAACTTTTTAAAGCATCTATCAAACTAACAACTTATCCACATGGTGTTGACATTCTACAATTAAGAATATAAAAACTCTCATCTTTATTGTGTTTTGACTTATATTACAAAAAGCAATTTTTAAAATAGATCTATTGCAAATAAAACCTTAAAATCTTCTCTTTACAAAAACAATTCTCACAGTCATGAATGGATGCATGTGCTCTTTTAAATCAATGATCACTGGATTTCTTTCTTAGGCTGCAGAATGCTTTTATTACTTAGATTATTCCACAAGCATTCATTAAGCCCTTTATGTAACAAATCCTGTTCTATATATGGGAATTTGACAATAAACATATAAAAACTCCTATGTCAAGAAACTTGTGAAGATATTTGATGATATTTTTCAAATGTTTATTTATTTATTTTAAGACAGAGAACATGCACAAGCAAGAAAGGGGCAAAGAGGGAGACAGAATCCCAAGGGAGAGAATCCCAACCAGGCTCAGTACTGTCAGTGCAGAGCCCAACCCAGGGCCCAAACTCACGAACCATAAGATCATGACCTGAGCACAAATCAAGAGTTGGACGTTTAACTGATAGTCGCCCAAGCACCCCAAGTATTTGATCATTTATATCAGAGGCCCAAAACTATGACCTCTGAGTCAAATCTGACCCACTATTCTTTAAACAGCTTTATTTTGGTGTCATTAATATTAAAGAACTTCATATACTTAATGTGCAGAATTTGATGAGTTTGAACATACGCAAATACCCATGACACTTCACCATAGTTAAGGTAACAGATATATCCAACACCCCTGAAACTTTCCATGTGCCCCTTTGTTCTTGTTTTGTTTTGTTGTTGGAAAAGTATTTAACATGAGTTCTACCTTCTTAACAAATTCTGAAGTGAACAATACCACACTGTTAACTATAGGCACAGTGTTGTACAGTAGATATCTAGAGCTTATTTATTGAGCACAACTGAAACTTTTTACCCATTGAACAACCACCCCTCATTTCCCCTCCCCTCAGCCCCTAGCAGCCACCACTGTATTATCTACTTCTATGAGTGGTTATTGTTGATGTCTCATATTAGTGGAATCTTGAGTATTCTTCCGTGGCAGGCTGATTTCATGAAGTTACTTTTCTTTTTTCTTTCTTTATTCATCTGTTGATATTCACTTGGATTGTTTCAATCTCTTAGCTATTAGAAATAGTGCTGCAATGAACAAAAGAGTGCAGGTATCTCTTCAAGATCCTGATTTGAATATTTTGGATATGTACCCAGAAGTAGGGTTCCTGGATCATATGATAGTTCTTTTAAAAAACGTTTTTAAGAAATCCCATAATACTTTCCATAGATACTATACTACATCTACAGTGTACAAAGGGTTCAAATTTCTCCACAGGCTCACCAGTACTTACCTGTGTTTTTTTGGTAATAGCTCTCCTATTGAAGTGATTTGTAATTTTACATTTCCTTGATAATTAGTTACACAAAGCATCTTTTATGTATCTGTTGGCCATTTGGACATCTTCTTTGGAGAAATGTCTGTTCAAGTCCATTGTCCATTTTTAATTGAGTTATTTCCTTTATGCAGTTGAGTTGTAGGATTTCCTTATATATTTTGGAAATTAACTCCTTGGCAGATATAGGACTTGCAAACATTTTCTGTCAATCTGTAGGTTGACTTTTCATTCTTTGCTGTTGGTTGTTTTCTTTGCTATGCAGAGCCTTTCAGTTTCACTTAGCCCCACTGATCTATTTTTGTTTGTATAGCCTGTGCTTTGGGTGTCATATCCAAAATTCACTACCAAGACCTAAGTCAAGAGATTTAGCCCTATGTTTTCTCCTACGATTTTTTCAGTTTCAGGTGTTCTATTTAAGTCTTCAATACTTTTTGAGCAGACTGTTGTATATGTTGTAAGACAATATTCTGACTATAGTATTTTGCATGCAGATATCTAGTTTTCCTATCACCATTTGTTAAAAAGAATATTTTGTGCCCATTGTTAATTCTTGGCACACTTGTTAAAGATCAGCTGACTGGGCATGCATGGGTTTATTTCTGCATTTCCTATTCTATTCCTGTTGATCTGTCTGTATCATGCCAGTACCACATTGTTTTAATAATTATAGCTTTGTAGAATATTTTGAAATCAAAAAGTGTGAGGCCTGCAGAGTTGTTCTCCTTTCTCAATATTGTTTGACTATTTGGAGTATTCTTTATGATAACATATGACTATGGGGATTCTTTTTTTCTATTTCTATAAAAAATGCCACTAGGATTTTGATGCCTATTACACCAAAAGGGTAGGTTGCTCTGAGCTGTGTGAACATTTTAACAATCTTAAGTCTTCTATTATATAACTATGAGATGTTTTCCCATTTTTTTGTTTCTTTTAGTTAGTTTCAACAATGTTTTACAGTTTCCAGCACACATGTCTTTTATTCTTTGATTAAACTTACTCTAAGTATTTTATTTTTTGATGCTATTGTAAACAGGATTTCTTTCTTAATTTATCTTTCTGATATTTATTTATTATTGCATAGGAATGCAAATGATTTTATGTTGGTTCTGTATCCTATAACTTTACTGAATTCATTTATTAGTTTTAACATGTTTTATTTGTCGTTCCTTAAAGTTTTCTACATACAGAATTATCTGCAACATACATGATTTCACTTTATCCTTTCTGATTTAAATTAATTAATTTCTTTTTCTTGCCTGATTGCTCTGGCTAGAATTTCCAGACTATATTGAATAGAAATGGTGAGAGTCGGCTTCCTTTCTTTTTCCTGATAGTAGATAAAAAGCTTTCAGTTTATCACAAGTGACTATGATGTTAGCTGTCAGTTTTTCACAGATGGACCTTATTAGGTTGAAGTCTATTGCTTCCATGCCTAATGTTTTTCATGAAAAGTGTTGAATTTTGTTAAATTATTTTTCTGCAACTATTGAAATAATCCTGCGATTTTTATCCTTAATTCTATTAATATGACACATTTATTGATGTGTGTATGTTGAAACGCATTTGCATCTCAAGAATAAATCTTACTTGATCATGATATATGATCCTTTTAGTGTACTGGTTTAATGTACTGACTTAGTTTGCTAGTTTCTTATGGAGAATATTTGCATCTATGTTAATCCAGGGCACTGGCCTGTAATTTTCTTTTTTCTTGTGGTAGTTTTGCCTGGTTTTGTGATCAGGGTAATTTTGGCCTCACAAAAATTATTTAAAAGCATTTTCTCCTCTTCATTTTTTTTGGAAGAGTATGGAAAGAATTGGCATTAATTCTTCTTTAAATGTTTGGTAGAATTCACTGGTGAAGCCATCTGGTCCTGGACTTTTCTATGTTGGAAGGTTTTTATTACTGATTAATTCTCCTTTTTCATTATTGATCGGTTCAGACCTTCTTTTTCTTCATGATTCAGTCTTGGTAGATTGTGTATCTAGTAATTTATCCATTTCCTTTGTTATCCAGTCTGCAGGTAAATAACTGTTACAGTAGCCTCTTGCGATTCGTTTTATTTCTGTGGCATTAGTTGCAATTTCTCCTCTTTTATTTCTTATTTTATTAATTTAAATCTGCTTTTTTTTCAGACTAGCTAAAAATTCGTCAATTTTGTTTATCTTTTCCAAAAAGCAACTCTTGGTTTCATTAATCTTTTCTATTATTTTTATAGTCCCAGTTTCATTATTTTTGCTCCAATATTTAGTATTTCTTTCCTTCTGCTAACTTTGGCCATTTTTTTCTCCTAGTTCCTTGAAATATAAATTTAGGTGTATTTTTTGTTTTTTTGAGACCTTCCTTTTTTTTTAATGTGGGAGTGTATTGCCATAAAATTCCCTCATTACTATTTTTACTGAATCCCATAAGTTTTGGTATACTGTGTTTTAATTTTCATTTGCCTCAAGGCATTATTCTGATTTCTCCTTTGATTTCTTCTTTGACTCATTGGTGGTTCAAGAGTGTGCTGCTTAATTTCCACATATCTGTGAATTTCTTGTCTCTTATTGATTCCTAGTTTCAAAGCATTATGGTTAGAAAAGATACTAGGTATAATTTCAGACTCCTTAAATTTGTTAAGACTTCTCTTGTGGCCTAACATGGAATCTATCTGGGACAATGTTCCATATGTGCTTGACAAAAATGTGTATTCTACTGCTGTTGGAGGGAAAGTTCTGAATATGTTTGTTAGGTTCATTTGATCTACAGTATTGTTCAAGGCAGCTATTTCTTTATTGATTTTCTGCCTGGATGCTGTATCAATTATTAAAAATTTAATATTGAAGTGTCCTACTATTGTTGTATTGCTATGAATTTCTCCATTCAGTTCTATTAATTTTTGCTATATATATTTTGGTGTTCTGATGTTGGGTGCATATATATTTATAATTGTTATATATTTCTTATGAATATCCTCTTATCACTATATAATCTCCTTTTTGATGACAGTTTTTGATTTAACATATATTTTGTCTGATATAAGTAAAACCACTTCTGCTCTCTTCTGATTACCATCTACATTGAGAATCTTTTTCCACCCACCATCAATTTCAGCCTATGTGTATCCTTAATTCTAAACCAAGTCCCTTGTAGGCAACATGTAGTTGGATCTTATTTTATTATCCATCAGCCATGCTATGTCTTTTGATTAGGAAATTTATTCCATTCTTTTAAAGTAATCAGTCTTAGAGAAAAACTTACTATTGCAATTTTGTCCATTGTTGTCCTGTAGTTTTTTGTTCATCTTTTCTTCTCCTGGTATCCTTCTTTATGTTTTATTGACTTATTGTAATCATATATTTTTATTCCTTTTCTTTGTGTATATTCTGTATGTATTTTTGTAGTTATCATGGGGCTTACATAAAACATCTTATAACAGCCTATTCTAAACAAATAACAAGTTAACTTCAATAGCATACAAAAACTCACTCTTTTTACCTCTCCTGCCTAACACACTTTATGTTACTGAAGTCACAATTTACATCTTTTTATATTATTAATTTAATGGATTTTATAGTTGTAGTTATAGTTAATGTTTTTATCTTTATACTAAAATTAATAGTGACTTATATATCACCATTACAGTATTACAGTATTCTGCATTAGCTTATATTTATCATTACCAGGGCTCATGTACTTTTATGTTGTTTAGCATCCTTATATTTCAATTAAAGAACTCCCTTTAGTATTTCTTAGAAAGCAGATTATAGGTTATGAACTCCCTTAGTTTCTGTTTGTCTAGAAAAGTTTTTATCTCTCCTTCATTTTTGAAGAAATCTTTTGCTTATGTATGGTATTCTTGTTTGGTAGATTTTTTAAAATTTTTCTTTCAGCACTTTAAATATATCACCCAACTCCCTCTTGGCCTGCAAGGTTTCTGCTATGAAATCTGCTGATAGTCTTATGAGGGTCCCCTTGTACATGACAAATTTTCTTTTGCAATTTTCAAAATTCAGTTTGTGTTTGACTTTTGTCAATTAGCCAATAATATATCTTCATGCAGACATCTTTAGATTTATCCTATTTGACCTCCTTTCTGCTTTATGAATCTAAATGTCCTCTTCCATCCCTCATTTTTGGGAGTTTAGGTCATTATTCTTATGTATGTCACCCTTGTGCAGGGGCCATGCTACTCTTCTCTGTATCATTCCAAATTAAGTATATATGCTGCCAAAATGACCATGAATCATTATTATTATTAATAATAATATTATTATTATTAATAAGCTGTCTGAAAAAATAATAATAAGCTTTCTGGTAACAATGGTATCTCCAGTGTTATAAAGAGATCGATTTTTATGAAATGCAAAGCTGATCTCATCATATTCCTCTAATTAAAATTCCATACTCTCCATGATGACCTATGGCTCTTCAAGATCTGGGTCCAGCCCACCTTTCCAACCTTATCTTTCTCCAATACTTCTCCTCCCATCCTTTGAAGCACACATACTGGTCATCATGGACATTTTTTTTTTTTTATCTCAAGACCAAATATTCTCAGCTTCTTCAACAAATGCTTATAATAGCTTTTCTTAGATGACTAATTGTTATACTATCAAATGCCCTATTCTGGAAGAATCATCTATGTGCCTCTATGGCCTCAGCATTTCACTCTATCAATTATCACAATGTATTCATTCATCTATCTAGCAATATTGAGTGTCTGGTATAAGCAAGTATTATCCTAGTTAATGCATAAGGATCACTCCTTTCAGCTGGAACATCAGTATCTAACAGAATATCAAAAATGTCAACTTACTTCCAATTTCATCTGTGATTGAGATTCATAAAGAGCTTTTTGCAACATAAACACAATTAAAAGACAGTAAAGACTGAGAATTTGTAATTCTTAATTGTACAAAGTGATCACCATTTTCTTAGTTTCATCAGTATTTTTGAAAGCATCAACTCATCTCTAAACACAGTTTGTTAACAGACATATGATTTATAAATAAATAATTAAACAGATGGTTACTAAACACCCCTTTTGACCTGAGCTATCCATTTTATAGTTTTCTTTTATAGATTTCTCTCTTACAGACAAAGATAGACTTATTGGTAACAAGACACCTCAAGAAGCCACTCCCCTTCCAAAATTTTAAAGCTGCAGATGCAGTTTAGTGGTACATTAGGGGCCTCTGCATATCAAGCATTCAATTAATACATCTGAGGTCCTCCAGTCTACGAGACACATCTTCCTCAGAGACTCTGATCCCCCAGGAAATAGTGCTTCATAAGAATTTCCTAAAGCCTAGCTGCTTCTCAGCAATTTTTTTTCTTGTTATCTTACTATTTTGCAGGAAAGACCCTACTGTTTATTTACAAGGTGAAAACTTTAAAGGTAATGACCATAAAAGCCTTTTAAAAATATTTAAAAAAGATATTCTGATGACCAGCATCAAAACCAGTATTTCTATTAAATTGCTAATACCACATAACAGATCTCTAGCAAATATGATTTACTTTGGCCATGTACAAATAAAGTTGGAATAAGCAAAAATGTGTAGAAAAAATACTTTCTTTTTCTTATGAACCAGAGCCTTTGAATGCCTTCATTTGTAACATACTGATTTAAAATTAGCCTCATACTAGACTTTTTATGAAGGAGAACATAGAACCAAAATGAAATTCTGTGACACCACACCTGGCATCCCTTTAAAATCATAGAGCAATGGGAGAGGCCTCATAGAAGAAACCAGAAAAATAAAACTGTACACAAACTGCATCAACTCCATGCCAAGCCATCCATCTTCTTGTACTTTTATGTCTGGTTCGTTACCGGAATTATTTAGATTGCAGAACCACTGGGTGGAGGTCATGTCCCTCTCTGTGTTGTGGATAGTTTTTCATACATTATAAGTACTTAGGAAACATTTTCTAGCAGTAATGATTCGAGAAAACAAATCACAAACAGTACAGGCTGCTGCACTACAAGTTTATTTACTAGTCCTCTCTAAAACATAGATTATTATTTTGAGACCTCTACTTCTACCTTATTTAATGATTTGCCTAGACAAGAAAGAATTCCACACCATTTTTGAAAATACCCTGTGCCTGCGGCCTTGGCGCAGCCAGATAGCTCATGAGTTTTCACCTTCACTCTTACTGGTACTTTCTCAGCGTTTAATGTATGTCTGTTCCCGGTATGGTCACATTTCTTCAGAGTCTTCTCAGGTCCGGCTTGAGTTTTAATATTTTGTATCAAAAATCATTTCCATTTAACATGTGATCTACTCCCAAACTTGTGAATAATGCAATTTTATAAACTTCTTTAAAGAAGCTCACATTTCACTGCCGGGCTGACAAAGCTTTATGGAAATTGTTGCTTAGAAGCCTCTAGTCACTTTTACTGGAAGCTTGACACTGATATCTTGGCTTGGTCTATTCATATGGTTCATAAAACTTTAGTTCCCACAAAGTATCCTGACATTTCTACGTCAGTGTGGGTTCCTTGCATTTTCTATTAATTAAACGAAATTTTTAAACAGAGGCATTACTGTATTCATTAGTTTTGATGAAAAGAATAAAAATACAGTTATTCAAAAATATTTTAATTTTTAAACAGTGTGCTTAGCTTTCTACATGTTTTACTTCCCTATCAAAATCCAGACAATTTTAGGTGAATGGAAAGGAAGACTCCACGAAGGGGGCAGTTTTTAACATGGCTTCTGAAAATTTCGTAGAATAAATGTGAAGCTGATGTAGGCGGCAAGTGTAAGTGTAGAAGTGGAGGGCTGATGTAAGCAAGGTGCTCATATCCCAATATGACCAAATCTTTCAAGGAAACACAGCCCAGGAAATATTCATAAGAAATAATAAAGATGGCATGGGATACAAGGAGGGCGTCAGGATCAGAATAGGTGGGTTTAAGTCAAAACTTGGTAGTACTTAAGAAGTTGTGGAGACAGCAGGTAGCGTGGCCGAGCGGTCTAAGGAGCTGGATTAAGAAGTTGTGGAGAGAGGAAAGCAAGATTACCCAGCAAATGAATACTGAAGCTCACAAAACCTTGATGTGGGCTGACAGAGACCCCACACTCCCCCATCCCAATGAGAGGGATACATTTGAGCTCAGCTTCCCTTGGGCATGGGGGCACTCCCTTTCATACAGCTCTCTGAAGAGCTGGCACAGACACTCATACTGAACTTTGACTCAGACCTCTAGCAAAGGTCTTCTCCCACATGTACTACCAGGAAGTAGCTCAACAGAGGGACAGTGACCCACACCTGTAACACAAACTCTTACTGTATCCAGAAGTACCCTATCTTCAAAGAAGCTCTCTGGAGGATGATGAGACATCAGCAACTATGGTCTTTCCTTGCTAACCTTGATATAGGTTTCCCTGCTCACACCCCCCAGAACATTATGGAATTCTCCCTAACCCACGTATCTGTGGTTGTTGTTTATTTTTAAATCGCCATTAAGTTCTGAGCAGTGCAATGTCATTTCAGAAGTATTCACTATCCTGAAAGGAGTGTACATGAGAAAGAAGAAGCTAATAATCAAGGGGTAAGTCAGAAGCTGGGTCAGGTTATAAGATCTTAGAAGCCCTAAACTTTGAAACTACAATAGTCTTATTGCCATTAACTATGGCTCATAATAAAATCAATGCTTGACTATTAAGAATGAAACATGTAGCAAAACTTCAATATAGGTTTCTAGGTTTTCTGATAGAAAAACCCTGGAAAGGTTCACCAAGGCTGAACAATTTTCATCTTTAAGACATGCCTGTTAGGCAGTCTTAAAGTTAAGTTAAGCCTATCTTCCGGTGGGCAATCCACCCTCAGTTTGAAGCTGGCGCTTTCTAGATGAAAAGTTATAGGAATATTAAACGTGGCAGTGACAAGGAGCATGAAATGGAGGAGAGGACTAAAGGATATGGGAGTAAAACTGACCTTAGAAGGGAATTAATTGGAAAAGTATAAGGGAAAGGAAGAGAATTATGACCCTCTCTTCTGAAAGTGGGTGACTGGAAATCAGTAACAGTACTGTGATGGCATTCCCAAAGAAGCAAAGAATATGAAGAAAGAGAAAGGGCAGAGGAGGAGAAAGAAGAGAAACAGAAGGAAAAGAATAACAATAATATTATTATTGCAGTTAACATTTATTGAGCACTTACAAAGTGCCAAGAGCACTTCTAAGTACTTTATTTGCATTTCCTCAAATGTCTCTGCATGTGATTATTCACAAAAAAGACCAGACTGCTATGCATGAGCATATTTATGGCTGAACATATGTTCTTTGCATCTCACTTGTACATATATGGAATTTTTGCAGAAATGTGTAGCTGTATTTCTCTCCTACACATAGTGACATTTAAGTTCTTAGGTACTGGGTTGATTGCTCCGGCCACATGAAATATAACTCTTACCTCTGAGGACTTTCTATTACATGAATTAAAATGGAAGATTCTGTAAAGCAATGCTATGACCAGCAGCAATCTGTCCTCAATTTCTGGCTTCAAAGGAGTAAATATTAGGTAGTAGCTCTGTGAAATAACTGGGCTCATCTGTGCTTTTGGAGCCGGACCTCCTGGGACACTACATGTGTGCAGTCCCGTCTATAACTTTGTCTGCTGACCCAAATACAAGTGAGTTGTTGTTAAGTGCAGTGGTTTCTGATCATTCCCTAGTGTTGTTTTTTTGTTTGTTTGTTTTTGTCTTAGTAAGCGATGGCCTACTTGGCTTCTCTACTTATGTGTCAAAACACCAGACAACTAACATATCCTAAACAAACTCAGTTGCAGACATTGTTCTGTGTTACTCAACACAGCAGCCCCTTCTCTCTTGATTCTTCCACTAAAGTGGAAAGCCTAAATATAGGCATCTCTCATTTAATATTAGTAATTCGTTTCTGAAAACTCTGACATTCTAGGCAAGAAATGTCAAACAGGAGCTTATTTCCCATTATTTTAAATGAGAAAGTTATAATACAAGATATATTAATGCTAACCCGCCCATCAATTTTCTAAAACATAAGTAAACACATATACCTAAAATACTCATTTCTATAAAACTAACAAAATAACATGTTCAATCATAAAATATTAAAATATTGCTTAGTCAGTCTCTAAAAAATAACATGTTCTCAAGAAACATGTACAGAAACATGAAATTTATAATACAGGATAACAGGATACATACAATAAATAAATTCATTGAAAAAAAACACAACAAAATTTTCAGTGAAAGGTAAGCAGTTTCTTGTGATGACATATTACTTGCCAACTCAGGTAGAGATTAAAAACTTAAGGAAAGTTGAGAAGGGAGGAGGAGGAAAGTTGCAAAGTCACTATTTGCCATTAGTTGTGGCAGATGATGGTGCCAGCAAATGAGTAGAAAAGCACCAATTTCAGATATTCCAGTAATTTAATTATTTTTTATACTTAAAAATACATTTATTTATTATGAGGGAATGCATGCATGGACAAGCAGGGTGAGGATTGCCGAGAGAGAGATGGAGAGCGAGAATGCCAAGCAGGCTCTATGCTGTCAGCACAGAGTCTGAGATGGGGCTCAGTCCCACGAACCATGAGATCATGACCTGAGCCAAAACCAAGAACCAGACATTTAACTGAATGAGCCAGCCAGGCGCCCCTCCAGTCATTTGTTTCTATATAACAAACTCAGTGGCTTAAAATACTTAAGACACATTCAAAATTCTCTAACCCTGCTCAACATTTACCTAAATACTCTGAACTAATTCAGTCTACAAATTTTAAGGAGTCTTTCTTCCAATCTGTGTCGTGCAAAATGAAGAAAGCAATCCACTTGAGCCACACTCCTTGCTTATTCTGATAGGCTCTTTTAGGAAAAGCAATGGCACCACCTCACTGCCATAACAACCTGCTAATCCCAAGGCCAGTGTCTTGCTGATCAGGAATGAGCCACACAGACTGGCATTCATGAGCTCTGGTAGCAGAGACTCAGTCATCTCTCAGGAGGTTGTTTTCCAGGACCCATGCCAATCTCACAACTAGCAAACTCTTAACCTCTGCTCACTATCAGCAAAAACATCCTAAGTTTCTCTTTGATATGCTCTGTGTACATGCACCAAGTTCATGGAACTATTCTCCTCTTTTCACCTGATAGACTACCGTATAACCCCATCTCTACATGCCTTGAAAAGCACATACAGGTTCCTTCTTCCTGTAGCTGACAGTGGAATCAAGAAAAGCTGATTTTCTTTGGTTTGGTTCTTTTGTAATTCACTCTGTACCCTTTAATTATTGTTTATAGTGTGGACAAACATATGTTTAAACTGTAAATAATATCATCCCCTTAAGAGCTTCAGTGACTTTCCATTAAAACCAAGACCAAAATACTAAACAGGACCCAGGAAGTCTTAGATAGAGGGTCTGCCCCCAAGTTTCACCCTCCCCTTTCTCTTTTAGTTTGAGCCATTCTGGCTAGCTTCCACACAACACTGATTGGCACCTGATGGTGTGCCCACCGTTCTCCAGTCCTTACCACCTCTTCCTTACCAGTGACCCAAACATATCTATTTAATGTCCACTCATCTTAGATCTCAGCTTAGATAATACTTTCTTAGGAGAATTCCCCACTCTTCCATCATTGACACTTTATTAAGTCACTGTTAAATGCTGTCATCATTACCCTCTCTGTACCTTTTCTTCATAGCACTTAAAATACTTTGTGGTTATACTTCTGCTTGGATGATTCTTGTTTTCATATCTTTCCTATTAATCCATAAACCCCATGAGAGTGAGGAATCATATCTGCTTACTTTCCCTTGATTTTTCAGTATCTAGCATGGCACATAACAATATCTAATTAATAATAATGAGCTAGTGTTAAGGGGATGAACCAGTGTGGCTCAAAGAATATTCCCAGAAATGGTAAAGTCTGACTTTGCTTTTGGTGTTCCACATTTTTTCCCTCTGGGCCGAGACCTTCACTTCTTGTGTTAGGGTCCATAGTATTAAGACTTGATCTTTGCTTACATTAACACTTAACGTCTCTATTTGTTAACCCCTCAAATACCTATTTACACATTGTTGCATTATTCTAAATTAAGTATTTTGTGTCTGTCATCTTTCTTCTGGTCAGTCTGCAGGGGGAAGAAATGTTTTCTGCTCCAATGATGTGATCTCTCTGTGTGGAAGAGTTTCTAAAGGCCTTCTGGTGGGAGTTCTTTCCTGCTCAGACTAAGGGAGGCACATATTCTCCATTTGGGCAGCAACCACAACACTTACTACAGAGCATCATTAAAACCTCCCAAGGCAACAGTAGCTGGGAGACTTTCTGTTTAAACACTTCATACCCAATAAAGTGTACATTACACAATATTTTCATAATGCCATGGTAACCTAATGAGTCATCTTCCATTATAGGCAAGAATACTTGTGTCCGTGATCAGGGCACAGGATGGAGGCATACTGACAGATTCTTACCAACTTTCCTTTTTTTAGACTTGATGATAACCACCATAACATTTGCCCAAGTTACCAAAGCAACAACTTAATCCTTGAAAAATACTTTCATTATGTGTTATGATTTTCACATCTTAAAATTACTTCAAATTGATTGCACTTAAGGAGACCACCTCTTATGACACTGTGAAAGTTCTTAGTCTTATCAATAAAATATCTCCAATTTACGATGAAGAATAGGTGCCATGTGGAAAGTTTTCCTTCATATGATGATTGGATTAGCTGTGATTACAGGGATGACCTTTTCCTGACACGGATTTCCTATTGACTTCCTGAACTGTTGTCAGTCATTTCTTGTTCTGAAATGTGGCATTTTCCACAATTAATATTTTCATTCTCTATTTTACTGACAGCAGTAAAAAGCAGATTATACTATATTATTCACTAAACCTATTAGAATAATGTTTATACACAAATCCACCCAGTCTCTGATTAATTTGTTCTCTCTCATACATTACATCCCAATTTATTTTGTTAGTTTGTCTGACTCATAGAAATACTAAAGAAGATATATTTATTTTAAATTTTCAAAATGTAATTGAGAATAAGCAAATAAACCAAGAAAACGTAATACATAATTTAGGTCCAATTTAGTAGAACTACAGAGAGTATTAGAGAAGTTCAGAGAAATGAAAGGTCAATGAAATTTGAAGAGACAGAAGATTTGGAGGGTGACTAAGTAAATTTTAACAGAACCTAAAAAGAGATACAGGCTGTTAAGATTTACTGAAGGAATAAAGAGAGGAGCAATGAGCAATCCAACTGAAATAAATTATGGGAACACAAGGACAAAGAGAAAAGTGTGATGATGGGACAGTGAGATAGAGTAAGTGGAACAAATAACAACAACTAATGGGATTAAAGTTACAAATACAGCATTTGGCTGAGTTTTACTAACAAGCAGTGTATTAAATTCCTATTCCATTAACTTTTTCTGTATGTTAGCATAGGAAGTAATTGGTAGCGAAGCCAACCCAGGAAAATCTGGTTTAAAATACTAGATGTATTATTTCCTGGCTGTGAACCCTTAGGTAATTATTTAACTTCTGTAGGCACCAGTGAAGGGTTTCCTTGTGAGTTCATCGTGATTATTATACAAGACAATGCATTTAAAGGACTTAAACACTCATTATTTGTCAGCTGTTCTTATTATATCCCACTGATAAATTCCCAACACCCAGAACAGTGTCTGGCATATATTAAGTCCCCAATATGCTTTTATTAATCAAATAATTATTACTTCTAAAACTTTCCCAAATCACACATTTATTCATCAAGACTCACATTTGTTTAAAAGAGTAAAGGTGGTTCAAAGAAAAATCTCACCTAGTAATAAAATAGATTAAACACAATTTCAAAGAATTGTTAGTTAATAGTGTCATCTTCATATGAGTCACACATGTTGAACAAAGAGATAATAAATAGAGCAAACAACAAAATAAGCCATGAAATAAGAATTTCTGATTATATATGCTACTAGGAGCAAATTGTAGCTCTAACATACACCTGCTAAACTCACTGTAATTTCCAAAGAGGCATTAGAAAATGAACAGCATGCCCTCATCTCTACCCACACCTACACACATACTACCAAAAGTTGTGCAAAGAAATTTAGTTCAATATTACCATAAAATTTCAAATGGTTCTTTGGTTTCTATGATTAGTACATATGTTTAAACAGGAGGGTCAAGTTAATTCTTCTTAAATAGTAAAATAAGACTAAATTTAGCAACATTTTGAAATATGGAATCAAAATATCCAATTAATCTAAAATATAAGATAGAAAAAGTTTATTATTACCATATTTTCACTTATATTACCTAGATATGATAAAAAGTTAGTCTATGAATATATGACAAATTGAAGAAGAAATCTGGTAACTAAATCAGCTTCTTGCATTTCAAATATCAGTGCAAAGAGGGCCAGATGGTGAATTGAAAATCTGCATGAGTATTGACTTTTAATGAAAACACTTACATGCTCTTCATGGCCACAATTAGTATAGCTTCTCTGCTCTCCTCCCTTGATGCCAGGACCTTGTTAGATTGACCTCTTATGTCAATAAAACCAGCTTGAAGTTCACATGCAAACACATTCATAGCAAGCAACCTCCCTAGTTAGTTAGGAAGGTTAATCAAGGTAAAGCCCTTGGTAGAGTCAGGATATTTATTTCTAAATTGAAAAGTCCTCTTGATATTAAAGTTTGGAGGGAAAAATATTTGCTAACCCTATAAAATTGAATTATCATCAAGCAAGGGAAGTGGTTCTGCATATTTCATACATGAAAAGAAAATATTTGGTATTCATTCAATTTTTTGCTCTAAGTCCTATCTCAGAGACTTTCTGCATATATGAATGGAGAAAAAACCCTTAAATTAGTATGACACCATTCCAAGACAGTTTTCCTTACTTTCTTCCTGGAAACTTGCCTTTTTTTCCCCTTTTCTTTTTTTTTTTTTTGTCTGCTCTCAAAAAATTAAAAGAATATTCAGGACAAAGAACAGCAGTACTCAGACTTTTACGCTTCATAAAAACCTCATCTGAACAGCTGGTGTTCGGAGCTGTTGGAGAAGGATGGACATCTGCTATACAGATATCTTGCTTTAACCAATATTAGTTTTCTTAAAATTGTAAGTAATATGGATTGGGATATCTATCTGTCCATGTTCTTGGTATAAATATGAGCATAGTAGCTTTCTGACTTTTCAATATTTACTTTCACAAAAGCAAAATGAGAAAGAGCTGAAAAACCAGTAGCAGGTCTTATATGCCACAGAAAGGAGCAAGCAAAACTGCATTTAAAATGGAAGATAATATTTCACCAATAAGGGCATTGAAACCCATCAACTCTCCTTCTCAATTCAAAGACATGAAGGATCTTATAAACGTTGAACACCTTCAAGATAATACTGTCTCTAAGAGGATTTTCAGACTTAGTGCATGTGTTTTTTGATATCTATCCTATCCAGAAATTAATTTCTTTGTATAGTTTTCTTTTGCATCAACCTCACAATCAGCTAAAACCAACAACCTTCTTGTTGAGTATTTCACAGAGGATGAAACAACCCCAACCATTACCTTCTAAGGATGGCATTGGTTGGGGTTGTAATAAAATTATAAGGGAATAATCAAATAAATGTTATGACCATAACTGTTATAAAATCAAGGAAGAAGGCATTCTTTCTAGTGGGGAAAGTCTATAAAAACCTTGATGGAAAAAGTAAAACTCCAGTTAGATTAGAAGAAAAGTGAAACATTCCAGTGTGGATGGCAGGCAGGGAAAAGTCACGTGAGACAGAAAAAAATGTATATATATATATATATATATATATATATATATATATATATATA
>NC_043714.1:55532805-55715373 GCF_006229205.1 Suricata suricatta
TTTCTATTTATAGAGACATACAGATAAGGTGAATGGTATAAATGCTGGGTGATACGGTTTGTCTTAGGAAACTTTATGCAAGGAACGTTTAGTATGATCTCCAATTTTTTAAAAGTTTGATGGGTAGAAAACAAAAGGAGAATGTAATTTTAAGTGGGGAAGATACATGTTAGGGGGAGGGAAGAGCTGTAGGTAACAGGTAACACAGGAGCGTAGCGGGGAGAGGCATTAAGATCATGGGCTCTGCTGTCAGAGTGGCTTGAATACCAACTACCTAACATGTGACTTAGGACAAATGAGTCAATATCCCTGTTTTAATGGTATACAAAGTGGGATAATAAGAGTACTGACCTCTAACTATTGTCATGCAGAATTAGTAAATATAAAGAACTCAGATAAATTCCTACTACATCACAAGTACTCAATGAAAATGAATAAGAAGCAGCAACAAGATAAGCTTGTTAAATGAACAAAAGAGTGCAAGGATGTGTGAATTGATGCCAGTAAATGGACAACAAGCAATCAAGCCCAGACTGAGCAGAAGTAGTGAGGACTCTACTTGGAAGAATCCTGTCAGAGCCAAGATTATTTTGTTTCAGGTTCCCTTACCCCCTTATTATTTATGCTTTGTAAAGCCAGGGAAGGCTTAGAGCCTATCAAGGAGTGGATACAAGTACGGCCTCCCAATTGAGACAGACCTATTCTTGCATCTGGTTCCACCCCTCAGGCTGTTCCAACTTAATCTTGGAAACTTGTGTGTGTACCTCAGATTTCTCAGTCAAAAATCAGGAATATAACAAAGTCAACCTCAAAGTGTTGCTGCAAATGTTAAAAAAGGTAATGCATGAATAATTTATTACCACAGTGCTAGAACAGTGTTTAGTAAATAATGACTTGATTATCTTTCTGATCTTTCCTCCTTTTTTTCCTGAAAAAAGCACTGACAGTATAAATAAAATGATTATTTGTGGGGGGGGGGGGGCTGCAGGTGGGATGGTTTTAGGGAGATATTGGCCTCCAGGTAGAAAACTGCATTTAAACAGATTTGAAATGATGAGGTCCACCAGACAAAGGTGTAATTATAAAAAGGTAAGGACAGGAGAGAGAAAAGATATGTTAAAGGATGAATCAATTAATCGTCTGAGGTTTCCTGAGTAACCATGGGGTGTAGAGACCAACAGGTCTGTGGATTCCCAATTAGCAGCAAAACAAGGCACTACTGCATTAATCACTAGTCAATAATGACCTCAAACACCTTGAAGATCTGTATACTAACTCATAGTTTTCAAATGCACTAGTCCAGTTGATGCCCATGACACTTTTAAAATGTGAATCTGATTATGTTTCTTATTTTATACTCCCAGAAAGGAAGGAAACACTCCCAAGGTACCATAGGCCAGTAAGTGGTAAAATCAGAACTCTGATTCTGGTTTCTGATTTAAAAATTTCATGGTCTTTCCATTAATTATTGCCTTTCTGGAAATTAGGTTGTCTCTAAGGCCTTGTCTGTGTAAAATGATTATGATGAAATTGTCGATGGGTTTTCCAATATTTTAAATTGAATTTAACCAATTGACTTTTTCCATCATTCTTGACTCAGATTCAGTAAAAGAGAAAACCCCGGGGGTTGGTCTGTGTTTACTGAGAAAAACTGAACCCAGAGATTTTCTTCAGTCCACAGGCATCGTTTTGGATGCAGACCAAGGGTTGTTTGTTAGCTGGCTGTTTCAGACTGGCACAATTAGCCTGCCCTTGCTCTAGTCCTGAGTCAGGAGAGAAGCAGGCCCGGTCAGTATGTTGTCTCGCAGAGGGATTCTCAAAGTATGGTCTCCGGACCAGCCGCAACAACATTCTCTGATAATATATTTGACATACAAATCCTCAATCAAGCCCCTTCCCACACTGAATAAACCAGAAATTTGGTGTGAGGCACAATCTCCTGTATTTTAACCAGCCTTCCAGCGCTTTTTGTTGCACATTAAATGTGAGGACCACTGACAATGGAAGAACACCTTACAAGCACGTAAGTTTCACAGCATCAACCATGCTCTTTCAGCACAGTATTCGGATCTCCCAAAAGGTGACAATTATCTAATAAACATTCAATAAATCAGTGAATAAGGGTAACACATGGTAGGCAATGACACTATCCGAAGCTTTAAAACTCACCTGTATCTTATTTTCATATTTGCAGGTTGTAGAATTTGCTTTCCATACCTCGACAAAAGTTTTAAAGTAATTATTATGCTTGTTGTCAATGTATTACTGTTAGACATCAATAACTGGTTGCTTAGGAACTGAGTGTAGTCAAGCAGAAAAAAGATCATCTGAACCGGTGCCTCAGAAAAAATAAAAATTAAAGAAATACTGAAATAAGCATTTGCATGAAATAGGTAAAAATGAAAATAACTAATACGAAGTTGACAATCACATGTATTTTTCCAGCTATACAGTATTATTAATCTATAATAAACTAATATACTTCAAGAAGGGCCATGAAAATAACTAAGAGGATGTACTAAGTCTCTTAAAGAAGTTTCCCCTATGACCATACCCTCTGTATTTATACCACTTCATAGTCCTTTCCCATAGTGAATTTGGTCTGAGCCTGTGTAAAAAAAAAAACAGAATACTTAGAAGACACCACTTGGTTTCTGAAGCCAGGTCACAAGTAGCCTTACAGCTTCTACCTAGGTTTCTTAAAATAAGCCTGAGGGTCATCAGTCAACCATAGATACAGTCCAACTCTCTTGAGACTACCATTTTATTTAAGCCTAACTAGCCATATGGAGAAGTCATGGAGAGCGAGTAGTTGCTCAGGAAGCTTCCAGGTGCTCTAGTGAAGCCAACTGAGGCACTAGCCATGTGAACAAAGCAGCTGTCTTAGGTATCCAGATCAACTAAGCCTTCAAATAACTCTCCTCAGCCACCACATAACAGCAATCTCATAACAGACTCAGTGGGAAGAATACACATGATTCTAGCCAGTCCACAAAACTGTGAGAGAAGCCGCTAAGTTTTGACATGGCCCTCCATACATCAATAGATAACAGAAGTACTGACGTTCATTTACAATAAATTTTACATTAATAATCACAGTAACAAAATATACACAAAGGTAAATATGAATTGGATTTTACCACTTGTTATTATTTCTATCCATTTCCTGTCAAAGACACATAAATTTAGATTTGCCACTCAAATATTCAGAAATACACTCCAAATTATATCCCTTTTGCCTACGCAACTTGATCAACAGAAACCTGGCAAAAGCTGAATTTCATACCAGAGAAGTGATGCAGCTTTGTGTACATGATTGCACTCATCAAATTACTCACCAATGAGCTCTGAGCCATAAGGGGCGGGGGGGGGGGGGGGAATAAGAACAGCACAGCAGGTAACAAAGCTTAGAATATAAATGAGGATGGCTGAAAGACAACTCTAAATAAATGGTGTGCTTGAGGAGGTTAATATGCTTAATAAGATATAAGCACATTTATATTTTTATTCATACCGCTACTCTTTGTGCACTGATAGATCACGGATAAAGAGAAGCTACTCCTCTTTATCATTTGCTGTTAAGGATATTCCACCACAGCTTCTGTCAACTCCACATTGTTGTGAGGGAGAAAATGTGCAGAGAAAAGGTGATAATGTACAGTCTTGTTTTGTATATTAGAATATAAATCACAGCAAAGAACCAGATTATTGCTAGAATATTATTAGCATGGCTCACACAATACACAATAATAAATCCATCTACCTTGTGTAGGTGAACACCAAGAATCAAGTTCCATATCGTATGTAGTTTGATTATTTGTATCATCATGCAACAGAGTTTATTTGATAATATAATTAACTATTGGGGTTTGCCATTCAGAAGCTACTTGATTTATCAGTCTAAGAGTTTCTTTAAAAGAAGAAAAATTTTTAATATGGTTTATCGTCAAGTTGGTTTCCATATAATACCCAGTACTCTTCCCCACAAGTGCCCTCCTCCATCACCATCACCCTCTTACCCCTTTCCCCCTCCCCCCTCAGCCCTCAGTTTTTTTAGTATTCAAGAGTCTCTCATGATTTGCCTCCTTCCCTCTCCTGAACTCTTTTTCCTCCTTTGACTCCCCATGGTCCTCTGTTACGTTTCTCCTGTTAGACTTATGAGTGCAAACATATGGTATCTGTCCTTCTCTGCCTGACTTATTTTGCTTAGCATGACACCCTCGGAGGTCCATCCACTCTGCTACAAATGGCCAGATTTCATTCTTCCTCATGGCCACTTAATATTCCATTGTATATACAAACCCCATCTTCTTTATCCATTCATCAGTTGATGGACATTTTGGCTCTTTTCATGATTTGGCTATTGTTGAAAGTACTGCTATGAGGGGCACTTGAGTGGCTCAGTCGGTTGAGCATCCAGCTTTGGCTCAGGTCATGATCTCACGGTTCATGGGTTTGAGCCCCGTGTTGGGCTCTGTGCTGACAGCTGGCTCAGAGCCTGAAGCCTGCTTCAGATTCTATATCTCCCTCTCTCTCTGACCCTCCCCTGCTTGAACTGTCTCTCTCTCTCTCAAAAATAAATAAAAAACATTAAAAAAAAAAAGTAAGTACCGCTAATGCCATTGTTGGGTCATAAGGGAGTTCTACTGGTAGATTTTTGAGGAATCACCACACTGTTTTCCAGAGTGGTTGTACCAGTTTACATTCCCACCAACAGTGTAGGAGGGTGTCCATTTCTCCACATCCTTGCCAACATCTATAGTCTCTTGATTTGCTCATTTAGCCACTCTGACTGGTGTGAGGTGGTATCTCAGTGTGGTTTTGATTTATATTTCTGTGATGCTGAGTGATGCTGAGCATCATTTCATGTGTCTGGTGGCCATCTGGATGTCCTCTTTGGAGAAGTGTCTATTCATGTCTTCTGCCCATTTCTTCACTGGATTATCTGTTTTTTGGGTGTGGAGTTTGATGAGTTCCTTGTAGATTTTGGATACTAGCCCTGTATCCGATATGTCATTTGCAACTATCTTTTCGCATTCCATTGGTTGCCTATTAGGTTGTTTTTTTTTTTATTGTTTCCTTTGCAGTGCAGAAGCTTTTTATCTTGATGAGGTCCCAATAGTTTATTTTGGTTCTTTTTTTTGTTTTTCTGTCCTTGACAGAATGTATTAAATAAGCAAACAGCACCAACAAGCAAAACAAGTACTACAATGTAAAAATATTAAAAAAACGATAACCCTCTCACATGCATAAATGAAAGGTTGCACACAAAGAACTCACACCTTTTCAAGCTTCAATAGTAAATATTCTGCTACTATGTATTAAATACTGCATGGTTTGCCCAAGCTAAGATGAAACCACATCATGAATCAATAAGCATTTTGCATTCTCTTTCATTATCTACTCAAAGTCATGCCTACTGCACCTCTAAACATTTCATTAAATCCCATTATACAGCAAACACTCCCAAAATAAACTTAGATTGTATTGCAGTTTCACTTAACAGTATACCAAATGCTGTGCTGTGACAGGTATCAACTATCCATTAAATACTGAATCAATTTTTCTTAAGTACTACTAACTGCTTGCTTTTCTTGAAGCTAGATCATTCTGAAAATTTCCTGTTAGACCTATGAGTGTAAACATATGGTTTCTGTCCTTCTCTGCCTGACTTACTTCACTTAGCATGACACTCTCAAGGTCCATCCACTTTCCTACAAATGGCCATATGTCATTCCCTCTCATTGCCATGTAGTACTCCATTGTGTATATATACCAAATAGTTTATTTTGGTTCTTGATTCCCTTGCCTTTGGGGATGTGTCCAGTAAGAAATTGCTGTGGTTGAGGTCAAGGAGGCTGTTTCCTGCTTTAAAAGAAGACATGTATCCTAGCTCAAAGCAAATTATTTTTCTGGACCAATGGGTATCTGTTTCATCCTTAGAAACTTTATCGCAGAGAGGCAATGAGGGATAACTGAATGAGCTTGGATCAAGAGTTGGAAAGCATCATTCATTTCACCAATACTGTCAAGTTCTCACCAAACAGCAGACACCATGTTGGTTGTTGAGAGGCCCCTGTCCGTGTGTGTTTTAACACTACCATGTCCTAGTTCTGACCCTGCCATAAAGAATCGATGGGAACGAGAAGTCATGTGACCTTAAACACAACTGTTAAAGAGTGGTTTTGGATTTTCATCTGTGAAATGAGATTGACCAGGTGACTGCCACTATATCATCATTCCAATATTTTGAGGAGACTTCTTTCTGAAGTTTTGAACAAACCTTATTTTTATCAAAATATGATGTTTCATGATTCAACACAAGAAAAATAACAATAATCCTCTTTTTAACTTAGTAAAAATTTATTAAATTTTAAATCCTATTTCTCTTTTGAATACATTCTACTTTTTTTTTCTCCTTTAAACATCATAGTGTCTAAAAAGCTTCCTGGGGACACCTGGGTGGCTCAGTCAGTCAGTTAAGCATCAGACTTTGGCTCAAGTCACAATATTACAGTTTGTGGATTCAAGCTCTGCATCAGTGTGTCGGGGGCCGCCAAGTTTTCTGTCTGCCTCACGCAAGGATTATCACTCTCCAGAGAGTGAACCAGTAAACAAGATTTGCATCTAGAGGCTGGAGACTGCCATTTCCTGGTCAAAATAACTTTGGCGTCTGTCATGCCGGGCAAGACGTGGAGTGGCCAAGGTGCACAAAAGATCAAAACCGTATTTTAGATTATTCAGTGCTAACTCCCCCCTTCCCAGCATTGCTGAGGCAAATCTGGGCGTTTCTTTTGATATTCATTTGACTCTGTTTACCTGGTAACTGACCTTGGTCAGCTGCTTTGTTTTCCCGCCTTGAAATCTTTATAAGAGACAGTTTTCTGAATAAAGCTCTCTCTTTTGCCTGATTGGAAACCGTGAGTTCTGTCTTTACTCTCTGCGTCTCCCTCTCCTGCCCCCCTTTTTCTCTCCCTCCCTCAGGAGAAGGACCGCTTGCTCAAAGCTGGGGACAAGCCAGCCTAGACCTGGCGAGCTAGCGCACAGCGGCACCCGCAAGTGCTGCTCCAGCCCGGGGTGGGAGCAGACGGGCAGACAAGCGGCCTGGGACTCCGGGCTAAGACAATTGGCGTCTCAACGCGGGGCTCAGTGAAGGAACGCGACCCTGAGTCCGGGTTAAGACACTGGTGCTCAGTCTTTCTCTCTCTCTCTCTCTCTCTCTCTCTCTCTCTCTCTCTCTCTCTCTCTCTCTCTCTTTCTCATAAAAAACATTTTAAAAAATTAAAAAATCAACTGTACTTTTGAAATACAAAAAGAAACCTTTTTCTCTATGAAACAAAATAGGAAAAATACAGGATATAAAAAACAAAAATTCAAACTGATGTTATGGTTTATGATCTCTTTTCTGGACTGAGAAAGCCAAATGTGGAAAAGTAGATATGATACATCTTAGCAGCAATATTATCTTTAAGACTTGCTTTCTTTAAGGCAGAGCCCAGAGCTTTTCATAATCAAATAAGTAAAAACTATAGGAACAAAACTACTGTAACTTTTTAACAGGCAACTATGTGTCTTACTGTTGGTTATAATTTTGTTTGCACATAATATACAAAACTAGTAATTATTCACCAACAGAGGCAATTAAAGTTTATCCCCACCATGAAATTACTTGTAGGCAACAAGGTTGTTCCCTTATGCAGATCTACTTAAAAAGATTTAAATTGTGTCTAGTATAAATGTTACTAAGTCAACAAAAATTATGAGTTGGGCAGCAGTGCACTACCAATTGCAAGTTATGCCCGCATTAAATTGCCATGAAATATCAATAAAGCCTCTTGTGCATATACATTCCAGTCTGAAATATATTGGTTTTACCCCAGAGATGCAGGCTCAATTTCTCGCATAGAAAGTCTCATTAAGGGACATTAGGGTAACTCTTCATTCTCTCCATCTAGTTCCAGATAGTCCTTTACAGAAAGAATTAATACACTGTCAGCACCCTGCATGCAGCACCAGTCAGTATTCAGAATAATGATGCTGCTGTACAAAAAGTGATTTTTTTCTCTTTTCCCTATAGTATTGCCCTGATGTCTGTTGCCTTCATTTTCCTTAAATTGCTTACAGTTTTCATTTCACAACGGTGGGCTTATTTGCTACTGAAAACACATACGAGCACACTCACATACACACACATACACACACACAATTTTATCCCTGTGAAAAACACCGAGCATATCTAGTCAAGGCATAAATTATTAAACAAGATCTTAGAAATTTTTCTTCATTAAATTTTAATCTTTGTTGATTTAATCATACACATTTAATCACCATAATAATGATGTGTATGCACTTAAAGAAAATTGCACAATAAGCACAAAAAATGAAAGATTAGCCTCTGGTACTAGTTTCAGGTAATTATAGAAAAAAGGGAAGAAAAATAAAACTGAATATTAAAATACTATACAGACTAATATAAACCTAGAAAGCCAAGAAGGCATTTAATACATACCCGCATCAGTATAGAACTATTCCAATAATATAGCCACTGATGTTTACAATCATCTAGTTTATGAATGTCTTCAGTGATAAAGCCTATATTTCTGCCCTCAGGAGATTATTTTATGATTCAATCACTAGGATTATAAGGAGGTTTTTGCAAACTACTTTACTACAAGTTTACTGGCGATGGGTAATAATGTTTCACTCATTGCTATTTATAGATTTTGTATATTTGTGACTAGTTTTCTTATCATTCCTCTGATGCAAGTTAGCCAAAGAAATATATGTGTGTGCATGAAAGTATGTATGTACATATATAAATGAGTGCATGGTCTATCATTCCTGCCACATACACACACACACACACACACACACGTACTCACACACACATGCATGCATATATACACCCTTGAGAGAAATGAGACCTAAACCAAAAATCAGTTTCACTTAGTTGTCAACCAGAGCTAGTTTTAATATCAATTAAGTTTGCAGCATTATTCATGGTTGAGAATATGCATGGAAAAACATTTTTTTTCTCAAGAATATTTCCATTTAAGATGTACTATTAACATAATCATAGCCTCTTATGTGGAAAACAGAGCAAAAAAAAATGGCATTCTGTCATCTCTGCTTCCGACACCAAAATTATAGAAGACTGAACACTTGGTAAGGGAGGGGAAAATATTTTAAATACGTCAACTTAAAGAAATAGAATGAGAACAATTCTATTCGCTGCAACCTATGTGTAACTACATTTCATCAAATCAAAGTTACATTAGAAAGCAATTGGACTTGATAATTTCCCTTGGCCATACCAGGTTTATTTATTAAAAATTTATTAATTTTTAAATGCAAGAATCTGTTAATTTTTCTAGAAAGAAAAACTAGTCAATCAGGCATAAGCAGCATATTAAGTGGTATCCTGAAAATAAGCACTATCTTTGTAGGAAGCACTACCTATGGCATCACCTACTCAAGATCACCCTTTTAACAAGATACTTGGAGCATCATCTTTGGTGACTTGAGACCATGCTCTCCTTTCTCGTTCAGTTGTCCCTGTGTTACTGAGGCTTAATTAACAGGGTAGACCTCCCAGTCCCCAAGTGCTGAATGCTCCTGGAGTGTCTGGTAACATACAAATCTTAGTGCTAATGATACATCTGAAATATGGACTCAAATGTCCATGTCAGGGACAAGGACAACAGGCTGGGGAATGCAAGAAGTAACTGGATGTTTGGATGTCATATGTGCCAAACTCATGCTTCCGGGAGACTTACCAATTCAACAATTTAATAAAATTTGACTAAACACTTACTATGTGCTGAGTGCTGAGAACGTAGCAGTGAACAATGAGGCCACATACCTATCTTATGGACTTGATATTTCATACAAAGCTGTCACCAAAACAACTTATTTAAAACACCAGAAAGCTGACTATGGAACCCTAAATAAGATCCACTGTATTTCTGTGGAATAACCACCTCCACAGTCTGCTATGGCAGTTCTGTTCATACAAATGCAAGAAGCTAGCAGGGTTAAGGCAAGCCCAGGACAGTTTGTAGTGTCCTCAATTCCAAGTTCAGCCATCAGACTTTCATAAACTCCATGCCTTGAAAATGGTCATAGATTCCTTATTGTTACTTCCTCAAACTATATCCTCTCCTTCCTACCAGCTCTGAGCTTTCATCTCTGGTCACTTTGACTAATAAGGAATTCATCTCTTAGGCTTCTGAATTACCTGAAGGCCCAGGTGGACTTCACTTTCCTCCAGCCTAGCAGCTTCCAAAGCACACAGAGCACCTAAAATGACTGCCTTTAAAATCATGAAGTAAGAGGCTGGGAGGTATTTATTTCCTCATCTTCTTCCTGTCCTTCTTCTTCCCTTCTCTTTGGTTCCCTTTCTCCTTCTCTTCCTAAATCCTACTCATTTCCTTATCTCCTTCTCTCATTTCTCCTTTATGCTTCTACTGTACTACCCCTTTATTTGTTTTTTCTCTCTCTCCATATTTGATTCAAAAAATGTTCCTTGCTCCTCTGTATCTTTGAAAATACCTTCTATCCATTCCTACCATCAATTTCTATCCCATTATTTTGTATCAGAACTTTAGTCATATTTCACAAACAAGACATAGAACATCACATAATGAGAAAAACAGTTTCTGCTACTTTTTCAAACTGTTTCTAGCAAAATGTTAATAGGTTTAAAAAACAAAGCAGGAAAGAAAGAAAGAAAGAAAGAAAGAAAGAAAGAAAGAAAGAAAGAAAGAAAGAAAGAAAGAAAGAAAGAAAGAAAGAAAGGAAGGAAGGAAGGAAGGAAGGAAGGAAGGAAAGAAGGAAGGAAGGAAGGAAGGAAGGAAGGGAGGAAGGAAGGAAAGGAAGGAAGGAAAGGAAGGAAGGGAAGGTAGGAAAGGAAGGAAGGAAGGAAGAAAGGACAGACTCCAGAGGAAGCCTAAGTCACAGATGCATTTTCCATGGGTATTGCCAACTGTTTAACCAAAAGAGAAGAAAGCTCCAGTATTAACATAACTCTTGTCTGCTAGGGCAAACCAGACACCTTTTAAGTGCATTACTTCCAAGTTGGAAAAATCCAAAGATAACTATAGGTACATTCCAATGCCAAAGTCTTCAGTGGAGTTCTGTTCTCTTAATTTTATTTTGGGGGGGGGGGGGTAAACGGAGAAAAACTGACACATATCATAAAAGCATTTTTCATTCAAGAATGTAACTATCACCAGGGCTTACTCAGCCATAAGGAGAAATGTTAATATTTCACTCTATTCTAGTTCCATTATCCTATTCAGAATACTCACCACCCTGATAGATTAATGCAATGTATTTTCAGTTGTGCAGCAAATCACAGTGATAGCATCTAAATCCCTCGGTTTTCACATCCCGTCTCTCAGAAATTCCTGCTGCCACAGGAATATCTTTCAGCTTATTCAGTCTCATATCAGCAGTGACACCCAGTGGATGAAAACATCTCGAACAAGCTGGCTCTCAGCTCTCTCTCTGTCCCCCACCCCCACCTCATCTCTCCAGGGAAAGGTTTTTGTAAGTGCTTTGTTTCTCTGACCCTCTTATGGCTCTCCACAGGAAAATAATTTATCAGATTGCCTAATGCTGGCCAGGTTTTCTTTAAATTTACTCAAATTAGAAAGCCTCAGACATTTCCTTTGGACTGAAGACATTTAAACCTATCAAAATATGTCCAACTAATCTGATATTTGGTTTCTAAAAATAAAACCAGATATACAAGTATAGGGATAAAAGATGAGAGAGATGTTCAATTAATATCCTACATTTTGCACTTTTAAAAACTGTAATTGCCAGCAGAAATCATGCCTTTATTATTTATTCATAGCAAGTCATTCAGAGCATATTAAACTAAATTGTGAGGAAAAAGTAATATAAACTGTAGACTAAATTTAACTTCATTCCAAAGGATGGTTATCAGCAAAAATATATCCACTTTTTATAATATAACTATTTTATTAAAATTAAGTAGCTCAGCTGGTCTCATAGGATGAAATAAATGGCCTTCTTTGATTTGACAGAAACTAACAAGCTATAAATTTTTAAAATGCTTCTTAAACATAGCAAAAAACTGGTTTGTGCAATATTTTGTAATATAGTGATTTGAAAATCAGACAAAATTCTGTTTTATGTGAGAAACAAACTTGTTTTTCTTACGTATGGTAATAGCCAAAGAAGATATTGTTCACCTTTAAGTAGACCCCTGTCCAGAATCACTAGCCTAGGCTCTCTCAGTTACTTAAATGTAACTCAAGGAAGCACCTACTAGGACACATTGTGGTGGTGGTGGTGGTGGTGGTAGAATTAACAGAACATTTTCTAACTTTATCAAAACTACTACCCTCTAAGATCCCTGGTTTTCAAAGAGGCTTTCTACCATAGCAGTGGATTAATTTGCATAAAGAATTGAAGGAATATTAGAAACAAAGGAATATGCAGGTCTTATTAGAGTGCTCATAACCAAAGTTAGGAAAAGTCAGCTGTGAGCTCTCTGAAATAAAATTAGCTCAAGAAAACAGGAGGTTGTACTGGGAACCTAAGTTCAAGACAAAGGATATACTGGGGTGCCTGGGCAGCTCAGTTAGTTAAGCATCTATCTGACTCTGGATTTCAGCTTAGGTCATGATCTCACAGTTTGTGAGTTTGAGTCCCATATCGGGCTCTGCACTGGCAGTACAGAGCCTGCTAAGGATTCTCTCTATCCCCTTCTCTTTGTCCCTGCCCTGCTTATAATCTCTTTCTCCTCTCTCTCTCCAAATAAATAAACTTAAAAAAGAAAAAGAAAAAGGATGTAATTATTGAGAAATGGTTGATTTGGTTTGGTATAGCTTATGCATACTGCTTAAAGTCTATATATACCTAGGTCCTGTGACATGGAAACTGAGCATGGAAGTATGAAATTTCATGTTGCAACATGGTGCCTAACATAGGACAACATAAGCCAGCATGTTGGGTCCACTGGAAGGGGTCCATTGCATTCCAGAGGATAGTTACTCAAGAGTGTCACCATATGGCAGTAAAAAAGAACAGGATTTATGCGCTACGACTCCTCTTATCCAGGCCATTCCAAAAGACTGTGTTTTACAAGGCACCAACATCTGGGGGTGACAGGGAAACTTTTAATCTTTTCAGTGATGGAACTAAGATGTAGGCCTCCAGGCTAACTCTAGAAGCAGCAGGAGAGAGGCAACTCCAACATAATCCCCATGAATCCACAGGGTCACATATACACACAAGTGTAGGAGCACAATCTCCTCCACTCACTGGAGCAGCTGTTCTTGGCTCCTTCTTAGCCCCCTCCTGCTTCCCTCACCCACTCACAGCTCCTAGACATCCAATGCCACACCTGCGTTCACTCCCCTTTGAATGTGACGGGTCGCTCTGACTGAGAGCGCATATGTTTGCACAGCCTCCTGGCCTCTAAAACGCTCTCCTGGGCCAGACTGTGCATAATACATTCACATAAAACAAGGTTTATTTTCACTTGAGGAAGAAATGCTTTCTCTAATGCTCACAAAAGGTATTGCCCAAGTTAATCACAGCTTGGTCCTTACTAATTTTTGTTTGCAAACTAGGCTAACCTTCTTTAGATTAAGCCTCCTGCCATGTAGAGTAAACAAACAAATAAACAAACAAAAACCTGAGGATTAGAAGGACAAGACTTCCAATGTAAATACATTTGAAATAGTCTATTTTTAATTTTTTAACATTTATTCATTGTTGAGAGACAGAGTGTGAGTCAGGAAGAGGGAGAGAGAGGGAGACAGAATCTGAAGTAGGCTCCAGGCTCTGATCTGTCAGCCCAGAGCCTAATGCGGGGCTCAAACACATGGACTGCGAGATCATGACATGAGCTGAAGTCAGATGTTTAACCGACTAAGCCATCCAGATGCCCATGTAAATGCATTTCTAATTAGGCATATTATACTCAGGGGAAAAAAAAGTTATTGGAAAAGTGACTGTAGAAATAAAAGAGATTGAGCCATTTTGTACTTAAATAGTATAAGCTATACCATCTATCCATGCTGTCATTCCTTTGTCAAACATTTATTTAGCTCCTACTCTATGTCACTCGAGGTGGTCAATGTTGGTTGGGGATCAAAGATAAACAAATATCTTCTCTACCTTACTGACCTCCAAGCTATTGTAAGTGTATATGTGAACAGGAAGAGAGGGGCAATAGTCACAAATCTTTTCCCCAACATGATTTACCTACATTGGTCTCAAAATAGCTTGATCACCCTTCTTTCCATCTCATATCATGCATTTAGTCATCATGTATTTCTCTGATTTTTATACATCTAAAAATGAAGAGTGAGAGACTCACATCACTTTTATTCAACATAGCACTAGAAGTCCTAGCCATAGCAACCAGACAAGCAAAAGAAATGAAAAGCATCTATACTGTTAAGGAAAAAGTAAACTGTCACTATTTACAGATGACATGAGAGTATATGTAGAAAACTCTAAAGCCTCTACCAAGACAATAGTAGAAGTAATAAATTAATTCAGTGAAGTTGTAGGATACAAAATTAATACTCAGAAATTGGTTGCATTTCTATACACTAATAATGAAGCAAAAATAGAAATTAAGAAAATAATCCCACTTACAATTGCACTGAAAAGAATAAAATACCTAGGAATAAACCTAACTAAGGAGGTAAAAGACCTTAAAGACCTATAGTCTGAAAACTATAAAACACTCATGAAAGAAATTGAAGAAGACACAAACACATAAAAAGATATTCCATGCTCATGGACTGGGAGAATTAATATTGTTAAAATCTCCATACTACCCAAAGCAATCTACATATTCAATGAAATCTCTCAAAATATCAACAGTGTTTCTCACAGAACTAGAACAAATAACACTAAAGTTTGTATGGAACTATAAAAGACTCTGAATAGCCAAAACAATATTGAAAAATAAGAACAAAGCTGAAGGTATCACAATCCCAGATTTCGAGATATACTACAAAGCTGTAGTAATCAAAACAATATGGTATTGGCACAAAAACAAACACATAGATCAACAGAACAGAATACAGAGCTCAGAAATAACCTATATATATAAGTTCAACTGATCTATGACAAAGGTCTCTGCAATAAATGGTCCTGGGAAACCTGTACAGCTATATGCAAAAGAATGAAACTAGACTACATTCTTACACTATACACAAAAGTAAACTCAAAATGGATGAAAGATCTAAACGTGAGACTTAAAACAATTAACTACTAGAAGACAAGATGGGCAGTAATTTCTTTGATACCAGCCACAACAATATTTTTCCATATATGCCTCCTCAGGCAAGGTAAACAAAAGCAAAAATAAACTATTGGGACTACGTTAAAAAACAATACAAAACAAAACAGAACAGAACAAAAACAACAATCTTCTGCACAGCAAAGGCATGTCGGAGTCCAGCTCCAGCAGGTCCAGGCTCCCTGAAGGACGGACGGTGTAGGCGAAAGGGAGAGTGAAAGAGCCTGGAGTGTCTTTCTGCTCACCAGGCAGGCATCTCTGCACTGACCGGAGAGTCAGCTTTATTTATGGAAATAATGTGTGGGGTACAAAACAGAAGTGGCATTTGCCTTAGACAATGATTTCTGATGAAAAATTCTTTGGTATGTAAAAATTTCCCAGAACATAGATTGGTACAAGACTCATGCATAATCTTTGTCAATGGTGATTGAAGTAGTTGACTAGATGCTTATCACATGGAGAAGGTCCTTAACATTCAAATACAAGGCAATGTTTTTAGCATCACAAATGCAAAAGTTAGTTCTTTGTGAGCAGGGGTCAATAGCCTGTTTTCTCAAAGGGAAGAAAAGCAGGTTTCTCAGGAAATGTACTATTTGTTACCATAAACACAAAGGGAGAATTCCCAGAAGTTCCTTCATGAGGTGAAATCAGCATTTCAGGTCCCGAATAAGGAGACAAATCACTCCTGATACCAGTCAACAGGCGCCTTGGGGGTCGGTGCTCAAGCAAAAATAATTGAGTGGGAGGTAGACATCGGTCACCATTTGATGGCGGGACACCCCCGCCTTACAATCCCGCCTTACATTACAAGCAGTTTTTCTCAGAGTGAGTTCAGAAAATGGCTTCCAACAAACGAAACCATCAACAAAATAATAAGGCAACCTACCAAATGGGAGAAGATATTTGCAAATGATATATTTGATCAGGGATTAATTATCCAAAATATACAAAGAACTTATACAACTCAACAATAACAACGACAAAAACAAAAATCCAAATAATACATTAAAAAATGGGCAGAGGTCCTAAATAGACATTTTTCCAAAGAAGCCATATAGATGGCCAACAGACACACGAAAGGGTGCTCAACATTACTCATCATTAAGGAAAATAAAATCAAGAGTACAATGAGATATCACTTTACACACCTGTCAAAATAGCTGGAATCAAGAAAAAAAAGAAATAACAAGGGTTGGCAAGAATCTGGAGACAAAAGGAATCTTGGTGCACTGTTAATAGGAATGTAAACTACTAAGGCTACAGTGGAGAACAGTATGGAGGTTCCTCACAGAAAGTAAAAATAGAAAAAAACTTATGTATGATCTAATAATTCCACTACTAGGTATTTACCCAAAGAAAATGAAACACTAATTCAAAAAGATATATGCACCCATATGCTTATTACAGCATTCTTTACCATATAAGCAGCCCGTGTGGTATATATATACATAATGGAGTAGTACTCAGCCATAAAAAGAATGAGATCTTGCCATTTGTTAGAACATAGTGGACATAGAGAGTATTATCCTAAGTGATATAAATCACATAGAAAAGACAAATACCATATGATTTCACTTATATGTAGAACTAAAAAACAAAACAAATGAATAAACAAGCAAACAAAAAGCAGAATCAGACCTATAAATACAGAGAACAAACTGATGGTTGTCAGAAGGGAAGAATAGGTGGATGGGCCAAATGGGTAAAGGAGAGTGAGAGGTATAAGCTTTCAGTTTTGGAATGAGTAAGTCAATGGGAATAAAAGGTACAGCATAAGAAATATAGTCAATGGTAATGTAGTAAAATTATATGATGACAGATAACAGCTATATTTGTGTGTATAAAGTTCTTGAAACACTAAGTTGTACACCTGAAACCAATGTAATGTCATGTGTCAACTATATCCAAATTTTTAAAAATGCAAAATAGACATTACAGATTTAAATAAGTGAATAATAATGTGGAGAGTTATAAATCAATTAATTCATATGCAGTTTGTAGAAATTTTTTCTTTTAATAAAGTTGGTTGTTTTTTTAATAGATTTTAGAGCAGTTTTAAGATCACAGCAAAACTGGGCAGAAGATCCATAGATTTCCTATATACTCCCTATCTCCACACATTCATCGTCTCTCCTATTACCACATCCTTTACCAGCATAGTACATTTATTAAAACTGAGGAACCACACGGATACATCACTATCATGCAAAGCCCATAATTTACATTAGGGATCACTCTTGGTGTTGTATACATTCTATGGTTTGGACAAATGCATAATGACATGCATCAACTATTAGCAAAGTATGTTTTTATCAAGGGAGGTTTGTGGATCCTGATATCCTAAGGACCCAAACAGTCCAGTTATCAAAAAAGGCATTGAAAAAGAAGTAAGGGAAAAAATACAAAGGGAAGGAAGAAAGGAAATATGAGCAAGGGAGAAAAAAGAGGAGGAAGGAGATGAGGCAGAGGAAGAATAAAAGAAAAGCTACAGCACACCAACTTTACACAACTTTACATGTTTTAATTACTGCCACAAGTGGCCCAAGTAAATTGAATAATCGTAGAAAAATGTAATATAGATCTGGCCCAGGAAACTATGAAAGCACCATTTACCTATATGAATGACAAACATCGGTTGAAAATCATTGATGTAGGTAAACAGTCTGTAGGCCTTGTGAAAAGAAACTTTCAAAACTTCACATCAAAAATAGGACACAAGAATGTGGATTTTACTTCAGATTAGCACCAAAATAATGCAGAAATTGTTAGTGTCAAACTGTTTTCTGATTTTGGGTTTTTTTGTGTGAACTTTATATGAAACAATGAGACATTATTTCAAAATAACAAATAAGGGGCACCTGGGTGACTCCACTGGTTAAGCGTCCAACTTCAGTTTAGGTCATAATCTCATGGTTTGTGAGTTCAAGGCCCCTGTTGGGCTCTTTGCTGATGGCGTGGAGCCTACTTTGGATTCTGTGTGTGTCTCTCTCTGCCCTTCCCCACCTCATGCTCTGTTTCTCCCCCTCTCTCAGAGATAAAAAAAAATTAAATTTTTTTTAAAAATACAAAAATAGCTAAGTACACAGCTTAATGATTTTTTACAAAGTAAACACACCCACATGACAGGTGCCCAGATGAAGAACAGGAACAGTATCAGCATCCCAAATGCCAGTCATAAACCCCCTTATGCACTACTTTGCCAAGATAAACATAGCTTGTCTTCAAACATCATAGACTAATTTTTAAATTACATACAAATGGAATTATACAGTATACATTCTTTTGGATTCTGCTTTTGCCTGATGCTGCTGAGACCTGTCCATGATATTGGAAAGAGGTAACATTTGCTCATTCTCAATGTTATACAGTATTTCACTGCATGAATATACCACAGATTATTCAACCATTCTGCTAATGAGCAAAGCTAATGTTTTTAATATCTGCTATTACTTATAGTAATAAAAACTACTTTTTTCATTTTTCCTATAATTTTCCTTTAAAGTATATTCAAATGAGGAAAGAATGTTGTAATATACATGTTAGTTCTTAATTAGACTATTAATAAGCTATATTCAGAAGGGGACATTGAAAAAACCTTCCTATCCCAACACACACACACACACACACACACACACACACACACAGACACACAAATACACATGCTGAGTGAAAGAAATGGGAGCAGCTACAGGTCTATATTAGAGTAAACAGTGTGGGAAGGAAAGCAGGGCTGCCAAACCATGTTTGAAACCAACTGAGTTAAGCCCAAGTTGGGAAAAATATTGATGACTGACACCACTTTCCCTAAAACACAAATGTATGGAGTTCAATAATGACCTTTATGAAACTCATGCACTTATTATAAATAATTTTCTTCCTGAATAATAAAGAATTCCTTCTAACTCAGGGAACGTCCTAAAATCTGTAGAAGAAGAAAATTACAAAAGTTGGTTTGGGTGGGTTTCGTTTATGGACTTATTATAAATAACTTTCTTCCTGAATAATAAAGAATTCCTTCTAGCTCAGGAAACGTCCTAAAATCTGTAGAAGAAAATTACAAAAGGTGGGTGGGTGGGTTTGGTTTTTTATCTCCACGTGTTGTTGTGCTGATCTGCACGTATGCACACACTGCACACAGGCTGCAGAGGTTCCTCTTCAAAACGTGTGAGTCTGATAACTACCTTTTCTTTATTTAATTGGTGGGGAAAAGGTCTGTTTAGCAAAATATCTGTAACATGCAATTAATCCAGAAAAAATGTAAGCTTACACAGGTTGCCTATATAAAAGTGTGTGTTTGTACTGGCCTCGAGCAGAGGCCTGATCTTAGTTTAAGCTGATGATGGGCTCTGTCCTGTAGTGCCATAGCACTAAAATCTCTGTTTGATGACTCATTACCCCTGTGGACTGGCCATTTCCTGTTCCACTACACTCATAAGCCACTAATGTTCTGGGTTAGCCTGGTACATGCAATCAGACTTTGTAGAGCTCAGGGGACCCCAGTTGTCTGAAGTAAAGTTGAAAATTTGCTTACCCCCCACTTTGTTACATGAAACTGGATTTAATGTGTGTCCCTGAGATGTCCAATTTAGTTGTTTACATAGCCTGAAATGAACAGTTTACTAATTCTCCACCTCCATTTTTGCCAGTATGTGTGTGCACATGATTTAATGCAAATTTTACCTATAGAAGCAGACATTACTAAGTTCAAAAAGAAAATTAAAAATTATTCTGCCTTACCTTCTCTTCCAAAGATTTATGATTGAAATAAAAATAAGACCTATTATATTTGAAGATCAAATATATTTTACACTTTATGGAGAAGACATTGTCAATGTACATCCATCCCTCCCAGCATATTCTTACTAAACAATTCCTCTATACAACAGGAAAGAGACTTAGCGAATTTTTAAATAACATATATATTCTTTCAAATATGTTCCTTTTGACCACAGTGATTATTCTGTCCTCTCTTGGAGAGGGGTTCATCTGAGGTAAGTTTATGGATCAATTCACTCCTGGAAACTTATTCTCTTTTAGCCAAAATGTTGCCTTAATTCTTTTAATTACCTTGTCATGTATTGACAGTATTAAAGAAACAAACATGATGCTGATTTCCAGAACTGAGTGGATGAAGGAAGATGCTGAAAATGAAAATAGATTTTTCTTGCTCTCTTTAGATCATTAGGATGGGAAACGGAAGAAACCACTGTGCCTTACAAATCACAAAAATAAAATGATATCATTTCTACTTGTATTCTACTGAGCTGGTCTAAATCCGGGCATTGGTCACAGAATATGGAAGGCAGATTGGTTATTGTGGAATGGTTTTTGTGGAGTTAGTGTCTGGAGACCAAATGCTTTCACACATTTCACTACTCCCTATGCCAAACCGGATGTGTGAGCCAACTCATATTTAGTAACTAATGAGGAGTTTTCCATTGGTTCTTTGCAAATTCATTGATTTACTCAGATTTCATATCATGATCAGATATTACATACAAAATTAGAATTTAAGTTATTATCAAGATCATTCAAAGTACATAAAACACTTTCCTGATATTTTCAGGTAACTGAAGCAACATTAAAATATTCCTTCAATGTTAAGGAATGGTTTCCTCTAGTCTCCCTTTCACTTGTAAATTATCTGTGCCTCCACAGGGAGGACAGAATTAGCACCTCTGCTTCTGTGAACCCCAGCCGGTTGCTAAGGTCATCCAAGAAGCAGCCTGCCAAAGAGTTGGGAAGTCTACTTGGCTGTAAAGTCTGAAGGCTGTGGTCACCAGAAAACAAATTCCAGTCACTAATTGTTCCAGTTACTACTGCTGAGTGGCAAAATTAGTCCAAAACTGAGTGGTTCTAATCAATCATTCGATTATGCCCAGTCTGGAGTTCAAGAATTATTTAGACGGGAAACAGCACAAATGGTTTGTCTCTGGCCCGCAATATCTAGGGCCTCCTTAGAAAAACCTAGATGGGGATGACTTAGAGGCTGGAAGCCAGAGCCACGTGAAGATTTGGTCACCTTCCTATATGGCATGTGGGTGGGGAGACTGGTGTTGCCTCAGAAGCACCTAAATGCGGCTTCTCCACTGTATTTGGGTTCATCCTAGCACGTTGGCTCAGGGGAGGTGGGATTTTTACATGGCAGCTTGAGTTTCCATGTATAAGTATTTAGTGATCAAGGGAAAAACAGCATTACCATTATGACCCAGTCTCAGAAGTCACATGGTATCACATCCAGAATGTTCTACCTACCAACATGGTCAAAAGCTCAACCAGAATTTTTAAAACCACGATGGTAACAAATACAAAAGATATTTTCTCCATGTATTTGTATGAATTGGTTTTCTTGAAAATATCTTCTGTAGATATTGTTAAATATGCCTTTTCAAGACATCAAGAGAAGCTAGACTAGAACTAGTTTTCAGGTTATGTTTAGCTTATAACAAAATAACTATTTGAAAACTAAAATTTTACTCTCTATCAATTATCTTATTTGGAATGAACAGAAAGCTGTTGTCTGAATTATTATACAAGGTTCACTGATTTATTTTGCACTTTGACAGTTGTGCAAAAGTTGTTTTTTTTCCCTCAATCTGTAGTTTCCATCTTGCTTGAAACTTACTTCTTTTCTGAAACCAAAGAAGATTATCTAGGTTTACAGTCAAACATTGTTGAAAATTCCCAAGAGTATGTAGTTATGACCCAACATATTTTTCTATTTGGACATTTCCAGCAAGATTTGTTATCTCTTGGAAGAAAGGCAGAAAGAAAGAAAGACAAAAAGACAGAAAGACAGAAAGAAAGACAGACAGAAAGAAAGAAAGAAAGAAAGAAAGAAAGAAAGAAAGAAAGAAAGAAAGAAAGAAAGAAAGGGAAATAAGAGCCTACATGTTAAAATATCTGCTATTTATGTATCACTTAATATTTTAATAACTTCTATACAAGTGGCAAAGAGAAGATTATATATATAAGAAAATCATAATGAGCTTTCCTTTAGTTCTTGCATTACTAAATCTGCAGGGTGATAACATTCCAATTTTAAAGGATATCACAATCCTGGAGGCCCCACAATTTCTTAGGGCTCTGTGTAACCTTATGGCATAAAATGATTAGGTTTCAGAGATGTGATTTTTTTTCCAGAAATGCCAAGCTGATAAAATCTGAAATTTCAACACAGCTGTTCTGAGTGATTTCCTTATTTTCTATAATCACATTGAGAAATCAAAATTGGGGGAGAATACTAAGAATACTTTTTCTCTCCTATTTAATAGCCTATTTGAGAGTCTATGGTAGCACTTCTTGAAAGGGAGGTGAAAGTAGAGTTGTCTTTTCCATTATTGTCACTACATACTTGGGGCTTTAATGGAGGGTCGTCTGATATATGCCTTTAATGTTGTTTGTCTCATGGCTGGCATCTTCTCATGTACATCTTAGAAGAGGATTTATTTTGAAACAATTATTTTAAAGCAATTATTCAGGTTATTGAGGTCCCAAGTCACTTTTGTCTCCATTTCAAAAATATTTCCGGTATCTGATTCCATTTCAGCAACATTTTTACTGATGAGGTAATTTAAAGAATGGAAAAGACAACAGTTAAACATGCCAGTAACCGCTCTGACAGCCTAAACTGGACGGTTAACATATTCTTTGACTCTTCCTTCGCATTCTTCTATTATATCCCTGTTCCCATAACGATCACTAATTACTACTACACAAAATTTCTCAGGTTGAGGGGCAGACACAGAATTTCTATCAGAACATAAGGTTCTATTTACCAGATAATGGACATGATAATTCTTGAAGTTTTCCCTAACTGTAATACAACAATAAAGCTAGGGACTACTTCATAGGGTATTAATGGAATCAAATGACATAATATGAATGAAAACTTTGTAAACAGAAACAGGCCAGGAATGTCATTGATTTCAAGGTCCAATGCCCAAAATGGCTGTATATTTTAGATATAAATTTGCTAACAGAGGGTTCCTGTGAGTGACATGCAAAAGGAAAGATATAACAAACGATAAAGTATTTTCCCATGCATTCATCCATGCAGTATGCCATGAGAAAGAATGACAAGGGCAAGTTAGATTAGACTGGGGAGTAAGCTAAGATTTAGAGGATAAATAAATGTTAACACACTGAAGAGATGAAGAAGAACAAGTGTGAATACCTTCATTAGCAAAAGAGTGTGATGCATTTGATGATTCAAAGAAGCTAGGACTCCCTGTATTCATCTGTCTCTGATGGTGGGGGTGGCAGTTTGCCCTGTGTTCTCCTTTCTCTTATAGGTCCAAGAAAAGTTGTTGATTTTTCAGTCTGATCAATTTTTTACTTATTAGGATGAAGTGGCATTTTCCAAGCTACTATAAGTATAGAAGACATTCCTCTGCCCCATGGTTCTTCTAGCTGGACTTAGAATCAAACTGACCAGGAGAAAACCAAATTTAATAGGCCTGGGTACAGAGGATTCACACAGACATGCAATTCCAAAGACAACGAGGCTATAGGAAACTTATAAGGGCTAAGGAGAGGGGTAGGGGCCTGAAAATACAAAGGGGATAAAGCTCATTAGCAAGAAGGTGAAAAGAGACCTTCTGGAAGAACAAGATTGCTCTGTTATACAGATAAATTCCTTAGATAAAAGGTAGTCTCTGTTAATACTTCTCTTCTTTCTGATGTAAATTTAGGCAGTCATGGAGGAGGCAGAGAGACCCTTTTCTGCACTTGCTGGGTTTTAACTGGAAATAACCTTTATCCCAATGTGGTCCATCTTGGGGCAGCCCCCCCTGGGCTCCTATACTCCTTCCATGTGGAACCAGAAATGGGAAATCCTGACCTTTCCTTCCTGTCTAACTACTCACTCCACCTATTTTCTACTGGCAGTATTTAGTGTAGCTTTGCTGGCCACACAGCTCCCTGCCTTGTGCTTCTATCCCTGATCACAGTCTTCCTTGGGTTCTGTGATTTCCCTGATGAGAAAGGAATGGATGGCTCAGAGCAAAGTGCTGAAAAATCCAACCCTGCCTTCATTTCATGGAGTCAACCTCTGCTAGCACAGAGATTTTTTTTTGTAAGAGACTTTCTAGAGTGTTTTGAGATTACTAAAATATCAGCCTGTGGTTTTGAACCCACCTTCCGTTGGAGGTGAAATGAAAGAGTGTCTATAGTCTAGAGACATGATGTGCATATGAAGATGGCAAAAGCAAGGCAAGGCACTGACTAGTTCAGATCAGGATTGAGTGCCCTTTGAAATGATGTGCTCTAGGAACTTAAACCACATGCAGGAAGGGGAAAAGTCAAGCATGAGGTTGGGACTTACTCACTGATCCCATGTAATCTGTGGCTATTGACACTGACAGGTTTGAGGAGCAGGGAAGCCGGAGGTTACTACGGAGAAAGAGTACCTAGTTACAACAGTACCTCACAGAAGAGTGATCATAAGCAAACTTGGGATAAGATGTTTCCTCCACAGGGCCTTGGAAAGGTGAGAGAGATAGTTATTATGTCTAACAGTTTGTTATAGAACCTGGTCTGGATCACCTGGCAGAAGAACCAAGAGACACGTGGAGATCTTGGAAGGCAGGAGATTTATTTGACACTGGTTAGCTCAGAGGAGATCCCTCTTCAGAGTCTGAGTCCTGAGCATAAGCAGAGGGAACACTTTATAGTTTGTTAACTTCCACATTCCACATTACTAATAATTTGGCATGCACGGCAAGTGGGACAAGAAGAAGAATCCAGAAGGGGAGTCTTTGGGTGGGGACTGGAATTCCTCTATCAGTCTTGAAGGCCATCTTATAGCATAATTTTTCCATACCAAGTTTGTTAATGATAAAGTAATAGAAATATGTTTTCTATTATTTTTTTTTCATCAAATCATGAACTCTTTCAAGGTAAGGGAGCGAGTCTTTCTCATGGTACTATTTCCTGCATATAAAATACATTATCTAGATGACCTCAAGAAAATGTTTGTGGAATTCAATTAGGAACCTTTTTGCAGTCTGAGCAGTTAAGTCACAGGGAAGTTAACAGAAGAAAGTTGGCTCTGTTGCCTTTTTACATTAAATTGTGATGTGTTGGGGCACTTGGGTGGCTCAGCTGGCTAAGCATCTGACGCTTGATTTCAGCTCAGGTCATGATCTCATGATCTGTGAGATGGAGTTCCCTGTGGGGCTCTACACTGATGGCATGGAGCCTGCTTAGGATTCTCTCTCTACCCCTCCCCCATTCACATGGGTGCTCACATGCTCTCTCCCTCTCTCCCTCAAAATAAATAAACATTAAAAAACTTAATTGTGATGTGTTGCAGAATAGTATAGTATAGGGTAGTGTAATATCCATTCCTCCTAACCTCACAGGCTTTGAATATCCACCATAATGTAGAAATCAGGGAGAGTTACTGAGAGAGGCAGAGACTAACAGAGCTAGAGAGATGTTTTTCTTAGTGACAACTAAAAGCAATCTTTCTGGAATCAAAAAGTAAGCACTAAGAAGGGTTATAAAAAGAGGCTGATTCCAGGATTCACATAGGCAGAATTCGAGGGCAGGTGGGATGTGGGTGAATGGGGTAGTTGCTGGCTACAGGAGATACTAAAGCTTTAATGAGGCAGGTCCCTGTGAAAAGAGCTGCTAGAGCCGCTCTTGGTCCCTTTCCATGAGGCTCATGCTGCAGGCAGGATATATATTTGTCTCCAAAAAGAGAAAACAGAGGTGGAAAACAGAAAAACAGTAGCTCATGTGTCAGTTAACCCCCACATATGATCACTGAAGTAACTAAAATAATGTTCTGCTTGTTGAGATTCCATTTCTTCTAATGACCATCAAAGAGCAGTGCTTTGTACCTAAACAGACAAATGTGAAAGAAGATAACCTGAGGTTATATTTGCAACAGTCACAGAAGGACGCATTTTCTAATACTGAGAAATTAACAGTTTGAGCCAGGTCTATCCCGTCACCAGGAACAGGAAAATCCTTACATGCACACGTAGCCCACATCTCCTATGTTTTAGCTAATATTCAGTCACTTTACCTGACCCCATTATCCTAAATAATATAAAACAGTAAATATGTTTTACAGATTAAAACTTAAGATAATCTCTTATATGTCTTTTAAAGCCCGTTGCTTATTATTAATCCATAGCAGGACCATAGCATTTCTAAAGGAGAAAATTCTGAAAACATTTTTTATGGATAATCTGACATGGGCCCCATTTATCTTTCATTAATTTAATCAGAACATACACTCCACTCTGATTTTAATAAAATGCTTGGCTAGAAAACCTGGATATTTATTTGGACGTGTGAAAGCTTTCTAACATATCATTGTTTAAAGCTGAATTTTAAGAATTGATAACTCAACAAATACTGTAACAAGTGGATACCCTGAAAATACTTTACTCACCGGGTCTAATTATTTTCTCTTTCTTTTATTATATAAATTACAGATAGACATAATGAGAAATAATCTGTAGGCATTAGATAGAAATACAATTTAAGTTTTAACTATCGAAAAAAACTAAAATATCACCTTGGATGCCAATGGCATATATTAATAAAAGGAATCACTCCTTTGACCCCTTCTGAATACATAATTGGATTCTGATGGTTGCAGAAATTTAAATTACTTACACTTTGAAAACATCAGTACCTGGCACCAAATACTTGATTTTTATAACTCTTGACTTTGTCAGCTTTGTCAATGAAATTCTTCAGATATCTCTACCCTGTGAAATATACAGGAAAAACTGCTTTTTCATAAATTAAGGGCCTTGGGTGGAGAAGCCGCAACAAAATGGAGAAATCACTAAATTGAGAATTAAAAGGTGCACATTTTTGTCCTTATTCTACTACTGGAATACTCAATGATCTTGGACAATATATCCTGCTTCTTTCTAATCTTTCATGCTTTTAGTTTTTATATCTTCATCATTATATTTGAATAAAATGTTATGGAAGCAAAACAAGTAGAAGGAGGAGAAGGAGGAAGAGGGAGAGGAAGGAAAGAGGAAAAAGAGGTAGAGAAGGAAGGGAAGGGGAGGAGGAAAAAGAGGAGGAGAGGGATAGAAAATCATGAAGTACAAAACTGCTGATGTTTCTTCTATTTCTCAGATGATACCAAACTCTAGGAAGAAGCAAAGTCCTTGATAATGTGAAAAATGAAGTTATGCAGAGCACTTATCAAAGTAGCATAATATTATTATTTTACAATGTAATATTAAAAAATCTTTTTACAATGGAGATTAATTTCCTCCAATGTAACAGTAGATAAGAGAGAGAAAGTGGGTGCAAATGTGATAGATCTATACATTTGGTGTTGAGAAAATGTTGGTTAAACCCCAGCTAAAGGCTTCCTTTTCCTTCTCCAGTTTCTAGATAAATGATTTTGTACAACATACTGCTCTGAACTTCAGTTTCCCCTTGTATGCACAGGATAATAGGAGAAAACACATTTGAAGGAGACTAATACCCACTGCAGTTACTCAGTAACAGTGAGTGTCTGTGGGAGAATAGAGAAGAATTGTTTTCTTCACATTTGAACCAGGACAACAGAAGAATAAAAAGCATTGTCATGGGAGTCTTAATACACTGAGAATGAGTACCTGAGAGTGAGCAGAGTTGCAAAAATATGAGGCAGGGATATTCAGGCCAACAGGATGATTACACAGGATGCATGGGCAATGGCAAAGCATTAGCTACAGCTGGACGGTACGTTGTAGGGGTGGCAGCAAGAGGACGCACACTGGTCCACGGCCATTTTCCAAATCTCTAGTGGAGTTTCCGTTTTACCTTGTGAACTTGAGCTCACTCTCCAATACAGTAGCCACCAGCCACATGTGGCTTTTGAGTCCTTGCAACATGGCCAGTGTGACAGGGAAATTGAAGTTTTAATTTTATTTCATTTCATTTAGTTTAAATTTTAAAATTGAAGCAATGTAAACTTGTTTTTGTCATTAGACATAACTTTATTTGGAGGCAAAACTTCATTTTACTTTAAACCTTGAAAATGTAGCATCCTAGTTGAGATACGGTAAGTGTAAAATACACACTGGATCTTGAAAATGTAGTTCAAAGAGCTTAAGTATTAATAATTTTTCAAAGTAGTTACACATCAACATGATACTATTTTGAATATATTGGGTTAAACAAATCATTAATTAACCTTACCTAATTCTTTTTACTTTTTTAATGTGGCTTACTAGAATATTTAAATTGCATATGTAGCCCTCATACTTCTTTTAAGTTTATTTATTTATTTTCAGAGAGAGAGAAAGAGAGCATGTGTGTACATGCAGGAGCACAGGGGAGGGGCTAAGAGAGGGGAACAGAGAGAATCCCAAGCAGGGTCCATGCTGAGGATTCAGGGCTTGATCTCACAACTGTGAGATCATGACCTGAGCTGAAGTCAAGAGTTGGACACTTAACTGACTGAGCCTCTCACGCACCCCTCCATTATATTTCTATTAGACAACAGTGCTATAGATAATGGGAAGATATTTTATGCAAGAGATATTTTCAGATGTCTCTTTTACAAAGAAAACTTAATATCAATATTGGAGAATCAATTTAGCATCTATGATGTTAGAGGCTAAATGGCCACTTTTGAGTGTGCTGTAATTGTTCAGGCAAGAAAAAATAAAGGGTCTATATGAAACAGAAATGAGATGAATTTTAAAAACTATATAAGAAATATGACAATTGGGTCTGGGGATTAGTTGAGATAAACAGAGATTAAGATACATAAGACCAGAGGATAGTTTCAATAATGTAAGGATGACAGACTATGAAATGCTGCACAAAACATGATTGAAATGTTCTAGTTGCCTTCTCCATTAGCTTTGCTTCTTACTTCTTCTCTAAACTACTACAAAATATTGCAGAAGATTCTTAATTAGTTTCTCAGTCTTCAGGTTTCAACTCCTAGCAAGTCCATGGATGGGCTGCAGCCAATGAAACCTAAAATGACGTGTAAAAATATGTAGATATGGGTGTATGTGCATTTTTGTGCATTTTTCTAGGAACAAGTATCATTATTTTTACTATATTCTAAATGGAAGTAATGCTCACCTTCCCCCCAAAAGAAAACTACATGTTATTGCTCTAGGATCCATGTAAATTAAGAGACCCTGGTTAGAGGGAGGCAAGAAATTAACTCACAGTCGTGGAGAATATCCACCTTTATATGAGAAAAAGTAATAAAGTAGAAGTAGACTAAAGTCCCCTCCTCAAAATACAGCTGAAAAATACATGGAAGTTTCTCCTAAATTTTAAACTTAAAATGATTGTTAACTAGCCAGAGTACTTCATTGTTTGTGTGAGTGGTTCCCATGAAAATATTTTTTAGATCATGCTCAATCTTGAATATCTAAGTTACAGTATCTGCTAATGTATCTGTATCTAGAAGTGAGATCTCCATTTTTAAATACCACTTCCTGCCCTGAAGCCGGGAAGTGTCTGGCTGGAACATCTGTGAGGTAATTGGCTACTACTCAGCAGCTATCTAGATGGCCCAGAGTCCCGGGAGTTGGAGCTGGTCATTTCAAAACAATGCAGAGCTTGAGTTGTACCCCCATGGGCAGCTGAGAATTTAAATGGATTTCAGGTGCAGAGGTAGTATCACTTACCATTGAAGACTTGTAACAAGAACAAGCTTCAGACCTGGGAAAATTCAAAGTAAACAGAATGGATCTAATCATGATGAGCCAAGTCATAGCCTTGTAACTATAGGCCCAGCAAACTGTACGGATCACTTTAGATGGACACAATGCACTCATCATAATATACTTATCAAATAATTAGTCTATATCTAAGAGAAGGCAACATAAGTTTTATTCAACACAACTTTTCCCAACGTGCTTGCTCAAGCTTAAGAATCCAAAGCGGGCACCACGTAGGTTTGTGACAAATTTTTGCTGTGGTGTAGACTGTCTGGTAGTTGAAGAAAGGAGCACAGGTGTGTGAAGGGGAGGTAAGGATTGAAGTGAGGAAACTTTGGTGACGATCATCAGGCACGTGCGCTCAGAGCCTCAGCGTTCAACTTTCCTTTGAGGAGACCAGACAGAAAGTCATTGAATAGTCTTCCTTTCCTGTCTTTCTATGATTTGGTATCAATATCCCTGAATAACAGAAAAATGAAAATTGTGCATGGCTTAGATCCTTGCTTAGCTAGCTTAAAGTTAAGCACAATACCTTAATATTAGCTCTAGTTCAGGGATAGCTAAATGTTTTATGTTTAACTGTAAACTTAATCCAGGTGTTTTTACTCTCAACTGGTCGCTACAATTGAGTTTCTCGTCATTTAAGCAAATCATAACATGGAAGAAAATAAGTAAGTAAATAAGTTTTATTATTTACTTATTTGACAATAAGCTATTATTTTAAAAAAATAACAAATAAATAAATAAAATGTAAAAGTTATCAGATAACCATAAAAATTTAGTAAAAATTTTATTATTTCCATATGTCCATATTTTCTGCTAATGTATGTATATATCTATACAAATATATATATATATATGTATTTCACTTCTAACACATATACATAAGCTCTTTATCTGAAGTGCTGATTTTGTATAAATTATTTTAATGTGTTTAATCTAAGTCATAAACTGTGAACTGCTAGTAGTAGTGACCATTTTATATCACTAGGCCCCACATATATGAAAGTCACTGTTTAAGCATATTACAGATACTATATTTCATCCTCACCACTAGTGATATCATTTCCCTTATATAACATATGAAAAAAATTAAAGATTAAATATGCAGTCCAATGTTAAGTAGCAGAGAAGTTGCATAACCAGGATCTAAACAAAAGTCTGACTCTCAACCTCCATGATCTTTTCATTTTGCAACTCCTCCTTTCCTAGTTGATGAACTGTTTTTCTCATCTGTCATTTCTATAAGCCATTAAACATTGCATATACTCTAAGCCTTATCTCTAGGAGTTACACAAGAGCTTCCTTCATGGTCTTTGAACAAGATCTCTACTAAATTACATAAGCATTGACTTCTATGGGGAGAAGGGGAACTGTTCATATCCACTAGTATTTGGAATTTCCTAATTAAAAAAGAATTTGGGGAAATAATTGGAAAATACAAAATTTCCCAATGAGTTCTTTTACTATAATGGTGACCAAAGATCATTCAACTTCTGTTTCAATCTTTTTCAGTGGCACGAGATAAATACTTCAGGGCAATTCATTCCAACAAGGTGAATTTCTAGATTTTTAAAAATTATAACTATGGAATGGATGGTATATATACATTTATGACTTCATAGCCTCAATTTTCATCTAGTCTTCTCACCCAAACTTCAGAACTGTATATCCAGACATTAACTAATTCCTCTATCTGCTTAGATTATTCAGAAGCAATGAAAACTCAGTATATTTCAAAGTAAATCCATTTTTGTTCTCCATACCTGCTCTTCTAGTGTCTCCTAACTCAAGAAGTGTTTCCTATGTCCAGAAATGATACCTTTTATCCACACAGTTTCTCAATACAAAATGCTAAAGTTGTCTCTAATTTCTTAACCCTCCCCAAAAAATGTGATTCTACTAACTAAAATCCTTTGGACCCTATCACTTCCACATTTTTACTAATACCACCATGAAAGTAAATCATTGCTGGTTTTCTTCAACTGTATTTTAATTGGTTTCTATTCAGGCTTTTAAAAATTGGTTGTGCACATAAATTTAAGCCAAACAAATTGAAACTTGAAGCCAGAGGTCACTGGGACCAGGTCAGGACTCATTCCATGATTACACAAGCAACTTTCATGAGACCATGAGAAGTCAGTCACTAACTAGGATACTATGCAGTAACAAGTGCTAAGAACTGGTAAAGTGAACAGATCTTCCAGAAATAGGCCTGAGCCACTTGGTAGAATGAGACTCCAGAAACCTTGGGTTAATTCAGGGAAGGAGTGAGAGGCCTTAAAAATATACACAATTGAATTTATTTTTTAAAGATAATGAAGCCTTGATTATGTAGATAATAATACTATAATAGTAATAATATTAAATCTTATATAGTAATTATTATATCCCTTCTTACTGAATCAGGGCAAATCATTTAAATTTAAATTTAAATTACTTCTTCACACTTAAATAACTAAAGCTCCCCTATTTACCATGATGGCCTACTTTCAGGCTGCTCACAATGTAATAAAAAATAAACTACTATGTTTTTAATAATCACGGTAGAGTTTTCTGTTCTTTACAGCCAAATCAATCCTTAACCAATATCCCTACTTTGGTCTGCTTATTCTTCTCCTATGTGAAATTATTTTCTTATTTAAAGCATGTTACTCACTTAATATAGACTAGAAATTGTCTATATTGCCCTACTATTTATTTAGTCTACCATAATTCAAATATCATACTATAGTAATCATATCTTACTATGTTTTCAAAAATTTTAAATATTAACTTCTGAGGCTGAGATATGACAGAAAGTAAAATAGCCAGGAAAACATATAAACAAATAAAAAAGGGAAAGGTATACATGGTGCAACTTCTTGGGAATTTTTTAATACAATAAATTAAATAATAAGTCTACCTACTTTGTGTAAGATTACTTAATGAGAGAAATGAATGGTCAATATATATTTGAAATCCCTTATCTTGTATTCACCCAATATCAGTAGAATCCAGTCTAGCAACCAATTATTTTGAAGGTAGTATTTACCAAATATATACTTAAGCCCATTTATATGGGAAACTCTTCCATTTGATGTCATAAAACATAAACAATCTAGGACAAAATTGTATCAAATACAATTCTACTTGAATTATACATACTTCTTTCTCCCAAGAAAGCATATTCTTTCATTTATCTCTTTTTAATAAGATTAATCAACTATTGCTGCAGGATTTTGCAGCTGCATTTTTTAAGTCTACTCATTTTCACTGAAATCAAAATAACTAGTCAATCCATCTTCACCAGTGCCATTATCCTCATTCCCACTACTGCCAGAGTAAGTCTTTATAACTAAAAGTGGAGATAGAAGAAAGGATTTTGCCTCAAATACTTAGAAACTTATATTAAAGCAACTGTTAAAAATCAATTATCCCCAAAGCCACTGCATCACACAACTCCAGAGGGCACCATTCATAGAGAGTAGCCTGCAAAGGTTCCAAACACACCATTCTCTCCTGTAATATCTTTTCTGCAAATCAGCTAGGGAAAATTCCACAACTGACTTTTCTGTCTTGCCCTCAGATCAATATCTTCAGTGGCAGAGGTCATATCTTCATCTTTGTATCATCATTGTCATGATACACTGGTTGGCACAGAGTATACAAAGATTATTCTCTGAACTGAATACAAACTTCTGTCTGTATTTAAAAGCACCAAGCAGAGAGCTAGTTTGGAGATTCTAGCTAGCATCAACATCTTTTATCTGATAAAGTTGACCAGGACCTAACACACCATCATTGGAAATAAATACATGGAGTTTGGACAAAGAAAGGGAAGAGCTGCCAAACTCGCATCAGACATAAAATGAACCGTGGGAACCCGGGGAATGCAGGTGGCTTGAGCTGAACCTCCTTCAGATCCATAACCAGAGAGAGCCACTCAGCATTCTAGTCTACTCTCTAAAGTAGTTAATGCTCAACTCAAATTTGCACATCAACTCACCATGTAGTTTTCATTCTTCAGTTCTAATTCTTTCATATTTCTTCAGTTTTAGTTGCCAATTTATCAGCTGCCCACGTAAGACAATCCTTCCACTCATGCATCACTAAAACTCAAGCAGCACTTCAAATTGGTAGCACTTTTCTAACAGCTCATAGTGAAAAATATCATCACACACTCCATGTACTAATTTTAGAGAAGAAAATCACTGCTTTAACTATTTTCTTGATTTCTGAAAGGGCACTGAGGTTAAAAATTAAAAAATACTGTTTTGGGGTGCCTTGGTGGTTCAGTCAGTTAGGCATCCGACTTCAGCTCAAGTCATGATCTCACGGTTAGTGGGTTTGAGCCTCACATCAGGTTCTGTGCTGACAGCTCAGAGCCTGAAGCCTGCTTCAGATTCTGTGTCTCCCTCTCTCTCTACCCCTCTTCACCTCAAATTCTGTCTCTGTCTCAGAAATAAATAAACATTTTAAAAAATACTGTTTTATTAGAAGATTTACCTTTACTACGTAGATAATGTCATAGTTTTACATCTTTCTGCTCTCTCCACAACTGAGAAAACATTGCCCACCATTTTTTTTTTCAAATGCAGTTATAGGAAGCAACAAAACACACTTTGGTGTGTTGCTTTTCTTGTAAAGCTGAGAGGAAGGGGGTGTGGGGTGCTCCTCTTGGATTCACATGTAAGGAATTCAAAGTTCAAACTTCCGTGAAATTATGATGTCAGAACTGGAAAAGACTGATATACACCTGTTGGTTAGCCACACTTTGACAGGTCTAGAGAGAAGGGCATATGAGCGTTTCTTCTTGTTAGGAAACATCAGTTGAGAAGTTCACTTCAAACTTGTGATCCCAACAGAGTGAGTAGCTAAGCTGCTGGCCACCTACATCATTAAGAAACAATACAACAAACCAGAAGAGATACAGGTAAATGTTCCCAGTTAAGAAAGCTTTGAGAAATCCCCAGAAATGCTGTATGAAAATACCACCTTTGAATAGCTATCAACCCTAGAAAACATACATGCCAGATCATGACAGCATCTGTAAACGAAGAACATTGTGCCTCTGACCTCTCTTTGCCCTCAACCTTAAAACTCAGAGGAGTCAAAAGACAGCCTAGGATGGAATAGGAATAGGTAAGAGAAGACACACAAAGAGGAGAAACAGAGAAGTCCTATGTAATCCTCTATCCCACTGCCAGCACTGTGTCTGATGAAAGCAGAGCTTGGGGACAGTAAGTACTGGGTTTAAGAAGAGTTCAAGAAACTGAGTTTTATATGGGCCTGGACACTAGCTGAATGAAATGATATGTTTGTCCAGAATTTACTGAAATTTTATGATAGGAAAGACACCAAAAAAGTAACTGAACATGTCTTAAATTTTTCTTAAGGTACAGAAAATATTTGCTCCTCACTCAACCTCCCAAGAAAGTTTGAATGGGTCTTGAAAATAAATAATAAAGTTTTTTCTTTTTTAATATTTCCTTTCAATTTCTATTCTTTCAACCTAATGATTTCAATAATAGTGATGTTTCTTTTTTAATGTTCATTTATTTTGAAGGAGAGAGAGACAGAGTGTGAGTGGGGATGGGGAAGAGAGAGAGGGAGACACAGAATCTAAACAGTCTCCAGGCTCCGAGCTGTCAGCACAGAGCCTGATGTGGGGCTTGAACTCACAAGTCATGAGATCATGACCTGAGCAGAAGTCAGGCGCTTAACCAACTGAGCCAGCCAGGTACCCCATAATAGTAATGTGTAAAGGCACAGAGATATTTAAGAATGAGGTCCTCTTGGGGAGCTAAAAGTGGATCCATATAACTGAAACCTCTATAAATATTTTTAGTTCAAACTTAAGGTATGTCTCTTGTTGGTTTCTGATATGTATGGAAATACAGACTAGCCTCACAGAAGATCTGTTTATAGAATGCACTATGATTTCCCTATCATAGACCATCTCTTCCCTTAAATAGAATCCCATTTTTCCAGATATCCATCCCTCCTGAACATATCCCTATATTTATAGGCAAGTGAAAACCTCCCCAAACCCCAGGTAAGCTCAAGTTAATCAAGAAAATCCAATTCCTTTGCCTGTTTTGGTTTACAGTTACCTATTTTGCTATGGGTTGTAAGCAATGGTCCTTTAGAGGAAAGAGTTCTGAAGAAGATTTCCAGAATTTGGATATTGTTGTCTACGAATACAGAAAACTGATTATTTTAACTCTCTGCTAATGGTGACCCATGCAAAATATGAGGTGTTTTCTAGGCTCAGATAACCTTTTGGCTTGCTCTAAGTCTTGGGCTACCTAGGTCACCATTTTTCTTTGTGGATTTGACATATTTTCTATTACTGTTGTCAAATCAAGTATTCCCAATCTAGGAATGAGAACACATGCAAGATCATGGAGAACTACTTCTCCCACCAGTATCAGAAAAGTTTCTTCTTTAGAATGGTCCAGAAGTAGGCCATGGGAGACTGTTGGGGAGCCCTGTTTCCATGTGTACTGACTATGTAACAACACCCAAGGTTCAAGGATGGACACTGATGTCAGATAGACAAATATTCTCTTTCCATTTAGGAAAAACTATGTGAGAAAAACTTTCCTAGCTGGAAAAGTAGTACCTCAAATCACAAGAGTTAATAGGCCATTGGTTATTCTCTGCACAGAAGGACATAATTTTCATATGGACATTGAGAGGGTTGATATCTGTGGCTGCAGACTTGTGGTCAAGAAAGCCAAACCAGGCCTTCAGCAATACTCCCAAGACCCTCGAGTTGCCACATGTATGAGTATAGAAAGATAACATACTCGTTCATTCTGAGTCAGGGGTATGTTACACAGGTAAGACTGAAAGAGAATAAGGTGAGGAATTCTGGCTTGGTAAACAATAGTGAGCTTGAAAAATGTGGTTAGACCTGTGTGTTTAGATTGAAAAGGACTCAAAAAAGGAACAGGGAGACAAGACTTAAGTAAAGAGCAAAAACCTACATGTCTTCATGAGAAAGGAAAACTGGGAATACTGAATGAAAGAACTAAGTGAATGTACATTGACTTTTACAGTTTTTTGGTAAATTTAATATCAGAATGTGGTAAATTTTCTTCTATTGTATACAGATTCCTGTATGCTTGCATTACAGTCATCCTAATATAATTTTTAATGGGTTCATTTTTACCTTATGTATCATAAGTTCTGATAAATGTTCAGTTCAGGTTCATATCAAGAAGAAGAAAAAAATATTTAGAATGCATATTGAATATACATACAGAATGGAAGGAAATGCTGACCAACTATCCTTCACCTTGGGCACTCTCCCTCATACAGATAGCAATTGTCATTATTATTCACATTTTAGGAAGAAGGGTCCTCCTGTGTCTTCAAGGTCTAAAGTCACACTAATAGGCAAGCAATGGCACAGATTTTACCTAAGTCCAGTGAACATATATATATGTTTAGACAGCTGGATACCTAACAATGACTACTTATGGAATATAATTATCAAACATTTATTTGGTTCCTGTTTATATCTATTGTTAGATCATTATTTCATTTTACATTAGGTATTTTCCTTTAAAATTCACTGATGCTACTAAAATCATTACTGAAGACAGATTTATTTTGTAACTGAGAAACAATTTTCTTGATGGCAGAGACTGAGTATAATCAAACCTGTCTCTTCAGCATCTTACACTTGGTGGGTACACAGTAAGTACATTCTAAACCTTTGATAGATAAGTAAATGAATGACTTTATTTGATTTAGAGTTATTATAGCTATCAATAGTCTCATCTACAGTTAAGATAAATTATTTTTCTCAATAGAATAACAGAATATTATTTTTTGGTGCTAATAGCTGTTTATCTTCAGCACAAATAAGTAAACCTGAATTAACTAGGATATATTTTCAATATTTGCTATTGCATTGGAAGATTATGCTTATAGTTGACAACCTTCTTGCTTTCAGTAAAATAATGAAAATATTAAATATATGAGCTAGCTCAGGAAGTTCTCAAATAGTACACACTGGAACAGAGTAGTTAACATTCGAATAAGCTTTCCCTTCATGTTGAGAAGATGACTAATACCTGCCACTTTATTAATTTACAGAAGATGTTTTTTAGATGAGAAAATAGGTGTGAAGCATTTGAGAAAGGTGATATATAACTACAAAGTGTCATTATAATACTCAAGCTGGTATTTTGATTTTTGTGTCTCTAGAAATTCTGTTTTTTCTTCTGTAACAAATCCTTGAATAATTTTCCAAGATTGCTGCACAGTTATTCCCACGTATCAGATCTAATAGCCCATATGCTACTTAGGAAACATTAGCACTTTCCTACAGAAATACTCACTAACACATGATGCAAACTTCTGTAGCATTAGTTTGCAGGTGGAAAATATGTTATAAAGACATATGAGCCCATTTTTAAAACATTTTAAATTGACTTTTTAATTTTAATCATTTTTAAGTTATTTTGTTCTTTATGTGGGAGGACAAAACACTCTTGCATACTTTTGAGGCAACACAACAAAAATTTGATGTAACAACCCCTTAGAATTTAAAAAAAGAATTTGGAAAAACATGTAATTCTCAAACACAGGTGACAATCTCAGTTTTCCCATAAAAATCTGTTCTGAGAACAGTAGACTGCACCTGTAACTGGAAAACCAGGACCACTGAAGCGAGGACATTAAACTCAGGGACAATAAAACAAGTGTAATGCTAACAATACTAACAGAAAAAGAAACTGCAGGAGTTTTCCCTGGAATTTTTCTAAGTGTTTTTCATGTGTTGCCTCACTTAGTTCTCAAGGCAATTCTATGGGATGATGCTACTGTTCTGCCCATATTATAGCCCAGGATCTAAGGTTATTGCTTGCCCAAATTCAGGTAACTAATATCTAGAAGAGCTGCCATTTGAAGCCGACCCTTGCTGACCAAAGCCTGGACTCTGTCACTCTGTATTATTGCCGACTAGCATTTTTTTAATGTCAATGCAGAGTTCTTCAGCTTATGGAATAAAAAGTATAAATCCTGAAGAAGTTGTTTTTAAGTAAATTATATTTTTGTCATATTAAAATAAAATTCCTGCAATGGACATTTTGCTCCTGGAAAGAAAGTACTATAAATAACAGAACTCAAGTCGCTGTTAGAGTTCACAATCTACCAGCAGATCTGAGCCTTTAACTGCGTCGTGCAGTTATCATGACTCATAACCCAGGTGCAAGAGGTTGTGTGTTTGTGTTTATAGTTCAATACCAATGTTTCTATAAATTAGAACCTGCATTTATACTGCCTGCTAGTCTGGCCCTTTTCAGCTGAGAACTGTCTATGCAGAAATCAAGGCCAGAGTGCTAAGAAGTGATTTACAAAGTAAGGAATAGTTGGTAGGTGTTTGAGTTTTTCTTTGGCTGCATTAATCTATGAAAAGTATGTGTTTAATTCAGGAAACAATAAAACATACATAATCATTATTATCATTCATTAATCAATACTTGTGGGAATTTGCCATGTATCAGGCACTATGGCAGGTACTGAGCAGATAAAGTCCCTGCTTCCATGGGCTAACTATTCTATTTGTCTAATAAGAAGTATGAAATTCTAATTTTAAATATGTAATTACCTAACAGCAATAGGAAATAAATAAACTAGCAAACATCATGTCAAACAGTGACAAATACAAAAAAGGTAGATGTACTGAAACATGGATACCCTTTATCACACAAAGATAAAAGAAGGCCTCTCAGATAAGGTGACATTTTAACAGGTGCCTGAAAAAAGACAGAGCATGAGCCAGGCTGATAGAAGGAAAAGAATATCCCAGGCAGAACAAATAGTAAGTACCAGAGTCCAGAAGTGAGAGCAGGCTTTGTTTACTCAAAAACAACCCGTAAGGATTTGGTGTGGCTGGAACAGAACTGGGGACCCCGAGGGAAATGCTGGAAGAGGGTAGTATCAGGAGGCAGGCTAACAGAGACCAGTGTGCAGATGGTTAGGTCAGATCTTGTAGTGCCATAAAGGGTCACAGTCAAGTCTCTGAAGTTTTCACCAATGTGAAACAGGAAATCATTGAATATCGAGTGGGGGACAGAGATCTGACTTATGCTTTAAAAGGCTCACTCTGGAAGCTAGGCCACAAACAGTCTGTAGAGCAGCAAGAGTGAAAGCAGAGAAAGGAGTTGGGGAGCAGGTGCAATGATCCAGTCCAAAAACAGAGGGGCTCGGGTGAGGGAAGCAGCAGTGGAAGACAAGCAGTACTGAGAGCAGAAACACGTGAAGGTGAGAGTGACAAGGTACAATGACAGCTTGGACGGGAGCTTTGACAGAAAGAAAGGAATCAAAGGTGACTGAGGTTTTGACACGGAAAATGGACCTGCCACATTGTGAGAAGGGACAGATTAAGAGAAGAGGAGGTAGAAGATAAAGAGAAATGCAAGTTTGTTTTTGAACTTATTAATTTGTGATATTTGTTAGATATTCAAGTAGTTGTAAATATACAAGTTCAAAATGCAGGTGAGCAGTCCATGTTAGAGATACAAAATCTGGAACCATTAACTTTAGACAGTCTTAGGTATAAACAAGATCACTTCCAAAGTGAGTACAGATGGAGAATAGTATGGGTCCAAGGACTGAACTCTGAGAAATCCAATATTTAAAAACCATAAAGCTGGGAGAGAGAATCTAGTGAGGTTCAGAGGAGCCAAGAAACTGGAGGCCATGTGAACAAAGTGTCTGAAGAAAAGGAGACAGTGATAAACTTTGTCCGATGCATCTCATAGGTCCTTTCAGCTAAGGACAGAGAAACAACCATTGAATATGACACTTTATAGATACAGGGATCAATGCTGGGCAGCTTTAGTTCGCAGGTGGGGAAGAATTCAGACTGGCAGGAATTCAGGAGAGATCTGAAGGAGACGAGCTGGCAACAGCACATATAGACACAGCACGGTGACTGTATTTTCCTAACAAAAATCCAGGATATATGGTTTCATATATCATCTGTTAGGAGTCAGGAGTCATTTAAACTTAAAACTGTAACAGCAAGTCTAAGACCTGTACTGTTAGGTTACAATGCAAGCACATTTCCATTTGCTTTTCCTTTTATAGAGCAAACCCAGTGTAACTTTATCTTCACAAATCCTCCATTCCTGAAGACAGCTTGTCACAGCAGGCATCCCATGGTGGATTGATAAATGTCTATCAAAAGCTTTAGTCATTGTATGATTTAGTAGGATGTCTCCTGAAGCATAAGGCCAAATACTATTTCTAAATTTAAAATACCCTACATATGATGTTTGTGCAAGTGTGCATACTACATTTTCTGCCCATGAATAATGCATGTCCTATGCAATTTGAGTCCAAAAAAGAAAAAAAATGCTAAACATCTAATAGGCTAAATGCAAGAATAAAAACTTCTGTGCTTGATATAAAAGCCTTGGAGTAAAAGGAGATGCTGGGTTAATGCTATATAGATAATGAGAATAATAAATAAGGACAAATAATTTTCTCCACCTTTCTCTTGTTATATTTCTCTTGCCATTCATTTCCATAATTGTTCAAATAAGTGAACCTTGCTCTAAAACCATAAGGCAAAGTGCTCATTTTTTTTGAGCACTAGACACTGAATGGGCCATTCTTGACCAATGTTAAATGGCACAGGGAGTGGGAAGCATACAGAGCTCGAATCAAGAGATGTAAATATGGGTAGTACATATCTCACTAATACTTCTTTGCTGCAAATATGTCAGACAAACTCGGTCCAGTCTAGATCATTCAAAAATTATCTGATTAGAAATTTAGATTCAAAAGGAAAGTTCAATTTTCACTATCAAGCTGTAGGATTACTTGTGATTGATTACTTTAATGAATCGACTCACTTGTCAGCCAGAGCTCAATACTCTGTGGTAGCTACTAGTTAAATAGCCCTTGTGCCAACTGCCTGTAGAGGAATGTGCTCTGGATTCAGCTGTAGGGACACGAGGGATTGTTTTAGCTCTGTGATATACCAGCCAAGTGACATTTTGTAGGTTATGTAACCTCAATTTTTAGTTCTACTATCTACCAACTAATAACATCATAGTTACTATTGTATGTGTGCTAGAGACAGAAAGACTTAAATGAGATAATACGCTCTATAATCAAATTCCTGGTGTGTCCTCAGACACTTCACTTCCAGTTATCTCCTTGGTCTTGTATTTCTCTCTGCTCAAAGTAATTTAACCTTAATCTGCCCCTTGTCCACACATCCTCCTCCATCTTTTGTTTCATTTCTCCCTTTAAGAACCTTTTATTAAAGTTCTCACATGTTCCTATTCTCCACCCTCTCCTCTTCACCCATTTTCCACACAACTCTTCACTATAAATCTTACTTACCTGTTGAACAAGTACCTACAAATGAAAGTTCATCAACAGAAATCTATTAATATTAACCCAACACTCACTTTTTCTCTTATATTCCTATTTCACATGTTAATGACTTATGCAACAGGAAACAGTATGCATCCTGTTACTCAAACCATAAACCTTGAAAAATAAACTCAACATGCCCCCTTCCTCAACCCACTACAATTAATATATCACCACATGCTATTCATTCTACTCTTTGCACTTTTATTCATTTCTTTTTAATGTCATAGTTACACTGAGTTACATCCTCAATCATTTATTGTCTGGATTCCCTCCAGAAGCCTCCTAACAGCTCTTTGCAAGCACTCTTGCCCCTGCTCAATGTATTAACTGTTGTGAAGTCAGAGTCAAACTTCTAAATGCAATCTGACCATGTCTTCCTCCTAATAGCTTCTTATTTCCTATTTCTCTATTTCCTTCGAAAAGAATCTAAATTTCTTGAGATTAAGTTTGGCTTAAAAAGCCAATTTTGATCTGGATGGTACTAATCTCTCCACTCTCAATCCTTGCCATGTCCCTCCTATAAGCTGTACACTGAGTTAGAATTAATTCTTTTCCCCTCGTTTTTCTTGGCAGGTGAGGGGAGGCACATACCATGCTCTCCCATCCCTACACTTTCACATTTGATTTTCCTCCCAGGCAGCATTATCCTAAATTGGGTGTAAGTGCCTATAAGGTGAAACCTTCTCAGTCAGTATATGAGAATATCTAACATTATGATGATACTGGCCAAACATTCTGAGATCCATGCTAACATATTTATTGAGTTTAGTTGGATACCTTAGAATTTCATAGTGCTTGATACTTACAACCAATTAATTTAAAGTCTGGTAGGGGCACCTGGGTGGTTCAGTCAGTTAAACATCTGACTTCTGCTCAGGTTGTGATCTTATAGTTCGTGGGTTTGAGCCCTGTGTGGGGCTCTGTGCTTACAGCTCAGATCCTGGAGCCTGCTTCAGATTCTGTCTCTCCCTCCCTCTCTCTGGCCCTCCCTGACTCAAGCTCACTCGCGCTCTCTCTCTCTCTCTCTCTCTCTCTCTTGCTCTCTCTCTTTCTCTTTGTCTCTCTCACTCTCTCTCTCAGAAATAAACATTAAAAATTTTTTAAAGTCTGGAAAAGAACTGTATAAATTGTTAAGCATTATATAATTCAAAGTAATAATATTACCTTACTAAAATTCTTATTAAAGATAGACATGGTATATAACTCAAAGTAATAATGTTACCTTACTAAAATTCCTATCAAAGATAGACATGGACAATTTAAATTTCATTAAAGCTATTGCAACATTATTGATTCACTGTTTACATTTATGTTTGAGGAGGAGCAACAATTTACAAAAAACAAAACTCAAAAAAGCTTCTTTTCTGGTTTTGTCTGTTGAAATTACAATTGCACTGCCATTGTATGTAACATCCATTTATTCATGATTTACAGGATACACAGACGCTTACTTCTTTTTTTTAGAATAATCTGAAAATACAGCTATATTTTGTTTTTACAATGAATAGTATAATGGAAGGCTTATGTTAAGCTTAATATGTTACATTTTTAAAGTCAATAGTATTTCACATAAACAAAGAAAGAAATCACAATTTTCAGAAACCCTGAAGCCAATTCTTTTAAAAAGGGAATTATCTGTGGACAAATAATCAACTTCAGTTTTAGTTTGGTGGGAAAAAAATTTTTTCTAGTTTGTTTTCCCACAGAATTTCCTATCTGTATCGTGCCCCACAGCTCATTAGTGACTTAGTTCATGATAAAGAATAAGTACAAATGTAATTAGCTACTGCATGCATTTAAAATGTATGACTGAATACATAACTTAATAAATTGTTCCAACCTACTTAAAGCTCTCATGGAGGCCTTTAAAATGTTATAGTTCTTCATAAAATCCCTTATTCTTAGGGAGCAATGTAGACTATGTTCATATAACTTGCCAAAACCACCCATTTGGATTGTGGAATATACTATAACTTAACAGTAGGTGTTTAATTCAACCATTGCCTCATCAAACACAGTTTTCTTCTGAAGTTATTGAAAACAAAATAATACTGTGCCTGAAAACAGTTTGTTTATAAATAAAATAACTTAAATAGCAGTATTTCTGTCATCTATTTCTGAGTAACAAATCATCCCAAAAGTTAGTGGCTTCAGACAACAATAATTATTTATTTCTCATGACTCTGTGAGTTGACTGGAATTAGTTGGCTGGATGGTTCTTTTGTAACTGAAGTCCCTCATGGGTCTACATGCAACTGGGAGCTCATATGGGGCCAGAACACCCAAGATGGTCCTCATCCTTCATGGTCTCTTTTAATATCAAACTTTTATCATTCAAAGTCCAGCCTAATTTACACAATAGCCTGCAAATTTTGGTTCCAAGAAACAAGCTCCAACACTCAAGTGCTTTATCAAGCCTCTACAGCACCACACTTGCAAATGTCCCAATGGCCAAAGCAGGTCACAGGGCCAAGCCAAAAGCCAATATGAGACTGAACTACACAAAGTCCTCACAACTGGAAAACATGACCTTCAGGGAACACCAATGTGAGTCTACCATAGAGAGTTTAAGCTTCTAGATCTATGTTGTCTGATCATTTATTAGAAGTCAAATCTCTACTCTCCATCAGCTGCAATACAAACATAATATCATCTAGACAACCTTAAAGAGTAAGACACTTTCTTTCTATAGTCTTATCCTACAACTTAAGTAATAAAAACTTTTAAGTCTACATTTTATAAATGATGGGTTTTCATATTCCATTTACATTTACTTTTCCTTTAAATCCTGAAGCTTCAAACATAACTGCGTGTCCTTAAACTCTATTCTAAAATTAAAATTTCACCAGTCTTTAAATTGTTTTTATTTTAAAATTTAAGTTCGTGTGGTATAACATTCCTTAATATTGGATTAGAGAAAAATAAATTTAACATTTGCCTTTACTTAGAAATCAGAGCAGCATATTTCTTACTTGAAAGGAACTTGATAGTTCAGTGCCAAAATGGCTTTATTATGCAACCTTTCCCAGTCTTCTTAAACAACCATACTGAGGTTTTATCAGTTAGAACACTTCCCATCCCATCCACTCAGCAGCGCTTTCTTTTTTTTTATTATTATTTTTAATGTTTTATTTATTTTGAGAGAGAAAGAGACAAAGCATGAATGGAGAAGGGGCAGAGAGAGAGGGAGACACAGAAATGAAAGCAGAAGAGATTAGAGTACTTAGCTTTAAAACAAAGATTGCATATTTGTTGTCTTAAGCTTTCTTGGTACCCTTGACATAGGTCCTTTTATTTTACTTAAATTTTTAAATTTTCATTTAGTTTTGAGAGAAGAGTGTGAGTGGGTAAGGGGTAAAGAGAAGGAGATATAGAATCTCGATGTGGGGCTCCAACTCACGAACTGCGAGATAATAACCTGAGCCAAAGTCAGCTATTTAACTGACTGAACCACCCAGTGCGCCACCATAGCCCCTTTTAAAATAATACTAGGGGTGCCTGCCTGGCTCAGTTAGTAGAATATGTAACTCTTGATCTGGGGGTTGCAAGTTCAAGCCCTACATTGGAAAAAAAAAAGGTTACAAAACAGTGAAATTTAGAATAGGAAAGGATTCTAAAGGATGCTGAATTATGTTACCTCTTCTTTGGCTCTATAAGTGCCATGAAATTATGCCAAGTACTTCATTTTTCAAAACGTGTTTCAATATATAAAATTGAGAGGTTTGCAACCTCAGAAGCAGCCCATTTCATCTTTCTTTTTTTATTATTATTATTCAATTTTATTTTTTAATAGTTTATTGTCAATTTGGTTTCCATGTAACACCCAGTGCTCTTCCCCACAAGTGCCCTCCTCCATTATCACTACCTCCCTTCCCCCTGCCCCTCACCCTTAAACCCTTGGTTCATTTTCAGTACTCAGTAGTCTCTCAGGTTTTGCACCCCTCTCTCTCCCCAATTCTCTTTCCCCCTTCCCCTCCCCATGGTCCTCCATTAGGTTTCTCCCGTTCTCCTGTTAGACCTATGAGTGCAAACATATGGTATCTGTCCTTCTTCTCCTACCTTATTTCACTTAGCATGACACCAGTGGAGTATTACATGGCAATGAGAAAGAATAAAATATGGCCGTTTGTCCCATTTCATCTTTCAATAGCACTGCCTTTTAGAATTTTATTTCTTATGAAACTAAAATATACCCCTACATAACTGGTACACATTAGCTGGAGCTTAATCCTGGGGCCACACAAAACAAGTCTAATCCTGCATACAGTTCCCCTGTTCAACAATATATCTGCATCACCTAGACTATCAGCCAGTACATAGTAGGTACTAAGAAATGTTTGTCCTGGTGAGAGAGAGACAGACAGACAGAGACAGAGTCAGAGAGAAAACTAACCTTTATGGAATGTTTATAATATGCTAAACACTGTATTAACCTCCTTAAATGCTGTGCATTACATCATTTGAACACATTTATCAGACTTCATCTGTATGCTGCAGCATTTTCTCTTCCAGACTAAACAGCCACAGATTCTTCAACTACTCAGAATGTAACCTTGTCATCATGGGTTGAATTATGTTCTCCCCAAATTCCGATGAAGTCTTAAATCCCAGTATGTCAGAATGTGGCTTTATTTGGAGATAATGTCATTACAAATGTAATCCAATTAAAAATGGAGTTTTGGGCATGGGCTCTAATCCAATATGACTGGGATCCTTACAAAAAGGGGAACTTTGGTCACCAAAACACACAAGGAGGGAAGATAATGGCAAAAGACACAAGGAGAAGATGGCATCTGCAAACCAAGAGGGTCCTGAAAGAGATTGCTCCCTCAGAGCTCCTCTCTCAAAGCCCTCAGAATAAATCAGCCCTGCCAATACTTTGACCTTGGACTTCCAGCCCACAGAACTGTGAGACAATAAATTTCTGTTGTTTAACCCACCTAATCTGTGGCACTTTGTTATAGTAGGCCTAGAATGCTAACACACTGGTCTTCTCATGATTTGTGGCACACACTCTCAAGAATACTGATGAGGGGCACTCGTGTGGCTCAGCTGGTTAAGCGTACGGCTTCAGCTTAGGTCATGATCTCAGGGTTCGTGGGTTCGAGCCCCACGTCGGGCTCTGTGCTGACAGCTCAGAGCCTGGAGCCTGTCTTCGGATTCTGTATCTCTCTCTCTTTCTCTCTCTCTCTCTCTGACCCTCCCCTGCTCATGCTGTCTCTCTCTCAAAAATAAATTTAAAAAAATTTTTAAAAATACTGATGAAAATATAGTATCTACCATTTATGCAATACAAGAACTTCAAAAATATTATTATCCCATTTAATACTGAATAGATCAGTGCATAAAGACATTATTTACCTTTTAGAGATGAAGAAATGGAAATAGAGAGGTTAGAAATTTTTCCCAGTGTCCTACAAGTAAGTAGCAGAACCAAGATTTACACTAGTGATTCCAAAGTCATTGCACTAATCTTTACATTGCTCTAGCTTGATTATAGGCTTCTAAAATTATCATGGTTAGAAGTAAGCATTGGCATTTCATCCGGAAACTTGTTTGTCCTGTCACTTGACTACAACTCGGATCTATTCATTAACTTCTCCATATATCTTCTAGACAATTGGGTATTTACTACATATATTTTGATAAAAGAACAAGAAGTAAATCACTAAATTCTGTCCTAGCATCCTGGGCCCTTTTTAACTTAACACATTTGACTTTAAGCGTACAGATCTAATTGTAAACATTCAGATTATATTTATAATGAATTACATACATAATTTTAATTTGTCAGGTAATATTCCCAATCCTTATTGAATGATCTGCAATTCTTTAGAGTGATTCTTCTCCTTTTATTCCATCATGATCTTGGTGAACAAGCAAGTGGACCTCAACCTACAGAATGGTACCCAAGCCATAAAAGTCTTTCTCTCTTTTTCCCTCTGAAATTTGATTCCTGGCTAGGGAGCGGGGAGAGGGGAGATGCAAGGACAGAAGATGGTTGGAAACAGGCTAGAATACAGACAGAACTCAGACAGAACCTTAAAGAGATTGCCTAGATATTCTTACTAATGAGCCACTAGAGCTGTTCCAAATTGAGTTTCTTCCAAGGGTCTAGTTTTTCAGCATGTCCCTTTTTCTGTGAATTATCTAATAATGTTACAATAAACTATACTGTAGTATTAAATAAATTAACAGAACCAATAGCTGCTGCTTGAAACAAAGAAATAGAAACAAGTTAGAACTGGCAATTTTCCTCAGAGGGCTTTCATAGTATCCCAGGAGAAAAAAAATAATGGAGAGTAAAAAAGACTAACACTTTGATTCAGGCAAATGGCCAGAATAGAAAACAAATCTATAAACTTGAAAACTGCCTAGAAGTATGATCTTGGATACTAGAGCTGCCTAGTAAAAAAGTGGGCAGCATCAATAAAATGTGAATGATATCCTGATATTCTGATCTTCTCTTTGCTTAATTAAAATTAAATGCCACATTTAATTCAGGATTATAGTACATCTCAATATGAAGCAGAATATTCTGACACTACTAGAAGAAATTGGATGGAATTATATGAATTTAACTGTAAACTTGCATCTGTTAACTGGTTTTAGCAGTTAGAGCAACTTGAGATCTCTCTCTCCTCTAGGAAACTCTCTTGACTTCAAGTATTCTACACTATGAGTTTGAAACATAGTGATCTCCTTAGCCAGAGTCACCTGTTACTGACACAGAACCTTCCTCACTCTGACTTTATAATTCCATTAAGGTGTTTTAGGCTCTTCACTTTGGTCTAACACAACCTGCTTCTAGTCTGATGTATTTCAGACAACTTGGCTTCTCTTTAGTTACTATTCTCTATGTTTCTGAATCTCAGGCGGGAGCATAACCCTAATTGCTCATTGTGCTAACTCTGGACTACATTCAGACCCTGAAAAACCTCTCCACGGTGATTTAGTAGGACTGCCCTGAGCCTCTTCCTCCAAGACAGAAAAATCACCTCAGAACTACAACTTTATTTGCAACCTTTTATCAAGCAATTCACTGAAGCATGCTGTTTTGATACTGACATAGAAACGAGAGTACAGTGGAGGCCTTTTCATTGAATCTGTGAGGTGACCGCATAAAATCAGCCTGCAGAAAATGTGGCCAGAAGTCGAGACATGATGAGGTGTGTCCAAGGCCAGGCCTGCCAGGGCACGTCAGGTGGAATGAAGGCTCTCACTACATCTGTTCCCCTCCACAAGGGCATGATCTGTCCCGGTGCTGCTGCATAAAAACAGCCAAAGGAGGTATTTAGAGTGATATATGAAAAGACGAATTATAAAGTTTGTGTGTTGACATTTTCAGAGAAATTCTCGACTTCGGCAAGTGATGACACTCCATCAATATCCTTCAGTAAGAGACATATAGATACTAATGAATAAATATGCAATAAAGACTTTCAATATGAATAGAAACTAATTTAGGGGAAAAGCCTACTATCTGAAGTAAATGAAAATTAGATGTATTTTTTTCCTCAGGCATAAATATAAGCACAGAATCACTTTTTAAATTTTTTTTAATTTTCTTGCTTGGGTCAAGGAGAAATTTGCCTTTTCAGAAAAACAATGTTTAGCCCAGGCCCGGGTCAGTCTGGTGATGTATTGTTTGAGAAAGAACCAAATGATGGGTAACTACGGAGGGACTGACACACTCAAGTGGGAAAAGCACAGCTCTGATGAGTTGGTACCTGATGGTTTTGATGTTGCTGCTCTTGTCGTGAAGAGGAAAAAAAAAATTAAGACACTTAAGTGTAGGTACAGTATGTTTGGTGTTCCAAGTTTTCTCACACGTGCACAAGTATAACTGGAAAACTCCCCTAACTCCTGTCCAGCCATTTTCTCGTCCCTCCCTGGATCACAACCAGAGATCATTCCATGCTATTATTTCAAAGCAGAAATACTGGGTAACTAGGAACTAGATGCAAAATTCTTAGCACCAGCATGTTCCACAAACCGCCACCATCACTGTCTCTTTTCTTTGAAATGAAAAAAAAAAAAAAAAAAAACCACCCAGAAGTTTTAATGCCATATTCTACTTAAACTGTCAACTCTACCCGACTTAAATTGTAAAAAATCTAATTTCATGGGGATGTAGCTGTCAAATGAGACAGTATCTACAAGCTCATTTGCTAAAAACTTTTAAAGAAATTTCTACGGAATCCAATTCACTATATTAAACTTTTAACTTACCAAAAATCTTAGTTTTTAACCTTTGTGAGGAACATGATGAGTCGCTGTCATCAACTCACTATTCAAGCAGAACAAAATATTCAAGCAGAAAACAGGTAGGTCTACTTACTCGGAAGTGATGGGCAATTTTCTCAATGCCAAGCTCCTGATAACAGGCAGCGTTCTTCCTAATGAACCTTGGAATAATCTAGCAACCCCAAAGTTGCCAAGAATAAACCTTCCAATTTAGAATATTTTCACTTTTAAAAAATATCTCCAATCGTAATCATTAGACATACATACAGTCCTATGCTTACAACTGCCTGACTGTTTTGCCATCTGCTCAGAGAGACTGATGACTGAATCATTTAATCCAACAATGATGCCTACCAAGAAATAAGTCTCGGAACCAACAGGCACAGGTAGACAGCCACCAGAATGGGGACTAGTTAGATCACAGATCATTCTCAGAGGTGAGAAATGCTACCAGTCATTAGAATAAAATAGAGATCAGTCACAAGAAGAGTCAAAGCTCTCGAATCATGAGGAATATAGTTTGAAAAGACTTTTAAAAGTACCAACGTATATAAGTGAATAGCATTTAGGTATAGTAAGATTAATAGTTTTTAAATTGGCCATCTTAGAAGAAAAACTTTGAAGTTTCTAAGTAATTTGAATAAAGCCCACACTAAAAAAGAATTCAGATATTTACTTAATCAGGCAAAATTGTGAAAATGTGCTACAGTTTACTTACAAGAAAGCTACAATGTTATAGAAAGTATTTTTGGTAACTGCATAGTTATTCATGTATGATTATAGAAAACCAACCCTACCTTCTGTGTGCCTAAATTTCCTCATCTGTAAATATAAATTATGCTATCTATACCATAAAGTCGCTTTAAAGATTAATGGAGTTACTATATGCAGAGCAGCCTCTGGTACACTCTGTCTTATAAGTGCTTTATGTGATAGTGATAATGTTGCTATTCATGATATTATTATGTAGCAGTACATTCAGCAAATACTGAGCAACAACTTTGTCTACACTCTGTTCAAATGCTGACAATTCATGGTGAACATAACAAACAAGGTTCTTGCTCTCATGTAGCTAACATTATGTGGTGAGGATAAAAACACCATTCCACATACAGACAGAGAGGCTTCTTTCTAACAAAACACTTCCTAACTAGTTTTACCTGTATAATATTGAATGGACACAGGGAACTCTTGTGTGCAGCAAGGAAATATTACAGGACTATTTTTTATTGTTGCTGTTGTTGTTATAGGACTTTTCAACAGTGATGCACTGGTAAAAGTTTAACATCTTGCTATTCAAGAAACAACTATAAAAAAGCTCTGGTTTGTTGCATTTACTAATTTCCATTGTATAAATACTCCTACCATGGCCGATTTCAAGCAGGCAATGTGACCTGACAAAATGGTAGAGGTGAGAACAGATATACAGTGGCATACCATTACCCAGTATTTCCATGATAGATATATGTGAAAATACTTCCAAGAGAGAATAGTAAGATGTAGTATAACAATTCAGAACCAAAAAGTTTGGAGTCTTTATGACTTTTGTTTTTAATGTAATTTATTTAACTGTACATGTATATAATTTCATTTTTATTAATGGCTATTTTTAACAACCAGCTCACAAAATTTCTGATATCTTTAACAATTAGCTCTCATGAGCCAGTAAAGCCAGTAGAACTACACCAATCCTTCCCAAACACCATTCCATCTAAAAGAGAATTTTTAGCATCTGTTATTTTATTATGTAACTGAGCAAGGTAAAGTAGATAATCAACATTCGGAGAGAGACTGCAGTCTGAATTTTGAAATATCACAAAAACTGACAGAAATAGGTGGTATTAACATTTCTGTGTTCAAACTGAAAGGCTTTGCAAATGTTTCCAGTTGACTGATTTCTTGAATGCCATACTACATGGTGACAATGTGTCTTATTAACAGAAAACAGATAGATGCAGCAATCCTGGGCTCAAACATGTCAACTGAAAACACAATAAGAAAAGGGAATTAGATAAGGGTGGGTTTTAGTCTAAATATTGGTATGGATACAGAAAGACGACGTTGAGCTTAAAACCTTAGCCCACGTGCCTACAGCAAGCAATCATGGGAGTTCTGATAAAATGAGCACATGTTTTATGATCCAGCAGCCTTTAATGTAGATCCTTCGGGAATGTCCTGTCAAAATATATGGAAAGAATTAAATTTTCAAATCTGGACAGGACACTGAATGAAATGATACAGGCTTTACATTTACAGAACTTCCCACCTAAACATAAAGGTTAAAGAAAGGCATCAGATTTGTTAGACTTAATCAGGGGATTGCCAAGTCTTTATACTTGAAAACCTCCCTCTTTTGGAATGTGAGGAATGTTCTCATGGTGGCCCACCACAAAGATTAAATTCTGCCTCTTAAAGGAAAAAAAAAACTCAGTTTTGATCACAGAACAAACATATCTCCAGGAGAGAAGGACCACCCTGCACAGGAAAGGGGGACCCTTTACAAGGAAGGCAGCATGGAAAGCAAATTTGCCTATAATTTTTGTTAATAAGACAAACCCAATAAAATAACTTAGCAGAAGTCTAAAGCCATATAATAGTGGTTTTTCAATATTAAAATGAGATTTTTAAAAATGTTTGTTACTTTTTTATTTATTTATTTTGAGAGAGAGAAAGAGAGGGTGGGAGGGCAGAGAGAAATCCCAAGCAGGCTACACCTTGTCAGTGCAGAGCCCAATGTAGGGTTCAATGTCACAAACCACGGTGAGATCATGACCTGAACCAAAATCAAGAGTCAGACGCTTAACCGACTGAGCCACTAAGGTGCCTGAGATATTTTTTTTAATAATGGGTTTTTATTACTTTTAAATGTTAACTACTTAGGTTTGCATGTTTCTATACAATTTACAATGATCATTAATATTCACTATATCAAATGATTCTCAGAAAAACATTAAGAGGTATTATCTACATTTGAAAGATAGGAAAACAGACTCAGACATAAAAGGACTTACTCAAGAGTTGAGCATCAAGAAAGCCTCACATACAGATTTTCTTGTATATGTCAAGAAAAGGGTTCAGGAAATTTTTCTAGAAAGGGCCTCATAGAAAAGATTTTTAACACTTCAGGCTGTAAGCCTCTGTGAAGACAACTGAACCCCGCTACTGCCATGTAAAAGCAGTCATGGGTATAGTTGTGTTCCAAAAAGACTTTATTTTCAAGAACAAAGAGCAGCCCAGATTTGACCTTTGTATCCGGCCATAGTTTGCTGACACCTGGTCTAAAAGAAAGAGATGAGATTTTTCAAGTAGAACTGAAACAGTTCAGATCTACGAACTAAAATCTGTGTGATAATGGGCAAGTTACCCCACCTCACTACATCTCCTCTACTCACCAGTAAAATAACGATAATTACACCTATGTCACCGAGATATGAGAGTTAAATCTGGTAACGTGGACAGCACTCACCGCCTTGCCCAGCCCCACCGTCTGTGCGCAGTACATGTTGACAGCCTTCTCACTTCCCTTCTTTCCCACATTTAATTTTTCTGGAAAATTTCTGGTAAATATCTCCTACACTAGAATTTTTTTAATCCTCTGGAATATCCCTGACTCAGTTTCCCTTCTCATGTATTTCTCTTTTCTTCCTCTCTTCCTCTATATTTTTAAGTAGGTATGTTCATACTATCTTAGTTTCATGAAGATGCCATACACATTACCACAGACTGGGTAGCTGAAGACTAAGGAAATTTATTCTCCAAAGTTGCAGAATCTTAAAGTCTGAAATAAAGGTGTCCACAAGGTCATGCTCTAAGACTTTGAGGAGATCCTTTCTTGCCCCTTCCTGGCTTCTGTTGTTAGCTGTCAACCCTTGGCATTCCTTGGATTACTGCTGCTTCTCTCTGGTCTCTGGTCATCTTCACAAAACATTTTCCTTTTCTTGTAAGGACACCAGTTATACTGGATTAGGGCTCACCCTCATGACCTCATTTTAATTTGATTACATCAGTGAAGACCCTATTTCCAAATAAGGTTACATTCACTGGTAACAGGGGTTAGGACTTCAACATTTTTTTGAGAGGGGCACAATGTAACCCATAACACATCTATTATCTTCCTTATATAAATCTCTCGGCAGGCAGGCAGGCACAGAAAAACAGATCGAGAGGAATAGATATAATTCTCATTGATCTTTAAGGCAAAACATAAGGGTGCTATGTGATTTTCTAATTAACAGACTTCTCATACACAATATTCAGAATTATCAACAAATGATTATGTTTTGGTACTTAACTCTAAATTGAAAATTGTCTGCATGCCAAATAAAACAGCAGTCTGCCACTGTCTGACACACTATAGAAGTTCCCAGATAGTACTTTAAGCAACACCAAAATTAGATATCTATTTACTTCAATCATACATAAAATGAATTCTTTGCTAGTGATATCAGTTGGGATTTTTTTTTCAAGTGATTAAAAAAAAACCCAACTTATACTGTTTAAATAATTAACCAGATCTAATGGCTCACTTAATGTAAAAATGCTGAGGGATAAGAAATATCAAGATTGATGAGTTTCTACAGCTTCTAAAAAACAAGGTTTTCTAAATATTCTGTTTTCTGTGTGTCAGCTTCATCCTTAGAGTGCCTTCCCCTTTCTTTCTAATGCCAGCAATTTCTTGGGGGTTCTGTTCTCCCATGTTCACACTGAAGCCAAGAGAAAAAGTTGTTTCCCAAAATCTATCTCAGAGTTGCTGGGAATTATCTTTTTGGGAAACATGAACTAAATCCCTCTTATACCACAGAGGCTAAAATTAGATCTAATGGTTGTTCTGGAACCAATGACTGCTGCCAGATGATGACATGCTCCATATCCCAATCTCTGAAGCTAGAATAGCAGTCTCAAATCCTATGGGCAGCTCCAGGTAAGGTAGATAGTTGGGGAAGAGCTGAGGGAGTTACTGAACCATTGGGAATAGATATTGCCAAATTCTGCTGTATACATCAGAGTTCAACCAGCAGGAGAGGTGTCTGTGTATGTGCAGACAGCGGGAGAGTGGAAAAAGGACACTGAGTTGTTATAAGGAATTGTCTCGTGTCATTAATGTGATTGTGGAGAGCGGCTTAGCAAGTTGGAAGCCTATAGGAAAGCCAGAAAGAGAAGACCATGAACACTCTGTAACCTTCTGAACACAGGCCATTTGTAGTCTTTAAAGTGAGAGAAGGCCTAAATCCTCTTTTAAAGACTGATCTGATTAGATCAGCCTCACCCAGTATACTGTCCTTTCCCTTAGACTGAAGTCAACTCCTATAACTGATTAGGAGTTAAAATTATAGGGGTACCTGGGTGGCTCAGTTGGTTGAGCGTCTGACTTTGGCTCAGGTCATGATCTCACGGTTTGTGGGTTCGAGCCCCGCATCGGGCTCTGTGCTGACAGAGCCTAGAGCTTGCTTTGGATTCTGTGTTTCCCTCTCTCTCTCTGCACCTCCCCCATTCATGTTGTTTCTCTCTGTCTCAATAATAAATAAACACTTTTTTATTTAAAAAAGGAGTTATAAATATATCTGTGCAATTCCTTGAGTGTAGCACATAGCTCAGTATTTGATTGACTTGAAACTGTAGCTCAACCTGGCAAAGTTCACACATTGGAAAAATATCAACAGTTGCTGAGACAATTAGTTCTCTATTTCAACTTAAAAAACTGTTCATTTTAGCTGGACCAAGTGCCACCTAGGTAAAGGACTATATTCTCTGACTTCCCTTGCATATTTATACAGCTCTGTTTCTGGCTTCTAGACAATATGATATAAATAGAAGTACTATGTGGGATTTCTGGAATGCCACCTTAAAGAGAAAGAATAAACATTTCTTTTTCTTTTTGAGAGAGAGAGAGGGAGAAAGTGCACACAGGGGAAGGGCAGAGGGAGAGAGAGTGAGAGAATCTTAAGCAAGCTCCACACTCAGCACAGAGCCTGACAAGGGTTCAGTCTCATTACTGTGAGATTATTACCTGAGCCGAAAAAGAGAGTTGGATAATTGATCAATTGAGCCACCCAGGCGCCCCAAGACAGAGTAAGCTTCTGATGACTTTTGCTTTTCCTGTTGCCTGGACTTTTGATATGATGGGCAGAGTTCAAGCAGCCTCTTGGGCATTGTAGTTATATGCTAAATATGGTATAAAAACATCAGAGAAGGAATCAGAATTCCTGATACCACTGAACTGCCACACTCTACTGTTCTACTTTAGATATCTTCTGTGTGAGATAGAAATTAACTTCTACACTGTTTCTTTTTGTTATTTGGGCATTTTTGTTAGAACCAGCAAAGACAAACCTCAATTAATACTGGGAAGAAACCAGAACATCTACTAAACTGTGACAAAATGAAACTTCTTGGGCATGTTGCCATAATAATATTCTATCTCCAATTGAGAGGAAAATTAATTACTGTCTCTGAATTTTAAGTTTAAAAAGCAGATATTTTTAAAATTTGATGGCTTTTTATATTTATTTTTGAGAGAGAGACCCAGAGGAAGCAAGGGGAAGGGCCGAGAGAGAGAGAGAGAGAGAGAGAGAATCTGAAGCAGACTCCAGGCTCTGAGGTGTTAGCACAGAGCCTGATACAGGGCTCGAACCCACAAACCGTGAGATCATGACCTCATAGGAAGTCGGACACTCAACTGACTGAGCTACTGAGGCATTCCATAAAGCAGGTATTTTTGATGTCCATAGGTTGGAATATAGTCTAAAAACACTTGGGCAAAAAAATGATATGCTATTTGTAAAGCTGATATGCTAGGCTGCATCTAGAAGCAGGAAGGACACTAATATGATTCCTCTAATTTAAAGGGTAGTTAACCCAATTGATGCAGGAAAATTCAAATTATCCTGCACAGCCAATACCTCTGCTGTACTAAAGTTAGTAATATTGTTAAGACAAAACCCAGGCCCTTTAACAAAAATTAAGTTGGCTTATTGTACTACAAACAAAGAAAAAATAGCTTTTAATTTAATATAATTAGGCAAAGAAGGTATCAATTCTTTTCTTGAAATATCTATAAATTACGTTTTAAATCTGTGCTTTGTTACATATACAGAAAATGAAAGCACTGAAACCAAATTATATGTGGCAAATTGAAGAAAAAGAAAGAAAGAAATTATTTTGTTTGGCCTGCTATATTTCAAAGGTCACCACGTTTTACAAGTTCATAGTTTATTCTGTAATTGTTATAATAAAAAATTATTTTAATATTCGTTTTGTTATTTAAATGTATGGAAATTACAGAGGTTTGGCCTTATTAAAGTTGGAAAATAGGTGTGTGACTGCTTAACTCTATTTTTTTAAGGGACTTATTTATTCATCTTTGAGCAAACTTCTGTGATTGACACCAACTTTTAGATCATGGGTCAATTGGTCAATGGTCTTCATCAAGACAAAGGAAAACAAAATGACTCAATGTGAAACTGATGAATACTGGAGAGGTTTTCTTGTGCTTTTACATGAAAATGAAATACTGCACCAGACAGAAAGAATCATGAGAAACCATTAGCCTTTCAAGGGCACTTCAGAGAGTGGTGTGCATTGGTAAGTCACAGCTCACAGGACGCCTCACCAGAACAAAGCCATGCCGTATTATTCCACGGGCGTCCTTGTACCGGCAAGTTATAAACATTAACCAACAGAAAAATCTGTGTCCTACTGATGTACACAGACTCTACTTTGTTGTCTTAGGTTTTTTTTTTTAATTTCTTAATAGTCTTAAATATTTAATCTAAAATACCTTTGTATAAAGACTGTAGTGCAGGGGCGCCTGCGAGGCTCAGTTGATCAGGCAGCCAACTTCGGCTCAGGTCATGAACTCATGGTTCGTGGGTTTGAGCCCTGCATCAGGCCCTGTGCTGACAGCTGAGAGCCTGGAGCCTGCTTCAGATCCTGTGTGTGTCTCTCTCTCTACCCCTCCCCCACCCATATTCTGTCTCTCTCAAAGCAAACATTAAATTTTTTTAAAAAGACGGTTGTGCAAATGCTTTCTGAAACATGCGGTCATAGTAAAATAAATGCACGTCATGTAAAAAGGATTTTTGTATCTTCTTCTCTTCTCTTCAGAGAATAAATTATAAACACACCTTCTCTTTTAAACCACAAATCACTATTGGCAAAGTCTATAAAGTATTATAATCACTCAGACTCCAGATGAATCAATCCAAACCTCCTAATACAAAATATACACATTTTATACAAAATGTTTAATAAATTGGTTGTTCTATATCCCAGATGGCTGTGCAATTTTTGGCTCATAACAAGGTAGCAGTTTTTTAATTGGCCTTTGAGAGAAGCTGAAATTTTTACTGCATGGGTTGGTCTTCTTAATGGCATCTGTGACTTTGCATGGCTCAATCTGAAGACAATTTTTTATTACAGCAGAATAATTATTCCTTTCTATGGAAAAGTTAACATTTGATTTGTCTTTCTGGAACAGAGTTAGACTGACAGTGATTCTGTTATTGAAAGTATAGTCAATTTCCCATCATTGTGGGTTTCTGAAAGTGGCAAGTGACTACAAAAATAAACACATAACACACATACACACACACACAAATAACAAAATCAAAATGTCATTTATAGACTTTCACTTTTAGTTACGATACGGAAAGAGTTTGCAAGTTGTCACTCTTGTCCTTATAAGAGGAAAGAGCAAGACAAACTGAAAATCAGCAAGTTTTCTTGGATTCATCAGAAAACTGAAAGCACAGGGCCAACTGCCACCTAAAATCTGGAAAGACAGTCACATCCAGAGAGATGCAACTACCAACACCTATTCAACCTGGAACAGAATCTGCTGGAGCCAGAAAATGGTACGAATATTTAAATAATACCTGTGAGGAATTGCATGAGGCCTAGAGTGAGAGTAAGGACTTCCTGGGCCTGCAGTCCTAATAAGGCCTCCTGTCCACGGATTTTCTGTACAAGAACCCCAACGGGCTCATATGGCAAAGATCTGAGAAACATATCCTCAAGGCTCTGAGAAGGGGAAGGGAAGAGTGATCACAAAATACACCCAATGTCTTTGCCATAGCATAGGCCAATGCTCCAAGGGAAAAGACTACAGGACCTTATCCCTGCTGAGGGAACAGCCTTCTAATCCAGGCACCTAAAGGCTTTGTTTCTCACTGGGGGGAGGCGAACAGATATAGTCAATAGGGTTTGGGGCTTCAAGGAAATACATTGGAACCCCATCTGGAATGAAGTAGAATAGCCTGAAAATTCAAATGTTACTAGAGTACTATAGACAACAAGGCCCAGCAATTTGATAACTAGGTAAAATGGATCAATATCTTAAAAGACACAAACTACCAAAACTAAAACAAGGAGAAACAGATTGCGTGAATACCCCTATGTCTATTAAAGAAAATGAATCAATAATTAATATCCTTATAGAAAAGAACATTCATGGCCCTAATGGTTTTACTTATGAATTCTTACCAAACAATGAAGGAGAAAATAATACCAATTCTTGACATAGAAATAGAAAATGGAATGGACTCCTTCCTAAAATATTCTATGAAGCCATCATTACTCTAATGCCTACAAAAAAGGTAAAGACATTGTAAGACATAAACAATATAAACTGCTATCTCTTACAAACATAAATTTAAAAATTATCAATAAAATATTAACAAATCAAATCTAATAGTACATATGAATATCACACACCACAACCAGCTGGGAATTATTGCAAGCATGCAAGTCTGGTTCAACAATGAAAAATTATCTATGTAAACTTCCATACTACTGAGCTCAAGAAAAAAGTCATCTGCTCAAATTAATTGAGGTAATGAAAACACTTGACAAAATCTAAACTTTTTCTAGAGGGGAAGATTAAATTAAAGATCTAAGTTCCATGTGCCTGAAGAACTAATTCTAAGAGCAATGGTTCCAGTATCACTTGCTTTCACTAGGATGCAGAGTTTCTTATCAGATAGTTCTGGTCAGTGATATCCAAATAATCAATTAGTTGAATCAAACGAGCCTGTTTGAAATATTAATATGATAGATATCTTAAGAACCCTTTCCACTACAAATACTTATAATTACTAAAAAGCATATAGCAAATATTATATTAAAAGCACATTTTATAACATTTAATAAAATATCTAAGTTCAAATTGACATGTAAACGAGTGATATGATCAAAGGAAAAGGTGATAGAAAACCAAAGTGTTCAAAGTCTTCCTTTGTGCTCCTAACAGAAAAAATATATGTCCTAAAAATTAAAAGACACATTTGATTTATGTAGTTCTGAGTTTTAGTTACAATCTTCCCATTATTTGGGAACTACAGGGTTAAAATTTATGGAAAACCTTTCTATGGGATCAGTGATGGCCTGAGGCTCCTGGCAGAGGTACAAAACAAACAAACAAACTAAACTGGAAGAAAGTTCACACAACTAAGAGCACAAGATGTAGTTTTTCTCTCCCTGTCTCTCCCTCTCTCTGTCTCTCCACCTCTGTCTCTGTCTCTGTCTTTCTCTGTCTCCCTCTGTTCATCGCCTCTTTCTTTGTCTTTCTCTCTCATACACACAATCCCATTTAAGATGAATCGAAAGTCAGAAGCTGTAAAATGTACAAAGATACATCCACCAGGAGTGAACATTAGCATTAAAAAGCAGCAAAATTACCAGATTAAGAATTTGAAATTATAGAACAACCTGAAAGAAAAACAAACATTTATTTAAATCATTAAAGAAAAAAACTACAGAAGTAAAATATGTAATTTTTTAAAACTATACAGGAATGAAAATGTAGAAAACAGATATTACAATGCAAAACAAATAGCTACGTTAAGCAACAAAACTGACCTCACTAAAATGGATTACATAAACTGGGAGATAAAAATGCGGATATCACACATATGCAGTAAGGAGAAATAGACATAGCACATATGAAAAAGAAGTTACAATATGTACAGGAAAAGTGAGAAGAGCCAACATACATAGAATAAAGAAGAGAAGCACACGGCACTAAAATACAAGACAATTTCTGAAGACTGTCCAGATATTATAAATCTTAAATTATTAGCATCAAGTAAAGCAATTTTCAAAGATGCTAAACACAAACAATCCTACAATTAGACACAGGATAAGAAAACTACAGAAAACTCAAAGAAATAGAAAAAAAAACTTAAAAGTAACCAGAAAATACCTCTGAAAACAGGCTTTACCACAGCAACAATATCTTCAGTGTGTTAAAATAATTTTAAGTTAAAAATTCTACTCATGTTAAACTTTAATTAAACATTAAGAATAAATAAGATATAAAATATATTCCAACAAAGATGGAATTTTTCATTCACAAACTCTTGCTGAAAAATATTGGAAGATTAGGTTGAGGAGGAAATGTAACAAAACCCTAAGAAACAAAGGAATGAAAGGAGCAATGAGTATTTTAAAATTATACACATTTAAAAAACAAAAGAATTATGATATAATAACAATAATAAATAATTTTGGTTTATTAATGAGTGAACTAAGATACCGGAAATACAATCACATATAAAACAGAAGTGGGAAGTATTGGGAGTTAATGGCCAGTTCATGATTAGGAAGTGGGAAAAAAGTAGAAGTGATGAACTGTAGACATCGTGGAGTCATGGATGCAATTTAAAAGTATCCATGTATCCAGTGGGGGAAAAAAATCAATAAATATGTTTGCATTAGGCAGTGTTCTCCAGAGCAACACATACATATACAGAGAGAGATGTGTAGAGATTTTATATCAATCTATCTGTCTGTCTAGAGAAACAGATACTTCAACGAATTGGTCCATGCAACTCTGGAAGCCTGGTGCATCCAAAACTCCAATGCAGTAGACTAGTAGTTTGGAGACTCTGGGGCAAGAGATGTAGTTCAAGTCCAAAGGCAGTCTGCTGGTTGAATTCTGTTTGGCTTAGGGGTGCCTGTCTTTCAACTGATTACTACACAAGGGCCATCCACATTATAGAAAGTAATCTGCATTACTCAAAATCTATAAATTTAAATGTTGCAAAAATCTCTTTCACAGAAACATCCAGAATAATGTTTGACCAAGTATCTATGGACTGAGTTGGCCCAGCCAGGTTGACATGTAAATTTAACCATCACAACACCCAAATCCCTAGAGGAAGCAAAAGAGAAACACGATGTTAACACTAGAAAATACAGGAAATGAGGAGAAGAACGTGAAATAAGTTCACAGTGTGGTTTAGAAATGCAAAAATATAAATCCAAACATGATGTTAAAAACAAAATCTATAAATCGACTTAAGTTAACAGTTAAAAATAGAAACTCAGAAAAACTTTTTATCTAGCAACACAGTGAAAAAGATAATCTGAAAGGCTTTCTTGCTGCAAACAACTAGATCCCACATAAAACATGCTTTTTATTGTAACCCTGTGCTTTCAGGAAGCAAGGAAAATCTCCTAGGGCCACCCACACACACTGTGTTAAAAAAAACAAAGCTGAGTTCAAAATGGTTAGCAGAAAACACACTCAAAAGAAAGAGTTCTCTGAGGGCAAACGATTAAATAAGCACTACAAGGAGAATAATAATCATGGGGTAACTGGCACTAAGAAGGAGTAAAACTTGAGACTTAAGGCCAGGGACCTTAAAAGGGAAGTAAACTGACAACAGGTTGGTAGCATCTCTATTTTATAGCAAAAGAAAACAGATATGAAAATCAATCAGCTAGGAAGCCCTCCAAAAATCCAAAAACAACCATTTTCAAACACTGAACAATACGTAGAACAGGCCTGGGATCCTTGAGAAGAAGAAACTACAGGAGATGAGTCTGTAATTGTCCTAGTTTGGACCAGGAGAAACTTTCTGGACATGTAACAGGAAGGAGATCCCAAACAGAACATGTAGGCTCACTGAATTGAGGATTCAAAGACAGGAATTTGATGTGGCGGAGAGGAATGGAATTTGGCAGAAATTCAGACAGAAAATCAGAGATGGAGGATATACACAGAAAATGAGTCTCAGAAATCTGCATTCCTATGAATCTGCTAAGATCTACGCTGCCCATGCACAGGATGTAACAGACTTCCCAGTCACCACAGGTTACTAGGAAACATTCGACTTCCAGGTGGTAATCATAGAGACTCCTATGGGAATATTTAGGGCTTTCAGTAAACACTACACATCTTAATAGGAGAACAAAACTAGTTCTAGATTAAGACTATTCTAGACTCACTGACAAAACATAAACCAAGCCTCAAAAGAATTAAGTTATTAACCAACATGAAATTTAGCTGTCTGCCAGAACAAATTCCAAAATTCTTGAAAGGAAAAAATAAAATCCAGCATCAACAACGTAAAATGCAAAGCATCTACTACCCAAGAGAAAATTACTAGATGCATTAAAGAAGCAGGAAAATGTGACCTATCACCAGGAGAAAATTCAGTGTACAGACAGACCAAAAATGACAAAGATGATGGAATTATCAGATAAGAATTAAGCAATAGTTTATATAATATGTTCAAAGATTTAAAGGCAAATATGAACATAATAAGAAGTAAAACCAAATATCTTTAAGGTCATGACTTAGTTATCTGTTTATTTTATTTATTTATTTACTTATTTTAAGTAGCATCCCTGCCCAGCATGGGCCTTGAACTTACAACCCTGAGATCAAGAGTCGCATGTCCTACTGACTGAGCCAGCCAGGCACCCCTGAAACAGAATAATTTTAAAAGAACCAAATAAAACTAGTAGGAAAGAAAAAGACAACCTCTAAACTAAAAACCTCATTTATTGCATTTAGCAGCACTTTGCACATTATAGAAGAAAGGACCAATGAATATAAAGACACAGCAATGGAGAATTTCCAGAGTGGAGCACAGAGAACAAAAAGGCAAAAAAATAAAATAAAACTCAAAGGGAAAAACAACAATAAAAAATTAACACAAATACTCAGTTATGTATAGGAAAATATGAAGCAGAATACTATAGAAATCCAACAAGGAGAGAAGAGACAACATAAAATGCAAAAAACTATGGCCAAAAGCTGCCAAAACTGAGAAAATTGTAGACTACAAAGTCAGAGACTCAAGTAGTGCAGAGAAATGTAAGTAGGACCAAACAGGGAAAACCACACCAAAGGCACATCATTTTCAAATTGCCAAAACCCAGTTGGAGAGAAAAAAAATCATTACATAATATGGATCAATGTAAAGATGAACTGATTTCTCATCTGAAGAAACCCAAGCCAGAACACAATATATTGACATCTTTATGCCACTGAAAGAAAAAGTAAAGTTAAACTAGATTTTATATCCAGTGAAAACATCTTTCTAAAATGAGAGCAACATGAAAAACATTTCTGACAAACAAAAGCTGAGAGGATTTGTAATGAAAAAAAAAAAAAAGTTACAGGAAGTTCTTCCAGTGGAAGGAAATCAACACCAGATGGAAACTTTTATCTACACAAATGAAGAGAGAGCACAGGAAATGATAAATATATAAAAGACTTTTCTTCTTTTCAATTTGTAAGTTTCATTAAAGATACACATTAACACTACATTGTGGGGGGTTATAAGATGTAGAGGGGAAATGCACAAGAAAAATAGTACAAATTATAAAAGAAAAGTATAGTATACCGTGATTATTACAATATGACATGTTATAATAGAAATTGTAGATAAATCATGATAAGAAAAAAGCACATTGTAAACCTAACCCATCATTTAAAAATAAATAAATAAAAAGAAAAAATAAACCAATAGAAAAGATTAGAATATTAAAAAGTACTAAAAATAACAATGAAAAGTGCTACAAAGGAGAAAAACAATGTGACAGGGCAAATTAAAAACAAGTAACCTAATTAATGGTAGATAAATACAACAATATCAACAATAACTTTTTTTAATGTTTATTTTTGAGAGAAAGAGAACATGTGAGCTGGGGAAGGGCAAAGAGAGTGAGAGAGAGAGAGAGCGAGCGACAGAGGATCCTAAACAGGCTCTGTGATGACAGCAGAGAGCCTGATGTGGGCCCAAACTCGGGAATTGTGAGATGATGACCTGAGCCAAACTTGGATGCTCAATTGACTGAACCACCCAGGTGCCCCAACAGTAATTATAAGTAATCTAAACACTCTAATTATAGGTAGAAATTGTAAGATTAGATTTTTAAAAAAGCAAGATCCAATTATATGTCACTTGTAAGAAACACATTTTAATTAGTCTGTTTAGGATTAGTCTGCTATACCAAAAATTGAGTAGCTTAAACAACAGAAATTTATTTTCTCACTGTTCTGGAGGCTGTAAGACCAAAATTAAGCCATCTTTTCTCTGCATTCTCACATGGCCTTTGGTCTATGCATGTGCATGGAAAAAGGGAGTGCTCTCTGGCATTTCTTCCTCTTTTATAAGGACACCAGTCCTACTGAATTAGGACCCCACCTTTATTACCCCATTAATCACAATTATCTGCTTAAAAGTCCTATCCCCAAATGCAGTCACACTGGGGCTTAGAACTTCAACATATAAATTTAGGGAAGACATAATTCAGTATATTACACATAGGTACACTGAAAGTAGAATGCTGGAAAAAAGAAATATCATGCAAACAATAATCACAAGTAAGAAGTAATAAATATTAGACAAAGTAGACACCAGGGAAAGGAATATTATGAGTGATAAAACACACTCATAATAATAATCAATTCATAACTTGATGCGGTTTGAAGTGTTGGGGTTCAGAGCTGACAGCCAAGAAAAAATTCTTGAGACATCTTCAGGGCAAAAAGGTGGTATTACTAAAGTATGAGATAAGACAGAAAGAATTGTACTGAGGTTGTAACAGGTGACTGCTTATATACCTTCAAGTTAGGAGCAGATTCGGGATAGTCTTAAGTCTCTAAGTCTTCTACTTTCAGTGCATTTTGAAAACAAGATTTCCAGGACCTTGAGGGGCTAGTTGCTGTTAGGGAAAGGTCATTTATTACTATTTGGTAAATGCCCAGTCATGAGGCCTTCAGATGTATCTACTGGGCCATAAGCTTGGAGTATGATTGCCAACAGATCTCTTAGGCAGGTAGAAATAAAGTTTCCAAAGGAATTTTTATATGTTAAAGTTGACTTACAGGATTCTGGGGGGTGAGGCTAAAATTGCTTTTTGCCCTTAGCAAAGTGTCAACATTAAAGCAGGTGAGTTCCTAGAGGAGCATCAAGGACTTGTCAAGGGGCTGTGATTTGCAAGGAAATTTAATTTTCTTCTTCTGCCTTTGTTTTTCACATCATAACCAATATAAAGACATATGGCCATAACTACTGTTTCAAAATAAATCAAACAAAAACTGATAAATCACTGGAGAAATAAATATCCCAATTTTACTTGGAGATACTCCTCACTGTTAATTAAACAGAAGAGTAAAGATATAGAAAACAAACAATATTATCACTCAAATTTACATCAATGATATTAAAATAAATCACACAATAAGAGAAAACATATTTATATTGAAAACACTTGGAACATTCAATAAAGAGACCATAGTCTGCAGTATAAAAAAATCAATAAATTCAAAAGCATGAAATCATATGGATATGTTCTTTGATCATACAGAAATATATTAAAATTCAATATCAGAAAGCTTTCTGGGAAATTCCTCAAGTATTTAAAAGTTAAGCAATACCCTTTGTAGAAATCCACTGGTTTATAAAGCAATTATAAGGGAAATCAGAAAAAATTTTGAGCTGAATGAAAAGAAAAAGCACAAATACCATAACTAAATTCTTAACTCACACTACATATAAAAAGCCATTCTCAGTAAATGTGACTTAATATAAAAATTAATTTTTACAATTTTAAAACACTTTTTGAAAGAATATAGAATAAGAGAGACTTATGAAATGTGTAGTAACCTAAGAAACAAGTATCTATTTTGAAAGATTTACTCACTAATGATTAAAATGACTTTTATAATCAATTATAAAAATGTTTTAAATATTAACAATATTATATTTAGAGAAAAACTACTTCATAAATTGAATATATACAAGGATTACATCCATGTAGAAATAAAGCTTATATAAGGAAAATATTAGAAGAAAAGGAAAATTCAACTATGGGTGATCTCTTTTCTTCATACTTTTCTGTAGTTTTCCAATTATATGTGTAATTATGTAACAGAAATAGTCATTTTAAAAACCTTTTAGCTGTACTTGTGTAATCAATATTTTTTGAAATTTCTTAGAAAAGGAAAACACATTTGATTGAGTTTCTTCTTTAGATACAGTTTATAGCCTGGTAGAAAGCTATATGCAAAACAGCAACTAAAAATACTAGAAAATGGGGCACCTCAGTGGCGTAGTTGGATAAGTGTCTGACTCTTGATTTCAGCTCAGCTCATGATCTCATGGTTTATGAGTTCCAGCCCCATGCTGGGCTCTGCACTGTCAGTTTGGAGCCTGCTTGGGATTTTCTCTTTCCCTCTCTTCTCTCTCCCTCCCCCACTTGTGAACTCTCCCGCTCTCTCCCCCTTTTCTCTCTCTCTCTCAAACTAAATAAATAAACCTTAAAAAAAATTGGAAAATGCAATGTTTTATCATATTAACATAGATAAGCATTCCAAAAATGAAAAAAAAAAAAGTAAATGTAATGGGCTAAAAAAGAGGCAAGGAAGTTTTATTTAAGCGGTGAGAACAGAGCAATATAATATTTGGATAAACCAAAAAAAAAAGTGATTTTTCAGTAAAGTCTGAAGACATACTTATTGGTCAATATTCTGCCAAATCATAAACTGGAAAGAAAGACCTATTAAGTGCTATAGCTATAATTCTTATTTTCTAAGTTAGAAGAAACTCATAATCTGTTCTCTCTTTGATTCAGTTGATAAATATGTACTTTAGTTGGCCTTTTTAAGTACTTAGATTATTTCAGTATTTTCGAATATTGTCTAACTAAGGCACAACCAGTCATCCTGTACCTTCAAATAATAATAATAAATTTCCTGCTCAAATGAAACCTCAAGTTGTCTAGTGGCTGTTCTATCCCAGAAACCTGACACGTGGAAGTTATTCATTAAGTGAATAAATGGACATAGAAAAGATCAAACCTACAAAAGCTAGTTCAGTGTGTAGTATGTTAAATAAAATTAAAATCCATAAGAAGTGTTAAAGAAGGAAGCACTGCTGATGAAAGAAGAAAATGCAAAACAAGTGATCATTTTAAAATAAAAAGAATTCCAACACTGATTTTCCTATTGAACCCTTCCCTCTAAATGTAACATAAATTAACACATTAACCCAGTTATTGTTTAAAATCTGCACATGAAAAGTTAAAATAAAGAAATACATTTTAAAAAGTGGCATATAAGCATATAATTTGGGAATTTAATTACTATTATTCCAGAAGATGTTATGAAGTATTTTTGTGACTTATTCCTGAGTGGAAAATTAAATAATTTATTTCATTTCAATAGATTTATAAATTTTATTTAATAAATTTGATAACTTTTAACATCCTCTCACCCATATCCTATCAGCAGCCATATCCTCCTACATCCATATGGATGAAAATGTAATCTAATAGTGATGTTTCACATTCCTTAAGAAATCACTTTGATATCCAATGTAGAGCTTTAGACTACTTTAGGACTTTTTTCAAATTCTCTAATTGCATTAATTTAATTTTAAATTGGATTTGTAAATGTGTTCCGTAAAGGTACAAGTCACATAAGTCACATAAGCTTTATGCTCAGACCCGGCCTGCTGCAGCGCCTCATATTTGCTTCCGTCACCCCCCAACCTATACAAAACATTTCCCAAATGTAAGCAGTGTTTTGCACCTGGGAAATACAGGCATGCGTGAAGAGTGGGAGGAGAATTCATTTGACAAGATTTAAAATAGAGTTCTCAGTTGTGGAGGATTTTGTTGATGGAGAAAGCTGGAATCTTCCCCTTCTGGTCAGCAAAGCAAATTAGGATGGTGTTGAAATTATATGTGTCTTGTCATCTCCCTGGCAGGACACCTCTTGATAGGGCCTTCTGTTCCTCCCATTTCTTGGCAGCCTCTGCCTTTGGGATGTCTGGAAATAATGGAACTTTCAAGACAAAATAATGGAGCCTGGCAGAGCTTCTGTAGTTCTTACTTAAAGATCTAAATCATATGTTTGCATCAGGTCATTTAAAGTAAACTTGAAGCGGTTGAGTTGAAGCTTGAAATACAACTGCTTCGCAGGAGAATGCTGTTTTGTCAGCTCTCTCTGGGATGGCAATTTCTTCTAGAAAACAAGGGACTCCAGTATTTTGTTAAGTGTATCCTGTTGCTTTTAAGGCAAATGTTTCACACTTTAGGTAAAAAAAGATAAAACATCCAGACAGACAATTTGGTACCCATCATGAGAAGCAGATGCACGGCTTTTCAGTGTGGCATCGGCGGGGGTCTGCCTGCGTCTGGTTTTGCTCCGCCCTTCACGGGCCTGATCTGAGTAGGAGCTCTTGCTGACTCTGACTCCAGAACTAACTCCTGTATGCAATACCCCAGGACACAGAGCAAAACAGGAATGAGCTTTGTAATCTTCAGTGTCACTATGATTCATGTAATATTCCCAAATACATGTTCTCTGAGTGCTTGGCCTCTTGAAGCAAAATTTTATATATCCCCCGATGAAGGCTAGATTTTATTGCTAGCGTTTTTCTGACGCAACAGATTTAAGTAATGTCATTTTTGTAAGCACTAGAGGACCTCATTGAAGGCTTGTTTTATTAGTTTCATTTTAGTCCTGAAAAACTATGACTGTATACACTGACTTTCAAAAATACGCTGAGTGAAAGGAGCCTTACATAAAAGAGTACATGTCGAATGGGTCCATTTATATGAAGTTCTACAACAGGCTAAACTAATTGATGAGAAATTATTTGTAAAGCCTTATGAATGGGAATAAGATGTGCATTTTGATTTCTTCCAAAATATGTCCATTTGCAAATTCACTAGGAGTGATAGCTGCTACTCAAAAAGGATGCCTACTAGCAGATAATTTTCAGCTAAGAGGTAATCAGCAAGGCGTTTTTTAATTTAAAATTTTTAACATTTTTTTATTGTGGTAAAATACAGGTAACATCAGATTCATTACTATAATCATTCTGAAGTATATGATTCAATGGCATTAAGCACATTCACAATATAGGGCAAACATCTCCAGTAGCTAGTTCTAAAACTTTTTCATCAGTGCAAAGGAAACTCCTGTATCCAATAAGTAGTCCCTCCCCATTGTCTCCTCCTCCTAACATTTTTCTTTCACTCATCTATTAAATGACTATATTTTCAGTGCCTGTATATCCTGGTGTTGGGACAGACAGGCAGATGCCACACTGTCCAAGACAGACACAGGGTTCCTCCTATTGAATGGATCCTTTCCCCACCCCATCCCAAGGGAAAGCATCAAATAGAAGGGACGGAAACTGGTGCTTACAAAGAACACCACCAACAGCACAAAATTGCAATATTTGTTTTCTAGAAATATTTTTAAATGCTCTTCCTTTAGAAGAAATTTTAGAAGTACAGACTTTCATGAAGAGTTTTCCATTTATTTTAAAAGAAAGACTTTGAAGTATTTTGACAAACTACTTAGTAGCATCAGCAAAGGAAAGAGAATCAGGAACTTCTGATTCTATTCCTATACACTGGTGACTTCCTTTGTGGGTTTAGGCAAATCAGTTACTGTTTGCTGTGTTACTTATTGGGGTGTTCTTCTTTCTCAGAATGAGCAAGATAGTTCAATCTTCTAAATTGGAAGGGATGTATAGAATGTACATTGCGGAATTTTCTGCAACGAGGGTAATAACCCACTTTCTGAATGACTGAGGGCCTCAGTATTTCTCAGCATGACCTTTTTGCCTGGGCTCCTCGCCTCCATGCAAATCATGTTCCAAAGAGCATCATTTGACAAATACTGATCATAGTCACAAACCAAACAAGATTCTAAACTTATTTTTAATGAGAAAGAGAATGGTTATCTTGTCAGGCACAGAGGATCGACAGCCACCCACCCACCCCCGACACAAACACGCACACATATATACACACACACACTTTCCTCAGATTTTCCAGCTCAGTCCCAACTTTGAACATGAAGTCCCTTTGAAAAAGTATGTAGCACAGATATTGCTGTCCCTGGGCAACTCCTTTTGTAGTTTTTCCTTACACTCACATACACTCATATTTCTAGTTTGTCACAGTTTCTTTACAGGGAAGTATGACAACAGACCAAAAAATTTGAATAAGTGAATTAAAATTGACTTATACTCTGATCTTGGCTATCTGCTTTTCATATTTATCCTAAAAATACAACATTGTACACTAGAAAAATTGATTATAAAATTTGTATTATAGTATACTTTAATTAAAAAGAAGAGACATAGCTTAATACCATAATAATTTGCATATATCCATGCAGCTGATGATGTATACACCAATATAATTAAAAACCAAATAGATTCTACATATGCTAATATGGAATTATCACAATATATCATGATGGAGATCATTTATTAAATCATACAATTATTGAACACCTACTATATTTCAGTACTTTTATAAGCATCGAGATATAGTAGAAAACAAAGCAAAGTTTGTTTTCTCGGAGGAATACATAGACCATAAGCAAACAAACAAATATGTTAGGTGGTAGTAACTGCTTTGGAAAATCAGAACTCAAGGAAAATGAGCAGAAAGGTAGCAATGTAGAGGCCAGGTTAAGTTAGGTTATGCTGCGGTAACAAACCCCAATACATATCACTTATTGCTCACACCACAGTCCAGTGATTTTCACTTGGGGAGATGTAGCTCTATGTAGTGACGGTTCTGGAAGCCATGATAACGGGGTCTCCAGAAAGTCGTTAAGGCAGGACGGAGGGAGAATGGAGGATCACACACAGACTATGCAGCATTTCCACATGTCATTTCTGTTGACCAAAGCAAATCACACAGCCTTACCTAACTCCAAGGTAGAAAAAAAATTGCAACCTCCCAGCCCTACCCCATGACAGAATGGATGGGCAGATCCAAAACATGGGTGAGCAGGGCTAATGTCTATACAGGCTATGGAGCTATTAATCAAGTCCTCCCTGATAAGGTGACATCAGAGCAGGGATATGAAGGCAATAAGAAAATTAGCTCTGTGGACGTGTGAAGGAAAGGCACTCTGGGCAGGTGAAACAGCAGAGCATAGATTTGAGGGAATTCTGACTAGGATGTTTTGGGATTGCAAGGAGGCTGCACTGACTGAGGAAATGTGGGGGATAATGATAATGATATTAAGAAAATGCCATGAAAGTAGCAGAGACCCTGGCCCCACAGAGCCTTACGGACGACTTTAAGAACTGGACTCTAATACTTAGTGAGTTGAGCTAACAGCATGAGAATGACCAGATCTGTCTTGTTTTTATAAGATCCTTCTGTCTGCCATGGAAAGAATATACTTGGGGCACGAGGCAAAAGCTGAAGCAGGGAGACAAATGAGAAGGTGATTATAATAATTCACAAGAGATGACGGTTGGTGGGATAAGGTGATGGCACAAGAGGATCAGAGGTGGTCAGATTCTGCTTATACTGTAAGTTATAATGCACAATGCGGAAGAGGGGAAAAGATGATTAATAGTATACACAGTATGATACCATTTGTGTAACAGAGCTTGACTGTAGTTTCTTCTGGACAATGACCGGCATTGAGAAGAAATACTTTTATTTTATATTTTTCTATATATTTTTTCCTTTTTGCAATTAGCATTCATAACTTTTAATAACCAACAGTAAACAAACTAGAAATGTGGCCCTTGAATGTTCAAACTGTAAAAAGAAATGACTTCAAGATGTTATGAACTACAGGTTAGAATAGTGAAGGAATATATCCAAATTATGTGCACACAAATTTTTCAGTGAAAGAGTAGAGTACATTTAGGTTTGAAGAACTATATCACAAATTATCTAATTGGGTTCTCTCAATAACCCACAAATAGCTATTCGAAGTTTATTCAATAGAACACTCATTCATTCATTCAAAATACTATCATTAGGCACTTCACTATATGCCAGTAATTATATTAGATACTGGATGAAATTAGATGAAAGCACAAAAGAAACGTAGCCAGGTCAGTGTAAGTGTGCATGGTACAAGATATCACTGCTTTACAAAAACACGAAAAAGACTACTGTTGAATCACAAGAACAAGAGCAGAAGTTAACAACTCAGAAGCAATTGGCATACTATATTTAGCCCTTCAAATTCTTAGTAGACAATTGTGTCTTGTTTGAGGCTCCAAACTACAGACAGATATGAATTCTTGGAGACTTTTCACAGGGGAAAAATAGAGACAACTAAAGAATTATGAAGTAATATTTATGAGAAAAGGCCACGGAAACTGGATTATTTTGCCTACAGAGAAGATGCAAATGGTGACTAAATATTGACTGTTAGTGTAACCAACGGTTTTGAAGACCTGCTCTTCCCTACCTCACCTGAGAGGAGAAAATAAGGAAATGGTTTGAAGGTGCAGTGGCAAGTTAGAAGCAGCAGAGGGAAGGTTGTCAGAGGCCGGGAAGAAGGCATGACATTTCTTCCTCAGGGGGCTTGGCATTTAAGAAAAAGATCAACTTTCATCTGACTAAATGACTCCCCAAATCCCCTTCATCCTTCTGATTCTCTCTCAGGAGAAAGGGATTCCTTGACCTGGCTTAGCTCCCCATTCCTATGCCAAATAGCCTTCAAGGTCAGGAAGCACTCTAATATAATTCACCTAAATAGATCCGGCTTTGACTTGAATCCATTTCCTCTTGCTCTGGCCTCAGTGGAGAGAAAGAAACATTTGTCATGAAGCTCCATTTCAGAACATTTCAAATAATTCAAGACAGCAATTTTGTGCTCTAGCCTTCCTTTCTCCATGCTAAATGATTTCAATTCCTTCAATATGTCACAAATTTTGCCCACCTTTTAATCTAGTTCACTACAGCATCAATCACAGTGCCTCCATTTATAGGAGTGAACTGAAGAGAAAATCTTCTGGAACCTCTCTGTTTTTCACATTTCTTCTATGCAAAGGAATAAGCTCTGATTAAGGACCAGCACCTCTAGTCCCATACAAGGTTTTGTATTGAACTGTCTCTTCTAACTTCCTAAAACTTAAACGTGTGTGGTTCCTGCGTATAGTAGTCAAAAAACCATTTTGCTTGCAAATGCCAAAAACTCAATTGGAACTAGCTTAGGAGAAAAGGGGAGTTGATATAACTGATCCACAGAGCTGAGTGTAAGGAATCAGAATACAAAATCAAACACAACCAGGACGTCTGCCTCTTTGTCTCCTGAATCTGCTTCTCTCTGCAAGTCTGCCTCAATCTTTCCTCCCACTGACCAAGTTCAGAAGATTTAAACTCTTAAATATCAGTTAAATTTGCCCCTTCCTCTCTGTTCTTAATTCAACAACCACCAATCTGTTCCTAATTATCTCCTACTAAGATTAATGCAAGGTCTCACTGAGAGACTCCCCCATCCTCATCCTCTTTTTTTATAACCCATCTTAAATTGCATCATGTCTCTTCTCTGGTTATAATCACCCAAAAGATCTTGTCCTTTGCCTGGAGAATAAAACTCCAGATTTTTAAAATGTTCAAGACCTTTTGTGACTCCACTACCGAGTATTCACTCAAAGAAATGAAAACACTGATTCAAAAGGATACACGCATCTGTGTGTTTATTGCAGCATTATTTACAATAGCCAAGATAGGGAAGCAGCCCAAGTTTCTATCCATAGATGAATGGATAAAGAAGATGTGGTATGGAACATTATTCAGCCATAAAAAAGAATGAAACCTTACCATTTGCAGCAACATATATAGACCTGAAAGATGCAATAAGTGAAATAAGTCAGAGAAAGACAAATACCATGTGATTTCACTCATAAGTGGAATTTAAGAAATGAAACAAATGAACAAACAAAAAGGAGACAAACCCGAAACAGACTCTTCTGTGGTTGCCAGAGGGAGGGTGGTGGAGGGAAGGATGAAATAGGTGAAGAGGATTAAAAGTACACTTTCTTTTTTTTTTTGCTTTTTGTTTGTTTTTGTTTGTTTGTTTTAAATTTATTTTTGAGAGACAAAGAGAGACAGTGTGAGCAGGGGAGGGTCAGAGAGAGAGGGAGACACAGAATCCGAAGCAGGCTCCAGGCTCTGAGCTAGCTGTCAGCACAGAGCCCGACATGGGGCTCAAACCCACGAACTGTGAGATCATGACCTGAGACGAAGCCAGTCGCTTAACCAACGGAGCCACCAGGCGCCCCAAAAGTACGCTTTCTTGATGATAACTGAGAAATGTAGACAATTGCTGAGTCACTATATTGTACACCTAAAACTAATAGAGCACTGTATGCTGAATATACTTCAACAGAAAAAAATTAGGCCCACACTGGAACAAAACAAAAAAAAGACCTTTACTGATCAGCATACTTTGAATTCCTCTAGCTTCAATCACTACTTATAATTTAAATACACTGAACTACTTGCATTTTTCTGTTTCTGCCCAAAAAACCCTGCATGACTATTTCTACCAGCACTTTAGTCTGGATGTTTCTCTCTCTACTTTGTCTACCAGGTGATTTATTTTTATCATCCCTCAAGATGCAATTCAAATTGGATACTTTGTTTTAAGGTCTATACTCCTATGGAAGAAAAAAGGGCTGGCGTTGTGATATAGCAGTAAATACTATATTATAGTTCATTTTTCTAATTATTTTACTTCATTCCATTATACAGTTTATCTTTCCTGTTAGAATGTGAACTCTCTGGGGGGCAGAGCTGCTGTCCTTTTTATCCTCAAACCCCACCCCATTACTCATAAACTATATGATCTCAATGTCTTCACTTGTAAATGGAATGATGACAACATTATTTGCTCCAGACAGAGGTTTATAAAAATTAAATTATTAATACATATAAAGTGCCTAAACTATAAAATGTCTGGCATGGTAAGTGCCTAATGAATGTCAGCTGTTGTTGTTGTTGTTGTTGTTACATATTTCTACCTCTGTGCCTCTTTCACCATAATACTCAATAAATGTTGAGTGAATAAAGAGATGATATGACCAGTATAAAAAGAGATAAAGGAAAGAATATATCTGGTGGCATCTGGATCTCCAATAACTCTACTTCTTAAGCTTTGTAATTTCCCTACCTTGGGACTTAATGGTAACCAACAGTCACTGGTTAACAAAGAGATACTGAGTATCTTTGTTGGCACCAGAGAGAAACGGGTGATGTGTGAGTGCACAGTTGGTGGTGCTGCTTGGGTTTGCACTGGCATGAAAAGGAGCCCTTCCATTACAGCTGCACCGGCTGACAGCAGAGCTTCGGTGACTCATACCAGGACCTGGGGGCAGGGGAGGGCGGGCACATGCCCTCATCTCCCTTCAGAGAAATCTCCTCTCTCTTAGGGTCAAGACCTACTGGAAAGGAAAACTGATGTTCAGACCACATAAGCTGGACAATCCCATTCCCTTTCCCTGTAAGTATTCCCCATTATGTATTTCAACAGCACAGGAGGAAGAAGATGATTACTCTTTTTGATGAAGTATATACTGGTATATACTATACACTCTTTTTAATGAAGTATATACTAAATATTTCAAATAGGTTTCCTAACTGAATCTTCATAATATCCCTAGGAGATGACTTATCATTCTCAAATTACAAACCAAGTATACTAATAAAGAAAAATCTATATCCTTTCCATTCTTTTTGTGTTATCTCTCTGAAATATTTTAGGAGAGCAAAGGAAGAAAAGAAGAAATACAGATGGGATTCATCTTGTGTGTTTATCCTCTCTTGGAATCAGAGAGATGGGCTATGAAAACATCTAAAAATGCCTTTGGAAAGAAGTAAATAAAATAGAGAAAAAGGCAAGGAGAGAAGCTTGGTAGTACTTTCCAAGAAAGAGCAATGAAACACAGCCTTGAGAATAAAGTTGATGTCACTTGTACTCTTATTATTGTTCTTAACTATTTTCCATACCTTTCTACTGATCTTCCACATATATAAGCCACAAGTTTTGGAGTCATATATTTTATTTTCACCTCTGCCAGTGGCTATATGAATTTGGGCGTGCATGTGTGTGTGTGTGTGTGTGTGTGTGTGTGTGTGTGTGTATGCGCGTGCATACGCAAAAGAGAGAGAAAAAATGTGTTTCTATGTAGTTTCTCCCTTTCCCCATAAATTTTCAAGATCTATCCGTTTCATCACTGAGAAGAGAGGAAATAGCGATATACATATGTTGTAAATCTTGTGCCTTGTGTACTGGAAAATATCTGCAAGATAATCTAGTCTCATGTCCTCATTTTACAGAGATGAAGTACTTTGAAAATGAATCTTACCAGTCTAAATGTGTCTATGCTTTGTCTTTCCCCTAAAAAAATAATTTTTTTTAGAAAACTTTGTTTTGTCCTAAACATGATTAGAAATAAAGAATTCAACTATAGATAGCAAAAATCTTTAATGTATACACATTCATAGATGTTGTATAAGAACAAGCTATAGTAAGCTAAATGGCAAGTGAGAACACAATCCCTTCCCATCGCTTCTGTCACTAATAAGGGGATCCACATGGATTTCTTGATTTTGTTTTTCCTCTTCTCTTTAAGCATCATGGAAGAAAAAACACTTGTTTGGAAATAAGGTGATCTGGGTTTCAGTCACAGCTGTGCCCACAGCCAGGTTTGTGCCTTAGGAAAAGCATTTAATCTTTTTGTTCACAAAATGAAGGGCAGTTCAACCAATGGCATCTCAAGTTCTTCCAACTAAGGCCTTCCATTCCCAAACTGTTTCTGAAGACCAAGTTCTAATTTGATCTTGAGGAATCCTTCAAGATATAGAGTCACTCACCACTACCACCACCACCCACAAAATCCAAATGGTAATGTATTTTGGCTGTCACCAAAATTATTCCCTAAATTCCTTTCAAAATAGCTGTTCTCTGTATAATAAAGGCACAGAGGTAAGCAGGTGAAATGAGAGAGAATTTAGATTCTTTTTATAAAAAATAAGAGATATGGGGCACCTGGGTGGCTTGATCAGTTGGGCATCCAATTCTTGATTTTGGCTCAGGCCATGATCCCAGGGTTGTGGGACTGAGCCCCCGGTTGTGCTTCATGTTGACCATGGAGCCTGTTTAAGATTCTCTCTCTTCTCTCTCTTCTCTTCTCTTCATCTCCCTCTCTCTCTCTCTCTCTCTCTCTCTCTCTCTCTCTCCCCCCCCCTGGGCTCTCCCCACCTTTCTCTCTCTAAAATAAAAATATATATATATAATAAAATAGGAGGTGTGTATGATATTCCCTCCTTCATCAGATGCAAGGGTGATACTAATCTAGGTGATACTGATCAAGGGTGATACTGATCAGAGATTAACCCTACAGTTCTGAGAGAACATGCTGAAAATGTGCTCCTGGAGATCAAATGGGACATCGAGTGACAGCACAGCCTAATAAGCTTCTAAGTTATAAGTTATAATATATGTGGTTTTAGTACTGAATTCAAAAGTAGAATCTTCACTCAAAGTGGATTCAAGCTTGCTTCTCTGATGCTCTGTCCACATCCCATCTATGATCTCCATGGGGTGCTGCCAAATCTCAGGCAGAGGTAGACGTGGCCCCTGCAAAAGGAAGGAATAGGCAGGACCCAGCAAACAAAACAAGGCCAGACCAACTTAAGTCCTCTCCCCAGGCCTGCTCTATTTCTTGGCCTTGTTTTTGTATTGTGTTTTGTTTTTCATTACTTACCACCACAGAAAAGCCTTAAGATTTACTGACTTTGCTTCTGATCAATTTATTTTTTCTTCAGAAAATCCACTCTCTCTTCTAAACTTTATTTTATAGCCCTCTCCTCAGATTCCCTTAATCCTTCAATAACATCTCACTTTCAACCACATAAACAAAACTGCATTTCATTTTTCATGCTCCCCTCATAAATGAGCAGATTCAAACTGAGACCTGAAGAGTCAGTCTCTGCTCTTTACTTTCAGGAGAGCTTCATGCTTTGCAAAGTCTCCCCAAATTCTGATTTCACAAAATAAGGCAATGTAGTTTTGAGATGCAGGTTTTCAGAACAAATGGTATTAAATCCCAGTTCTGCCCTTAACAGTCCTGAGATCATGAGGAAGTTCACCCAGCCTCTCCAAGTCTGTTTACTCACCTCTAAAAGTGAAAGACAAATTCTTATTTTAGAGGGTTAAATAAGTATTTAATTTGATAACATAAATGGACTTAACACAGTTCCTCACACATGGTAAATATTTTTTTAAAGATTTAATGTTTATGTTATTATAACAGTTAACATAATATATGAAGTGAAATAAGCCAATAAATATGAATCAAATGAGGCCCAAAAAAGTATAGTTATTGTCTTCAAAGAATTTACAATCAAGAAATGCTACTATAGGGGAGGAAAATTTATTTTTTGTCCCCTTCTAGGTTTTTGGCTGACTCCCCTATAATAAAAGACAGATTAAGAGGAGAAAAGCAAACCTCTTGTACACATGGGAGATATCCAGGAAAATTGAGTATCTCTCCCAAATGCCCCCAAACCACCACCTTAAAACCAGATCCAGATAAAAGACAAAAAGATACCAAGGGAAGGGAAACCAGTTATGGGAGGTTACCAAGAAAAGTACAGTAAGCAAAGGCAAGTTTGTTATACATATTTAAGTCAGTTGCTTTCTCCACTGATAAGAGTTTCTAGAGATTTAAGATATCCTTCTCTTCAAGGTACAGAGTGGGTAATACCCTTAAAATAAAGATTTCCCTTTTGTTTTAATTTATTTATTTTGAGAAAGAGAGACAGAGGGAGTGTGGGGGAGGGGCAGAGAGAAAGAATTCCAGGCAGCCTTTGCACTGTCAGCACAGAGTCCAGTGATGGGCTCCAAGCCACAAACCACATGACCATGACCTGAGAGAAAGTTGGATGCTCGACCGAGCCACCCAATCGCCCCTGGAGATTGCCCGTTTAAATGTAAAGGGCAACTTGTACTTGGTTTTCTGAGTTTTCCCTGTGTCTGTTGTTTCTTAAAAATAACCAGCCTATGGGGTGCCTGGGTGGTTCAGTCAGTTAAGTATGGTACTCTTGATTACAGCTCAGGCAAATGTGCTGGGAGCCTGCTTAAGATTCTCTCGGAAGGAAGGAAGGAAGGAAGGAAGGAAGGAAGGAAGGAAGGAAGGAAGGAAGGAAGGACGGACGCACACAAGAGAGAAAGAAAGAACGCAGGGGAGAAAGAAAGGAAGAAAAGAAGGAAGGAAGGAAGAAAGAAAGTAAGAGAAAAGGAAAGGAAAAAAAGAAAAAGTAAAAAGAAAAACTAACGGCCTAAAATAATCCTCTGCCAAAGAGATATAATTTGGGTGTAAATTCTGATTCCCTTCAATATAATTTAAAAAGCTAAAGTTTATTTGCCTATTTACATTGCTGGAAGGAGTTCATTTAAGAAAGATTAAACTGTTTTCGTAGATTCCAAACAAGTTCAACCACCAAGAATAATGTCTAACAATAATAAGTACTCAATAAATATTTGAATAGATGAATAAATGACTCTCTCTAAAAACTTTCTCTTGAATTAGGAGAGACTGGAAGATTTCCACATTTCCTCTCCCATGAGCCATCTGCCTGGACCAAATCCCACAAGCCTGCCAAGACTTTCTCATCAGCAGCTCTATTCCCTACCCTCTATTTATTCCCATGTGCTCCCAAACTGCTGAAAGTGCAACTTTCAAGTCAGGAAACCGATTATGTCCTTTGCCTGCTCACTTTGGTCTCATAGAGGGACTGGTAAGATTATATGTCTTTGAAGCACAACATCCTGGTTGTGAAAGAGGTAATATGGTACCTCTATCCTCTGGATAAAATTGCCCCTATTAGCACTCTCAAGTCCAATCATGGGTGCCCATTTTGAAAGGATCATTAAAAAAAAGAGAGAGTGAGAGAGGGAGAGAGAGAGAGAGAGGGAGGGAGGGAGGGAAGGAGGGAGGGAGAAGTACTAAGTACCATGTGGTATTCTGGGCTAGATCTTGGAACAGAAAAGGGATTTAGCAGAAAACCTGGTCAAATCCCAACAAAGTCTGTAATTGAGTCAATAATATTATATCCATGTTAATTTGGCCAACTGTTTGGCATATGGTGACAGCAGCTACAGTCAGGAGTCATACAGGTAGTGACAGGTAAGGTAGCAGAGCACAGAGTAGTGCATGGTTATCATCATAATAGCAATCATATATAGTGCTTAAACATCAAGTGCTCAAAGTGCCCTATCTATATTAAATTTCTTAATCCTCATAATCTTTTATGAGGTAGGTACTAATGTTATACCCATTCTGTAGAAAAGGAAAGGGAGGCTCAGAAAGTTTAAATTCTACTCTCCCAAGGTCAGCAAACTAGGAGGATGCAAAGCCAGCATTAGGAAACTTGGCAATTTAGCTCCCAATGCTGTGCTGTTAACACAAACCATCCTGCAGCTATGAAAAGATAGAGATGACTTGGGTTTTGATGCCAGCTCTACCTCTAACTAGTTGTGATAACTTCAGCAATTACATTTTTGAGCTTCGATTTTCTTATCTTTGGAAGATAATGGTTATTACAGTATAAATGGCAAATGATTAGAAAAAAAAGTAGGAAATATAAAACATCAGCCATTTCTGCCAAAATGAGCTGATGTGGGAGCCATATCAACATGATTATTTTGCTGATGAATATAATCAAAAAGCTCAGTAATTCAATATTTTAAATATAAGTCATCTAGTATTTTATAGTGTCATAAAAATAAAGCAGTTGTTGCAATTAAATAGTTAACATAACTTAATGCCACAATAATTCATTAACCAAGTGAAAAACTTTTGAACTGCATGAGCAAGGTAGATAATCAAAGCTGGTGAAATGGAGGTGAATAATCTGTGTTCTCTGCCTTCAATATTTGGAAAATGATTACAGATGGGGTGACATAAACTTAAAAGATAATTACCCAAAAAAAGGTGATTTAGAAGGGACTAAGGAGGAAGAGTCATCTAATCCTGACAAAAGAAAAAAAGGTTGGATGATAAAAAACATTTTTTTTTGTTTTTCGGTAGAGAAGTGGGGATGAACATTCTAGGAAAAGAGAATTTTGTATTCCCAGAAAAGACTGGGAAATGATGAAGAATTCTGAAAGGTCTATGCATCAGTTGTATGAAAGGAAATTGGAAGGCTATCTATACAAATTGAGCTTAATTATCAAAGACAAAGAAAGGGAATCAGATGAGATCTGTAAGCAGAAAACCATTTTGATTAGATTTTATTTTGAAGAATGGCATTAACTACACTATTGTACAATGACCTAATCAGGTCACATCTGGAACATTAGGTTCAATTATAAGTGTCCCACTTTGAGAAAAATATTGACAAATGGAAGCATATACAAAGAGGCTACTGAGATGTCAAATGAGCTAAAAACTCTCTTTAACTATTTAATAGAAGCACATATTTCACTAATTTCTGTTGTGTAGTGAAGAACCTATGCCTAACCATGGATGCCAAACCCATCCCCCAAACAGTTTCACCCAAATCCAACAGTGAGGTATCTTCATTTCTATGCAAGGATGCTTTAATTTTTGTAAGGGAGAATGCAGAATGTTGAGGTGGGTGAACATGTGTGAGAAAAGGAAGAAATATCTATCACTAATGAAGAAAGAGGAGAGAATAGCATCTGTAAGCCACCAGTCCTTTGGATTAAGCAGAAATCCACTACAAAGAAGAGGGAAGAAATAGAACTATTAAGGGGACTTCATGACATGACAGAGCTGCTTCTAGCAGATAGATAATAGATAGAAGATAATATAAAAGACAAAGAAGAGAGAGGTGCCCCTTCCCCTTCTGGGTATAGTGTTGTGCACTATTTTTTTGTAAATTTTGTAAACCTTGGGCTTTTCATGGTGGGCCATGATAGAAGATATAGACAAGTGGGAGTCAAAGCAGGGCTGAAGCACATGGTTGTACTGCTTAAAACCTTGAAAATTCTTTTTGAGAATCTCCAGGTAGAACAAAGGGCAATTTAAGAATGAGGCACAAAGTACCATGACATCACAGGTGAAAACAATCAAGCCAATAGATAATTGGCTACCAATTAAATGGGGTTCACACTAAAAATGTGGTTCACCCTAAAAAAGGGTAGACTAAAACCACAATGACTAAATCCTGTTAGAAAGAATGAAATAGTAGAGGAATGGGCCAGGAGCAATGGATAAAAATAACAGAACTAAAACCCTTAATGAGATTGAGTTACTGGGTTATTTATAAGTAAAATCTCCAACAGTTCAAGTTTAACCTGGGTTTTAAGTACCCTGAAGCTAAGCACCACTGCTGCCTACAAGGTGGAAGAAGAGGGCAGACATTGATAAGAAAAGTTCCAAGTTCCATTTTGTGTGATTTTCAGTGAAAGTCAACTGACATTAAAAAATAAATGTCAAGGGACAAAAATAGGCCAGGAAAGTTTAAATTCAGAGTTAATGTAGAAGAATCACTTTAGGAAGCCATGATGTCTCTAGGTAGCAAAGTTATAAGACTTTGACTAATAACCCATCCTATGCCCAAGAAAGTGGTAACTATATAGACATAGCAAAGCAGCCTTGCATTAGTTTTTATGAAAACATATACACACACAAATACACATACTTATCTACACCTAAGTACACAGCCATATTTCTCTGGGCTCCAAACACATGGAGGTTCTTTGTTGCACAGTTTTTTCAATTTCTAAGAGTACAACTCCCTGACACATACCCTCATGGCATTAGCAGAATCAGTCCTTTTGTTCATGCAGGGTGACTACAATTAAGCATGACCCTGTCATCACACGGCCTTGCAGACTAACCCTGCTACCAAGATTCAGATATTGGACTCAAGGAAGGGCAAGGCAAATTGACAAGAAGATAGGTAGGAATGTGGGCAAAATAGGACAAGGTGTGTGTTTTCATCCAGCAGGCTGTTAGCTGTAGGACTCGACTCGGATGTGCAATAGTTTGCTAGAGTTTGAGACCATGCGTCTAAGAAACTAGTACTGCTAGTCCCTCAGGATGCTCACCACACGGCGACATAACACCTATAAAGCATCTAAATCCCTGCTTCTAACCCAAGGCTAGAGTGGATACCTGGGGAGCTTCAGGCACACAAAGGATGTGAGTTTGCCAGTGCCGATCCATACATTAAATACCAGTACAGCATATTCCTCTTATTTCCACATTAAGAAACAAAAGCTACATCCTGATGGAGCGGTTGTGAAACCGCTGCTCTCCAAACCTTTTGATTTTCTGCTACCTCACTAAAACTAATTTCAATGCATTCTTCATATGTTTGTTGGCTTATGCTGTATAGACATATTAACTATATTATAAAGTATGCACAAAACCATATATCAAATAAAAATAAAGTAAATATGAAATGAATAATATTTGTAAATGCTTTTACTCTGCTGCATTTATTAATGATACAATGCTACAGATAACGATACAAAATTGGTACATTAGTACATTAATGGTAAAATATAGTACCCCAATAAATATAATGGTTTTTGATATGTGATTATAAAGTATGACCTAGCTTAAAAGGAAATGTTATTAGAGGGTCCGTACATATCAATCAAAGAAGTGCATTGTTGGCGATTTTTCACTCCCATGGATATTCAAAGGTTTCAGGTTTTAATTGGGCTGATAAAATTCTGGGGCACCTGGGTGGCTCAGTCGGTTAAGTGTCTGACTTCAGCTCAGGTCATGATCTCATGGTTCATGGGTTCGAGCCCTGTACCAGCTCTGCTGAATGCTAGCTCAGAGCCTAGGGCCTGCTTCAGATTCTGTGTCTCCTTCTCTCTCTGCCCCTCCCTGCTCACTCTCTGTCTCTATCTCTCAAAAATAAAATAAATGGTAAAAAGAAATTTTTTTAAAACTCCCAACTTCTCACATAGTAAGGAAAAATTAATTCACCCAAATTAATACAAATGTGTTACACTTTTCTATTTTTAAATAAATTGATTTAAAACTTATTAAAATAAGTTTGGAAGTTTTTTTAAAGATTTAAAAAAAACTTTTAAGAACTTTCTCACCGTACAATATGAGAGATTTTTTTGTTACAGGACACTCACTAGTATACTATTTAACAACAAAATCCAAACAATTCCAAGCATCTTTTTTCAAAATACTCTCTCCATAGTACATGTATTCTTTTTAAATCCTTTCTCATCATCCCCTTCAGAGGAAACACTGCATAGGTATTGATATTCATGACTCTTTATGTAGCCCCCTACCATACGCTGTCAATCATCACAGAAAACTTACTAAGTTTGGGATTCTCCTCTTTTATGAAAGAAAAAATGCATACCTCATCTTTAAGTTTGTGGATACTTTTAAATATTATTGGGTAGCCACTAGGTGTCATCAATATCTGTTCTCCTTTAGTAAACAGTAAAAGAGTTTCTCCAAACTAGCTGAAAATATGGATGTGTAGCTAATGTTTACATTTCTCAGCTTTCTTCCAGGGGTGTATGGCCATGAGATCAAATCTGGCAAACAAGAAGTGAAACAGGAGACTGTTGGCTGTACCCTTCTCTTCCTAAGATCAGCCTTCCTGGATGGCAGGAAGGTGGACTTGGAACTGATCAGTCTTGAGCTATGCAAATGAGAGGAACACCTTGAAGTGGCAGAGCCACAAGACAGAATGAATCCGAGTCTTCAAGTAACACTACACTAGCATTGTAGCCCTGGATTGTATAATTTAGATTCTTCTGCAACAAAGAGAAAGAGAGAAGTAAAAGTTCTGGCATATTCTTTCTGTCCCACAATGGATTGTCTTGAGCAGCTGTACTTTGGAGAGCCCCGCTTCAAGATGAGCAACTGGCTAAAAATGGAAGTTCATCAACGAGGGATGTAGGCAAAGACCTTCCTTTCCTTATGTTATATTCTTTCTTTTACTTTGGTTTTCCAGTTAATTCTACTTCAAAACTTAATTCTAGATCATTTAACTTGTTGAAACACAGCTCTGTATAGTTTAAGAACTACTATATAGTCTCTACCAAAATGCTACATTGGAAATATCTCATTCACATGTTATTTAAAAAAAGATTCATTTAATACTTTAAATATTTGTTGAAATATACTCTGTGTACTCACTTTACCTTTCTTTTTATATTTATTATTCTTTCCTCTGTTCAGTTTTATCATTTTCTGAAATGTATCATTTACTGTCCTTCAATATGTTTATTTTTTCTTCCCTTTTTTATGCTAATATTACTGCTATAAGCACATTTTTTATCCCTACTGTGTTTTCTTTATAAGCTTTGTGTGACTAGTACCAGACTTTGAGAAAATTTTTGAACTTTCTGTATAGATTTATTAGATCTAGCTCTGAGAAAGCCTTATGCTTATTTTTAAGTTTAAACTGATGCTGATCACCAACATAATTAGTCATCAGATCTACCTGACCTCCACATGTGTGCATATGCATATAATACCTGCATATATCAAGGACAGTATAGGACAGGGCACATTGCCTACGTCTACATCCTCGCTCTACCATTTACTAGCTGAATAAACTTGAGCCAATTGCTTAGTCTTTCCATGCATCTATTTCCTGGGAAATAAAATGAGGATAATAATAATCATGCTTAATTATAGGACTGCTGCGAGGATTAAATCATGTCAAGTGCTTAGAACAGTATCTGGCATACAGCAAGTGCTATAACTGTTATTATTTCAATCAACTATCTCATTAGATTTATCTCAGCTAGTCAGATATCTTTGAAAATCTGGCATTCATGGTTCTATATAAAGGTGTAAGCAGCAAGTTTTGGAAATTTAATTAACCAAGACATGTCAAAGTGAGGGAGGAAGCGTTACCAGTAGACAAGGTCAATTTGTTTTCTTACCTAGGCAGAGGTCCTCCAACAATGTTTGATTGGAGCACAGTGACCACCATTCAATTACATGAAGGCTATGCCTGCTTTGCACTACAACACAGATGTAATTACAACAGACTGTATGGCCCACAAAGCCAAAATCTATTTACAACCGGGCCCTTTACAAAAAAGTCAGCCAACTCTACTCCAGGTTCATTGTTATTTTTGTTTGTTTATTTATTCATTTAATTCAACAACAACAAAGACAGCTGACCCCCTTATGTGCTTGAAGAGAAGAGCTGTCTCTCACACTTATACACTCAGAACCCCTTTCTGCTCACAGGGCTAAAGCTATTCACCTTGGTCTACCTCTCAAGCTGTACCATCATTATTACGAGGTTACTCTAACAGGCTTGTCATTTCCCATCATCTCAATACGCTTTTGATGCCTGACAGATGCTCATCTCTTGCTGGCCTATAGATAGGAAAACAGTAAGGAAGACCTGATAGATAGGATAACAGTGAGGAAAGAAGGAGAAGAATCAAGAGGAGTGTAAAGGCAGTTGTTCAGGTATAAAAGTGAGCAGTGATAGCGATAACCCACTTATGTTTTTTTGGGGAGAGAAGGAGACACAGAACCAGGAGCAGGCTCCAGGCTCTGAGGTAGCTGTCAGCACAGAGCCTGACGCAGGGCTCGAACCCACGAACGTGAGATCTGACCTGAGCCGAAGCCGGAGGCTTAACCAACTGAGCCACCCAGGCGCCCCGAGAAAAATAATTTTTATTTTAAGTCTCAAGGTGGACAAAAGCCACATAACACATATGGACTTTTTTAAATAAAATGATTCTAGAAGTAAACAAAATTAACAGAAAAAGTGGCCTCCTATGACCAAAGCCTCTCTTTTCCTTAAATCTCCATCCCTGGTGAAAAGAATGTTTTAACAAAAGGCATAATCCTTTCTGAAATAACAAATCATAAGTCAAACAAAGCGTGTTATGCAGTTTCCCCTTTACTTGACGATAGGGGCACACAGCCCACTTTGAAAGAAAACAATTACAGCTTGACACCCTTAGGACACACTCTATGCACTTCATCGCGAATCAAAGTCAATCTCTGAAGGAGAGATACTCAATTCCAACTGTAGAATTAAGTCCTCATGTTGTTCATCACTTCCTAAAGACAAGCACCAAGAAACCGTGGGTTAAACCTCCCTTATCTGAGTAAATCCACGGTGTTCTCCAGGTATAGTCAGATATATGCTTTATTATGCCATACTCCCATGAAAACCTATAAAGACTAAGCTGACCTGGGGACAACATCCTCATAAATCCATATAAAATTTATAGCAACCTGTGCAACACAAGCCCAGTTCCCATGGATAAGTCACAGTGTCTCCCCTGAGGTTTCATGTCCTTCCTGACCCAGTAGGTTTCATGGAAATGGAAAGTATGACAGACTTTCAGGAGCCCGATAAATGTCTCAAACCACACACCAAGACATCACTCTGATCACAACAGCTAGTGCCTCAAAACTGCACTTCTTATGTTAACACGGGATATTTAAAGAAATCTCTGATAATTACTATACAATATCCAACTAAACTGAAACATGAACAACCAAGAATAAATTCCAAAGAGGTTTAAAAAATTAACATTTCCTTCCAGAAATCAACATGAGAAAATCCTTTAGAACTCTAGAATATCCCTGAACAAAAATTATGTTTTCTATTCCTCTCTCTAAAAATCCATTTCATCGTATTTTGTGTTTTGTTTTCATAAAACTGATCATGATCTGAAATACATATTTATATTTTCTTGGGTTTTGTTTTTCATCTCTTCACCCACTCACAGAATATAAACTATGAGAACAGGAGTTATATCCCCAGAAAGTAGAACACTGCCTGCCACACGTAGGATCTTAATAAATATTTGTTGAATGCACAAATGTATGAACCCAAGGTCAATCTCTCCTCTATTCAATTTTCCCTTGTCTTCTGTCTTCCAAATCTCACGTGAATGTTTCCCATTGGCGGACACTAAACTGGAACCATATGGGGAAGAGGGGTTTGGGAAATACAGTTCCTTTTTTCTCCCCTGCTTCAGAATGTGTTGGTGGTGAGGCTAAGTTGAAAAGAGATGATCTGTCATGAGGGGCTTGTATTCTGGGTCTCCCCCCAGGCTCCCACTGTGCTACTTGAACAAGATGGTTGTAAAAAGTCTTCTAATATCTCCAAAGTTCCATCAGACATAAATGCAAAAGCACTATTCTCCTATAGGAAAAGACTCTGAAAGTTTGCAAGCAACAAAATGGAACAGTGAGAGAGTCCTCCTGGATAGACGTTATACAACTGAAGTGATACTGAATTCCTTATTAACAGAAACCAGAAGTCAAATACAGTAGGGCAGAACAAAGAAGAGTGGTGGTGGTGATTTTAATTGTATTCTGTTGCTTAATGAGCACCACTCCTGATGTCAGAACAGGCAGGCAAGGGGTCTGGTGTGAGCTACATGCAGGTGTGTAAGTAGCTAATGGAAGTGACAGCTAAGATGACATGTAACCAGGGTGTTGAAAAATGAATTATCCATGTGGTTTAAATGGGCCAAATGATATATTGGAACACCATGTGGCTTAACACAAAGCATGGCATTCAAGATGGAAGACTCAAATCCTAATCCTGGCTTTCACACAGACCACTTTTCCGAAACTGTATGAGTCATTTAAACCACACCATGCTGTGGTTTCTCTCTCAGTCAAATCAGTGCAGTAAAATGTATTGCCCAGTCACAACACAGGATGTTGCAAGGAAACTAGGGAGGTTACAACAAAAGTAGCCTATTCTGAACACTGCAAGGTGCATGTGTGGTGCAAAATAACGGCTCTTATGTGTTACTTTCAAGGTAAGAATTAATTCACTTTTCAAACTAAAATCCTATATTTCTAAACTGGTGCAATGCATTAGAAATATTACCCTTCATTTCTTGAATTCTGTATTCCCTCCCTTTACATGAATTTATATTATGTACCACAAACATTCAGAATTAGAGAATTCATTTTAGTTATAGTAACTCTTGCCAATAGTTTGCAGTGTTTTACCATAGCCTTCAAGATTCCCTCTGGCCAGAAATATGCATCCTTGTCCCTGTATTCACAATCTTATATTTAGTCCTTGCCAACAGGCCGTTTAAGTTGCTCCAAATCAAATAAACTCTGAAGCCCACACAGTAAGTATTAGATCATTACTGAGCAGGCAGTACACAGGCTGGAGGTGCAATCAAAACTCACGGCAAAAGGGAATCACCAGACCTGAAATTAGACACAGAGGCAATTATGCCAAAGTGGCGAAAGCACAAGACAAGGAGTCAAATAGCTGAAGTTAAATACCAGCTCTGTCACTTGTGCTATGACCTTGTTCGATCTTAAACAGGACTGTGGACCTCAACTATAAAATTAGAATAATAGATTATACCAGGCAACCAAAGGCAAGAGGGCACACATGACTCAATTTAGTGAGCACGGTTTCTATAAGAGGAAAAGCTTTAGAGCCACATTGCTTAGGGCTTAATTCTAGCTCTAATGCTAACCATATGACCTTGAGTGAGGTACTTAACCTCTCTGTGCCTCGGTTTTCTTATCTCTAAAACAGCAAGAGTGGCTACCTCACAGTGAGGTGAGGACTCAGTGACTTTAACCTGCATAAACCACTCAGAAGTCAGTGGCATGTGGCCACATTTAATAAACGCTGGCTATTATTACTGTGTGCCAGTCACAGGGGATCCAAAGACCAAATACAATATAATACCATTTTGCCCAAAACAAGTCATAATATGTATTTTCCAAGATCTTTGTCAGATCTAACTCCCTTAATTTTAGTTACTTTTACTTTTGCTTTTTCATTTCTTTGTTCCTTCCAGCCAAAGTAATTTCATAAAACTTGAGTTTATGAAAACCAAGAGGTCCCTTTCCCGCCACTGCAAGCTCTCCCTCCCCCCAAGAAATACTCATCGGTGACAGTGCTACCAATTCCCTCTTTTGCAATTCTGGATCACCGAGAACAAACCACCAGGGGGCCAGGAGCAAAAGCAGCAATAGATGTACCAAAATCACAGTAGTTTTCATACCTTGCCAAAAAAAAGACAAGGATGGCAAATTAAAAAAAAATACTTTTATTCTTTTACTGAATCTGTTCTTTCCTGAAGAGTCTCATGAGTGAGGAACAAAAACCAAGTTTAATGAACTCTTAATGAAAGACATTGTGAAATGCTATTATTATGGTAGGTTTCATCATTCAGTATTTCATAGTAATGACTATAAACCATTTGCCCTCTTTCTCAAAATTCTAGCCCTCTTCCTATGTTCTTCTCTCTCAGAGGCCCTCACTGAAGGCCCCGTGTTTCGATGAAAGACATTACACTGCACTGGCTTCCCATCACCAAATGTAGAAATTTACCTTGGTCAGTTTTCCTCTTATCCTTTATTTTTGTACATCATTCTTTTTTTTTACTTGATTTTGTAAATTAGGTCTTATTGTAATACAGTCATGCCCATTCATTTACATGTTATCTGTGCTGCCTCCACAACAGCAAAGTTGAGGTAGCTGAAATGGTGCTTGGAGACCTGATGGTCCACAAAGTCTAACATAAATGCCAGCCAGTTCATTACAGACAAAGTCTGCCAATTCCTGTTCTATGTGATTGTCTCCATTTTCCTACTGACTCTTTTTTGTGTGTGGTTTTACTTATTTTTTTTTAATTTACATCCAAGTTAGTTAGCATATAGTGCAACAATGATTTCAGGAGTAGATTCCTTAACGCCCTTTATCCACTTAGCCCATCCCCCCTCCCATAACCCATCCAGTAACCCTGTTTGTTCTCCCTATTTAAGAGTCAGTTATGTTTTCATCCCTCCCCGTTTTTATGTAGTACATTATTCTTATGTAAATGGAGGAACTGTCCCTCTTCCTCACAAAGGATACGCCTGTGTAATAAATCCCATCCTATACTCACTTCTCCCAATTTAGTTTTCTGTGGCTACACTGTCCCCTTCCACTGGATCCTCCAGTTCAGCATATAAACTTAATCAAGGGTTTCAAATTATAAAAAAGAAAGAAAAGAAAAGAAAAGAAAAAAGAAAAGAAAAGAAAAGAAGAGAAAAGAGAAAAGAAGAGAAAAGAAAAAGAAGTGTTCCCTCTGTCTCACACTCTTCTAACTTCAACCTCATTTTTATCATCTTTTGAAAAGCCACAGTTCCCAAAGAAGTTATCTACAAGTGACAGTGCTATTTCTTCACTTCTCTTTTTCACTTTAACTCATTCAAAGCAGGCTTCTGCTCCACTGAAACTGCTCTTGCTGAAATATCCAATGATCTTCACCTATATCTCTAAGTCCAACACACTCCTTCTTGGTTTTTACTAATCTTGACCTTTCAATGGCCTCTGACCTTGTTAACCACTTCCTCCTTTAAACACACACACATACGTTTTACTCAGTGTCATCACAGCACAAATGTTGGGGCCCAGTAGGCAAAAATAACCCTCAAACAATATTTGGCCTCCGGGGCTGCACATGTGGCTTCTGTTCATCCTGCCTATGATTTTCTCATTGCTTTGCAAAGAGACATATACTTTTAGGATTTGAATCAACTTGGTTCAGTCAGTGGCTCCAGCCCTCTTCTTACTTTGCTTTCTAGCTCTTTGTCTACTGTTGGGAGTTAACACAAACCTCTGCCAAAAAATTTGCTTGTTAATGGATGAGCATCTTACCCTTGAATAACTGATGAAGGGCCTTAAGAAATGTAAATCTCCTCATAGAATTCTTCAGGCTCATCTTCCGCTTGGAGCCAGACTATTATTAGGGAATCCCTCTCTTGTAATGACTTGATTGTTCCTGTTATTTACTACTGTCTTGATAAAAATGAACTTTTCCGAGCATGTCTTTACTTCAGGGACCTTGAACTATGTAATCATTAAAGAAAGGATGTAATCACCCATGGTATATAAGACCCTGGCTATCTTAATAAAGACACGCTGTCTGTCTGGTCTGTCTTGTCCGTCTTCTTTTCTAGAGATATTGCGCTGACACCAACCCCCTACGCGGGACCTTTTGACTGGGGTGCATGGGCTGGTCCCCCGCACACAAACTCTTGCTTTTCCATCTAGTTCTTTAGCTGCTTTATTCAGGCCTCTCTGTGGGCTCTTCCTCTGCTACCCATTTCCCAAACTTCAAAGTTTACCAGCAGTACCCCCAAGACTCCATGCTCATCTCTCCCCCCACACCTCCCTAAGCGATCTCCCGTATATCCATGGCTTCAGTAAATCTCACCTCTAGTCCCAACTCAACTTGCCTGATCTTCAGATCCATAATATACCATATGATCTACATCTCTGCTGGAGATGTCTCACAGGCTTCTCAAAATTAGTTTTCCAAAACTAATCAGAGCCTCTCCATTGACACAGTGGCCAAACCAGCACTTGGGGAATAATCCTTGACTCTACCCGCTTACTCCTTTACATCCAATCTTTAATCAAATAATTTCAATTTCCTCATTTATCAGCTCAAACACCATTTCCTAATAGCCTTCTTTGTATCCAAAGATTTAATTAGTTCCCTTCTCGTCCCCTACACTATAAGGTCCCACGCATAGCTTCCCTTCTCCAACTCTGTTACATGGAAATCCAAATCATCATTTCCTTCTGCTCATGTTTGGCACTCATGTTAGAATTTACACAATATTTGTCCTTCCCACTAAACAGCTTGGGTTGCATGGACAGCTGACCTCGCAAATCTCTTCAGCCTATCTGAACTTCTCTCTGCAGATAATACCTTTTTCAATAATGTAGGATTCTACCTACCAATACACAAAATAGAATATATGACACTGAATAGATGTATGTGCGTGCACACACCTACACAGACCATGAACCTCAACAAATAACAAAATATTAGTGATCCACAAGTATATCTTAGAAATCAGTGCTCATGTGACTTGCTCACTTTTAACCTACCCTTCTCCTGCTGTTTAGCAACCAGACCATCTCCTCCATTAAATCACTTCTCACACTTGAGCCACTCAAGAAATATTAGTCAAGTCTTCCCCATTGCTCACAAAGCCCTTTGTTTTAACCCAAAGTTGATTCAAGTCCCCTTTTCTGGGTCAACCTTTTCTTATTTTTCTTTGATATTTCTATCATCTAGCTTCAGAAAGCCAGACACAAATGTGCTCAAATTCTTTGTTTATTAATTTAAACTAGAAAAAAACAGAAAAGAGACAACTTGTTCATTAAGCTAAAAACTAAAAATTTCAGTCTTATCTGGCATAAAGTTGGTAAAATGTTTAAGAAATGTTCTTAAATCTCAATAAGTGAATATTAATGAACCATGGGCAAAATCCTATGTTCACTGAGGAAAAACATACATTATCCTTTATTAAAAGATGAAAGAAAAGTAATACTTAAAGATTAATGATAACTAATGTGAAAAAATAAAACCAACATATAGGACTAACTTTTTTAAAAAAATAAGTAACAGGCCAATTCCTTTGGGATTTTTCTACAAACACATAATGGAAAGTATTTAAAGAAACTCAAAAAATTTCAGGAAAAACACTGTCTTCACATATAATATGAATGGCCTAATGATGTTAAAAATACTTTAGTTCTGTCAGAGCCAGGGCAAGCATATAAAGTCCGACAGGAGTTGTGCCTAATAATAAGAAATCACATACGGAGTATCACCCTCTTCCCTTCTGCCAGGTGTTCGGAGAATACTGCTAATTTTGTTGAAGGAAATCCTGTTATACTTACACTGGTCAAACTCCAAACACCTATTGACATTAAACTATAATATGCGGAAATGATGAAGCAAAAATTATGAAACAGCCTCTTTTCTCAGTCTGTCTGGGTGAGGAGACATAAAAGTAAAATAACTTCAATAGACTTGTATCTATAAGTAACAAAGAAATAACACAGAGGAGAGAGCATAATGAATGGTACGGATGAACAGTTCAGAACCGCATAAGGTAAGTAATGACCCCTGAATAAAGCATGGAAATTTCCTTAAATGTTTTATTTATTTATTGTCAAAGTGATGCATTTTAATTGTTGAACATCGGAAAGTACAGAATAAAATAATACCTGTAATCTAATACTACCACCTAGAGTTACACATGATAAAATTTTAGACTTTCTTCCATTATTTTCTATCTTCTTTATGTTACTGGCTCCACTATACCTTATAACTGTATTCTTTGACAGCACATGAAGCAGGGACTTTAAACAATCTAGTGAACTTGAAATACTTACAGTAAACTTTAAATCTTTTTGCAAATGTGATTTTTACAGAACCATATTAAGTTATTTGCGATAACACACTAGACCATCCTCTCACGGTGGGATTTTCTTTTTTCTGGTTTTGAATATCCTAGAGTTATTAGAAAAAACACAATTCTAATAAAGGGTTGTCTTCATAAATCTTTCTTCTTCCTCATTTAAAATGAGAATTTGTATAGAAATCACAGAGGAAAAAATGTTATCTTTTTTTTTAAAGATGAACAGAGTTTTCAGTGAATAATCAACATTCAACACATGCCTAATGACAGGATAGATATTTTAGGCCTCTGGAAGAGAATATACAAAAGCACACAATATTGACATATAATAGAGGTTTACAATTCATAAGCACATTGTCTTGTTAATCCGTAAAGATAAGTCAGGTGAGGAGGGATGGGGGATGAAGCTGAAGAAGTATATTGGAACCAGATCATGAATATGCTTTTATGCCATGATCAGTAACTTATCTTTTATCCTGAAGGCAATGGAAATTCAATAAATGTTTGCTCAATGTAATTGATTTACTCACTAAGGAAGAGTTTGCTTCCTTAAGTAAATAGGACTAATAATGGGATATCCAGCAAGGGCCCAGGTGAAAATATTCTCTCTTCAGTAAGTATACCTTATTTTCCCAGCCGAAATGAGAGTAAGCCCTCTCGCAACTCATTCCAGAAATCTAATTAGTTAATTAATGCAAAAACTTATAGCCACAAGTATTTTTTACATATTCATGTGCATTGAATGTTAATGTTAAAACTTAGACAAATGTGGGCACCTCGGTGTCTCAGTGGATTAAGCATTTGACTCTTGATCTCAGTTCAGGTCGTGATCTCATGGCCCATGGGTTCAAGCCCCACTTTGGCTCTTCACTCTCAGCATGGAGTGTTTTTGGGATTCTTTCTCTCTCCCTTTCTCTGCTGCTCCTCACTCCTCTCCCTCAAAATAAATAAACTTTAAAAAAATTAGACAAATGCTAGTTACAAACCTTTCCTCAACTAGTGATCCACTGATCAGAGTTCTATATCCTGACCCTCTGTACACAACATATCCATAATTCATAATACATGATACCCGTGTTTTATTTTTTCAAGATGGAGAAAGATATTGAATATGTGAAAAGCATCCTAAATGCAGTGAGAAATTCTATCCTTGAAAATGATCAATCTTATGTTTTATGAATTTTCCCCACTATCAAAATTTTCAGTTCAACAGTGAATTTTCCTTAGTATATCATGTATCGATTCTTAAAAATTTATTCCACTTAAATTTCATTGTAAAAATAAATTTAATTTAAAACTTACATTCATTAGTTTACTTAACGTTGAATGTTTTGAGTAGTCTTAATTAATTAGTGAAACTGGTTTAATCAGGTTTGGTTTACTTGCCAGCTTAATCAGATGTACAACCGACTAAATGAGAATTCAACACAAATGGAGCAAAAGTGCAAAGGTGTTAGGGGGCAGAGTGGTTAGCTTGTGGTCGGCGTCAGTCTGCCTTACAAAGAGAATGTAGGGCACTGGTAAACCATGCAAACCTCTTAAGTGGAGTTCTGTCAAGGGCGTTACTAATTTCTCTTTTTACCAAATTTCCAAATCTGAAACTCTCGTCACTATCTACCTAAATATATAAGTACTTAGGTACATGATTTTTCCCCCTTGAAAAAATACATTTCTGGCATTTCTTTGGGTTAGCCTTTAGAAGCTTTCATTAAGTTTGTATCTCATTGTTGGTAAAGTCAAAAAGGTCGAACCAACTCCACATGGACTTCAAAAAATATAAATGTTGTTCAAATTAATAGACTTCATATGTATCCTACCCCCTCCCCACATATACTTTAGTCAATTAAATTCATCTATGTAATAAATGTGATTTTTATGGCTGGATGACTTAATATTTTTTTAATGTAATGATCACGTAAAAGGGATAATTCAGAAAATCCTCCAGGACAATTGAGACCAGACAGCCCTGCACTAGTTGCTCCATCTTTGCATACTCCTGCCCTACATATTCTCCATATTTCCTGCCCTGATCCCTGAAAACTGTTTCAACCAGTGTATGCAGCTCCGAAAGCCAGAGGGCTTGGCCAACCAGAGACATGACTGGAGGATGGAAAGAGACCGTGGCCAGGAAGCTTTGATCTCCACTTCTACCTTATCTCAGCAGTGAAGTTTTAGCAGTGACTGCGTCCCCTGACAACGATGATCTACTGTGAGCTATCCAGTTCTCAGAGATTAGCCCACACTTGGCTCCAGAAAAACCATGACCTATCCTGGTTCATTTAGTTTGTGGTTATTAATGGCTTCCTTGGGGTCCTCAACATCCCTGATTGGTTCTCTTAACCCTACTCATACTTGTGTAAATAGTCCCTCAACCGATTTTCATCAAGATACCAGGTGAGAATGTATTCTGTTTCCTGCCAGGATCAGCTGATACAACCACCAAGTATCACTCTATAAATCCTTGCATTAAGTTTCTGTTAGGCAATGAAACTTAAAATTTTTGCTTTTTTAAAAATTTATTTTTAAAAATTTTACATTTATTTATTTTTGAGAGACAGAACATGAACAGGGGAGGGGCAGAGAGAAAAAGAGACACAGAATCCGGAGCAGGCTCCAGGCTCTGAGCTAGCTGTCAGCACAGAGCCTGATGCGGGGCTCCAACCCACAAACCGTGAGATCATGATTCCACTGCTCAACTGACTGAGCTACCCAGGCACCCCTGAAATTTTTGCTTTTATTCCTACTTGATTTATGTTGCATTTAGGTCTAGCTGAGAACCTAGAGGGGGAAAAAGCACTCTGGGTGTTTCATACAACTTGAAAAATAATTTCATAGTACTTCTCAAAAATGTATCATGATTCTATCCTTTGACCCTGAAATTCCACTACTTAGGCTTTATCATTTAGTAATACCAACATAAGTTTTTAATGATACATCTTAGGGATCACAAACGAAAGGGCCCACAAGAACCAGGCAGGTGCTTTAAATGAGGAAAGCCTGTCAAGTGCAATGTAACAAAGAAGGCAGGGACTGTGGCAAGTGAAGTACATAGGAATTTATCATTACTGCAGCCTCTACCCTGTCAAAGCTAGTTACTACAATTCAAGAACTAGACTCAGTGGTTATTGATCTTTAGATTTTTAAGAGAAGCCAAAAGCCTAGATTTTCATCTACGTTCTCTTGATTTATAAATGTTGAATCAATTAAAAATTTTTCCAACAACTTGGAGGCAAAACCAGATGAATCTGCACTCATAATGTGACCCTCAGGGGGCCAGTTTTTGAACTTTGATGGATGTTTATTTTCTGCATTATTTGAAACAGCAAACATTTAGAGACAAACTAAATAGCTATCATGAGATAGATTTTATGATACATACCATCCAGGGACTAGTTTGTTGCCCTTACAAGAACAAGACAAATCTAGATGTATGAACCCAAAAGGATATGCTATGTATAGGTTTTTCTTAAAGAAATTTGGAGAATAATATGAAAGCAATGATCTGATACTTTAAAGGAGTTTGTATAATTCAATTGTATGTGTATGAGTAACAATCTGGAAAAAAATACACATCAGACTGTTAATGGTGTCTTAATCATGGTCAGTGGGAATGGAGATGAACAGAGTATATTTACCTTTTTATTTTTTTTAACTTTTATTACTCTTTCACTCTAATATTGTCATACATATGTAATTAAAATAAAATAAGATTTAGCTAAGTTTCTGAAACTTTATTCACCAAATATCTTTGGTGAGTTTTAGTCCATCATGAACTACTGCAAAAAGAAATAGTCAATAGTCAATAAATATTGGCTTGAATTCAGTTGTTCCAGGGACATTTCTAAGAGATGTACATGTATTAAGTCAATTGAATTTAACAACAACCTTTATGAAGTAGCTGTTTTTACTTCCCCATTTAACTGCTCAGAAAACTGAGGCACACAAAAAGTTTAAATTACCCAAAGTCACATAGCTAATAAGTTGTGGAGCTGGGAATCAAATTATTGGTTTAGCTCAAGAACACTAACATTTAACTCCAAGAATACTGCCTAAATGTTGTGCATGAAGCACCAGTAACACATGAATGGTTCAATATAAAAAATGTTAGTATTGCTCAAGGTATTATTCATCAATTGTGTAAATTTTACTTATCAAAAAAAGCTCTAATAATATTTAATTCAGGGTAAAATAGCTCTTTTTAACGGAAAGCAAACAACCTACAAAAAAATGTTCCTTTGTTCCGAGGGTGTAAGTGTTTACCAAGGCCTATTAGTTCATAGATTTATCTTTAATCTAAAGCAGCCCATAACTTTTAAATATTCAGCCAAGAAAGAAACACTTCAGTTTCTAAGATGTCTTGTATAGATGCTGAAACCATGATTTAAGAGAAGTCAAGGTAATTTTATCTTCCGTGGAGGAAAGAAGAGGTTAGTTGACCTTGTAAGCTCAAAGAAAAATAAAGGGGAGCAAAACATCCTGAAGTTATACATGCCTTAAAATATCAGATGCCCCTCTTGTTAAGTATGACCACAGTAGACATGTCTGTGAAAAGTCAAACACTGTTTGGCCATATGGGCTTGGTACATAACAGGTGGTATATGAGAACATGCTAGAGTGACTTCAGAATTTTCCCTCCACAAGTTTCTATACTTTGTGCCACTCCAATCAACGTTAGTCCAAGGTAAGGCCGAATTTTCACCAGAAGAAAGATTATAACTTTGCCATTAATATTTTCCAGGAAATGACAATTTTATGGCAAAAGCCATGCTCTTGTTAAGGTTACATCAGTATTTATATTTACTCATTTACCAAGGGATAAAATTTGGCATTTCTTGCTTCTGTTCTCAAGCATTGGTAATTCTTATCCCAATGCACTCAATCAAACATACAGAGTTTTCTGGACATTTTCAAGGCACTGAAACACATTACTCTTTGTCCTTGTTTTCCTTTTGCTTTTCTAATAAAGATAACTAGATATATTACATAGTTGCTTGACCTGGGAAACTCCTGAAGTTGTTAAAATTGATTCCTATAATGCCTTATGCATAAGAGAAAAAGAATATATAAGAATGTAACACATTACCAAATTACAAATTTTCAAGAAGACACAACAAATAAGGGAGGAAAGGGAACATTTCCATGCCAAATTCTACCAAATAAACTGAATTCATTCAAGGGATAAAATGGAGCAACAAAGGTAATCTAAGAGAGAGAGAGTTTAAGAGTAACCATCTTATTTCTTTATCCTCCTCTTGGTCTCTTCCCCCATGACCATCCTCTTTGTGCCACAAAACACAAGGCCATTTCCCAGGGGTAAGTATACGGGTGCTTGAAGATAAATAGGTAAGACCAAAGCTTTACTTACATCAAGACCCAGAGCTGACAGATTGCCAGATGACATCTGAAGCAAAGAACAAGTTCAAGAAAGAAACAGACTAAGACCAATAAGGAGAGCACTACCTCCCCAGCAAAGCCTCATCACAGTTCCTAGCATAAACTAAGCACTTGCAAAGTTTTATTAAAATATATGTGGATACAATCAAGGATACAGTTTTTGATAGTAAATAAAATATGCCTTAACAGTCATCCTCCTCAACTCTGATGATAGCTCTGAGTAGAAAGATAATTTAAGAAAACTCCCTAACCATTCCTTGGAATGGAAAAATTAAAACTTCATCAGTGAGGTATTGTTTCAAAGGAAAGCAATTATGCCCCAAAAGTCGAAGTGACACTGTTCTTTTCCCTATCAGTTATACAATTATGGAATTTTTCATACAATAACCAGTTGCTTACAAGACAACAAGGTACAGGACTAGAGACTGTGATTATGGTCTACAAATCTCTTCAATTTCTTAATGTCCCTTTTTATCTCAACATGGGCTTTCCCAAAAACAGCTCTTACATTTTATAAACATTTCTCATCACAATATACAAAATTAGTCCATTTTTAGAACATAAGATTACACATAGAGACATTACTGTTGTTCTCTACAAATTCTGAGATAACATGCCTGAATGCATGTCCTTCACCACAATCACCTTAAAGGCAAAAATAAGAAATGTCTAAAAAGAAATGCCTCAAAATACATCTCTAACTTTCTGGCATTGGGCAAAATTAAGTTACAGAGTTTAACCAAAGGAGAAAATATTTCTACACTGAATCTATTTGTTATATACTGGTTTAAAATTCAAAACTGCCAACATATTCTGTTTACTCCCTTGGCATCTGTTGCATCTGCCAACTGGTGGCCAAAAATTAGAGCAGACTTAACTAATTAGAAGGGTCCCCATCTGGTAGCTGAACTTCTTGTTTATGCTTCCTTTACATTCTAAGTACAGAGATTCGAACCAGAACTTTTCTGGTTTCTAGCAAAGGGGGCTCTCTTTGGCCAGCCTACTTACTTATTGTCCTGCTCAACTGAACTTGGCTCAGATGGAAATGTTCTCTGTTTTATGGACTCCCTTCCTGTGTTCTCCTTGGGATGACTCTTTGCCACAAGAGTTTCCATGGTCTCTCAAAACACTTTGCCAATCATTTCTATCTCTAGGCCTGGATCTAAGACTATGAGTACTTTATTGACAAATAGCATTCATGATTTGCTAAAGCCAATACTATCCTTCCTAAGAATAAAAATATAGGAAAACATCATAGTGTAGTGTGTTTCTTCACAGTTTCTATTGAATTATTGTGAGTGTATTCTCATAATAAAGTAAACTGCTGGCAGAACCATGCAGTGGCCCCAATCTTGGGCTTTGAGTAAGGCCTTCTGATGACATTTTGGCCCTGCCTGCTATTAGTTGTGTGTCCCTCAACAAGTCGACTTACCTCAGTTTCCTCATATGCAAATTTAAAATATTTTAAGTGCTGCTTCATAGGATGATGAGAATCAAAGGAGAAATTATGTGCAAAGTGTTTACACCACTACATAGCATAAAGAAAACCCACAAAGGACCTATTATTATTGTAAATAGAGGTCTAAAATTCTTTTAAGTAAAAATAGTTTTAAAAATATTATACATGTGGCAACATTTGGTTGATTTGAAGCTCAGTCATTTTGTTATATTTTTAAAGTTTCTCCGAGAAGTATGTTGATTTCCCCAAGCATATTTCAGTCCGAATAAGGGGAAGATTAGAAACATGCCAGGTGGCAAGAGAAAACAAGAGTTTGATTACTGTATTATAAAGTGAAACAGAATGACTCTATTCACTTTGCCACTTTTTGCCTATTTTCCAATGTTATTTTTTCCTCTAAGTATATATGAAGTAATAGGAAATGTAAAAACAAACTTGGAAGAGAGAGAGAAGTTACTGAACATCTATTAAAAACCCACGATGGGGGCGTCTGGGTGGCTCAGTCGGTTAGGCGTCCGGCTTCGGCTTAGGTCATGATCTCACAGTTTGTGGGTTCAAGCCTCGCATTGGGCTCTGTGCTCAGAGCTAGCTCAGAGCCTGGAGCCTGCTTGATTCTGTATCTCCCTCTCTCTCTGACCCTCCCCTGTTCGCGCTCTCTCTCTCTGTCTCTCAAAAATAAATAAAAAACATTAAATAAATAAATAAATAAATAAATAAATAAATAAATAAATAAAAACCCACTATGTGCCAACACTGTTTTAAGCTCTGGAAATATCTATCTTCAAAGAGTTTACATTTTGTGGGATCCAGGTATATGAATAAATAAATTCTTTTTTTAATGTTTATTTATTTTTGAGAGAGAGAGAACACAAGCAAGGGAGGGGCAGAGAGAGAGAGGGAGACACAGAATCTGAAGCAGGCTCCAGGCTCTGAGCTGTCAGCACAGAGCCTGATGCGAGGCTCAAACTCACATCCTGCGAGATCATGACCTGAGCCGAAGTCAGACGCCCAACCAACTGAGCCACCCCATGGCCCCAAATAAACATTTTGCCATATAAATAACCTCAAGACTGGGTTTTAGTGTTTGGAATCATTGAGGAGAAGTGACTTCCAAGATGAATTTTAAAGGATGCGTACAAGTTAGTGGAGCTCCGTGGGATGGTTGAAAGGCATTCCAGTTTAAAAAGAGCAGTGTAAATTCAATCATGGAGTAGAGTTGAGAAGCAGTATGATGTTCTTTGGATTGATAAACACAGTTTAGAATTACTGGAACTTAATGTACAGCAGGGATCAATTACAGAAGATCTTATGTAGGAATTCATTCTACAATAGTAATGAGAAGCTACTGAAGGGTTTAAAGCTGTAAAGTGCCATAGACAAATTTTAATTTTAAATGACCTTCAACAGTATTGATAACAGGTCTGAAGAAATAGTCAAGATGAGTTTTTGCGACTCGAACATAAACTAAGGAAAAGACAGCCTCACCTAGGGCAATAATAGTTTGAATGAAGTAGCCAGGATAGATCTTCCAAATTGATGTGAAATATGGAGGCCTCATTGATTTATCAGATCTGCCAGTACAGTGAGGGAGAAATACAACACCTGCATTTGTAGTTGAGTAACTAGGGGAATAGTAAGGTCACCCATTATACTAGAAAACATGGGCAGAGAATTTAGGCAAGCAGCAAGATAAGGGGTTCAGCTAAATTTGGAGTGCCTATTGCCCATGGGGGTACAAAAAGAGCAAATTGGTTAAAATTAAAATCATGAGAATGGATGAGATTATCCAGAAAATCTGTAGAATGGAAAAAAAGAGTAGTCTAAGGATGAAAATACAGAGAAAAAAATGAATTTTTGGTGAGAAAAATCCTTCAGTGAGCAAAAGAGCAATCCACAAAGATACCAGAGAAGAAATAGAGAAGAAGCCAAGAGAGATTAGAATCATGGAAGTCAAGCACATAAACCATTAGAAAAAGGATAACAGTTGACAAATGCCCAGTGGAGATACCAATGGCGAAGCTAAGAACTAAAATGTGTTTGAGTTAGCCTAGAATTTGCAGTTAGAGAAACTTGGGTTCAAGTCGATCATCCACAACTTATCATTTGTGTGACCTGGACAAGTTTCCAAATCTGTAAAAATGGTGCAACAGATCTCCTTCTAAGATCTGCTGGGAAGACTAAATAGAACAATGTAAACAAAGCACCAGTACCGGATAAATATAAGTTATATAATCATCTCTCAATAGGAGTATTTATTTAGACTATTTTTTCTCCTAAAATTTTAGTATTATAAAATGATCCCATAATTTAAATTTTCTAGTTGGCAGTCAGAGAAAAATTTCATATGACTTCACTCATATAAGGACTTTAAGATACACAACAAATGAACATAGGTGAAGGGAAGCAAAAATAATATAAAAACAGGGATGGTGACAAAAACATAAGAGACTCTTAAATATGGAGAACAAACAGAGGGTTACTGGAGGGGTTATGAGAAGGGGTTTGGGCTAAATGGGTAAGGGGCATTAGGAATCTACTCTTGGAATCATTGTTGCACTATATGTTAACTAGCTTGGATGTAAATTTTTTAAATTAATTAAAAAAAAATTTCTAGTTGAAGATTAATGGTATGATCTCCACCTATTTCACTAAGAGAATTCTGTTTCCCCAAACACCTGGTATATACCCAAACATATGTATTAATGAATGAGGCTTTAAAAAGGCAGTTCATGGTCAATTTTTATAATTATAGGTCTAACGCTTAATCAATCTAGATAATGTCTTTAAATACAATGAAAATTGCAGAATTGCAATTATGTTTTTATGGAGTTTTGATGAAGGATTTACCACATTATACATAACAATTTCAAACATTTAAAAGGAGTTTGGTTCTAAAGCAGAAACAATAGTTTCCTTGTCTGTCCAAATCCTCTATTCTTATACCCTAAAATTTAGATACAAACGACCTATCGCAGTTGCTCTCAGAAAGAAGTCAAGCAGAAAAACATGAAACAAACAAGAACCAAAGGAATCATACTATGTAATACAGATGTAGATATAATTTGAATGTTGCCAGACCAAATGCATTATATTGGTCCTATAAGGTACCCAAAGGACTCTCCCCTCGAGAAACATACCATCTAGTAGCAGGAACATGACATTTCAAGAGATGAAGAAATCATATCATCATGAACCCTCAGAAAAGACTTCAAAAGGAAGATTTTTATCAGAGATGAAATATTAAAGAATAAGGTGGAAATATTAAAGAACAAGGTGATTCATTCAACAATATGTATTGTGGAGTTGCAATAAGTTGATTCGTTCAATGATACATATTATGTGTCTTTGTGTCAGACATTGTTTTTAAGGTTGAAGAATTGATTAGGGGAAATCCTTGTCCGTTAAGCATCAACTTAATCAATTCTAGAGAGAAGAAGTTATCTATGCAATGATCCTGAGGCTTTCCACTGAGTTATTAAACAACAATGCAAGAGAAAATTAAATTTTAAATATAATATTTAAAAACATCTTATAGTAAGAATAGAGTCTTAAATATTTTAAAAGTTAGTAAAATTATAACTCATTTTATATCACTACAATTGATAGAATTCACATCTTTCTTACTATTTCCTGGTCAGCACCCTTAAACACAATTTGTCAAAATAAAATGAGTAATGGATGGCCCAAGAACCTAATATACTGTGTGGCTTCTGTTATGCACCTAACATAGTAGTCTGGATCATCCTTAATTCCTATCAGAAATAAATCCTGTGCAGTAAGTTTTTTTAAAAGAATAAGAAAGACATTGACAGAACCCTGTTAGTATGCACAGGGAGCTCCTAGACCCACTGTGGGTCATGAAATCTTACCCATGTGGTGACAGCTGTGTTTACACCAATGAACTATGTCTAGAAAGAGAGTTATCAGTACAGCCTTTTTGATCTCTTCAGCTGTTTTGGCTCTTGGGATAGTAGTTGCTATCAATATTTCAAGAAGCAAGCCTAAAACTACCCAAACATAACATAGGCACAACTGACTATCATCACTGGAATAGCAGATATCTGCAATAAGATTCAAAAAATACTTTAAAAAAATATTTTAGGTGCATTTTAATTTTTTTAATGTTTATTTATTTTTTGAGGGACAGAGAGACAGAGCATGAGCCAGAGAAGGGCAGAGAGAGAGGGAGACACAGAATCTGAAGCAGGTTCTAGGCTCTGGGCCGTCAGTTTTTATTTTTGTATAATGTAATGTTTTAAAATTCTAAATAATTAAAAATACATAATGAAATATTAGTCCTAACCACATTAAACTGCTATTTTATAGCTCAAAAACAATTTCATATTTGTCTAACCTGATGTATCACCTGGAAAATATCATGGTTAAATATTGCAAATATAACCTTAGACCCATGTACCCAGCTGCCAAAGGAATAAAACCATACCAATATGGCTGAACCCCATATCAACACAATTCAATTCCTCAGCCGAACAGGTGAACACTCTGACCTGCATGCCCCTTTCTGATCTCAATCCTATCTCCCTTGCCCTATCATGGAGGAAACAACTATTTCCAATAAGTGTTTATTCTTACAAGTATTCTTATACTTGATTCAACAGTGCTCTCATGGTCATTCTTACAGTTTCCTTGAGCACATGCAGAAGAGTTCATCTAAGATAATATCAAAGAGTGGAGATACTGGCTTATTAGCATATGTATGCCTGTCTTGCTGAATATTGCTGATGTTTCTCCCATGTGGTTGTTCTAATTTATATTCTTACTAGCCAAAAGTTCACATGGCTCCACATGCACCAACACATCATTACCAGGTATCTTAACGATTTCCTATCTAAAGGGTATAAAATAGCCCGTCATTATACATTTAATCCACCTTCCTGTTTACCAGTAATCTAATTACTTATTAGGTGTAAATGTAGTTTTCCAACTTGAGAATAAACTGTATATATACTCCAGGCTTACGAACTATCTAGGCATGTCTGTAGGACTAGAGAAGACCACATGAAATCTATTTGAATGTGAAGCCTGGGACTCTCTTGAAAGATGAGAAATTCTTACACACACACCTAGCATAGGACCATCTGGATACTATCTAAGGGGACAAAATGAGTCTTGAAATTGTTTATGATAGAAGCCAATGGTCTCCACCATTCCCTTCTTTGAATTAATCTTAAGGACTTGTGAATAAACCCTACAGTGGAAAAAAATAAAACATAGGAGTAGGTTTTGAATCTCTAATCCAAATCTCTACGTCACCAGAAGTAGTTCAAGGTCAAAAGGCTTTGAAGCTCCTGTAAGAGGGTGTATTACAAGTGGCATATGCCTGTTGTCTAATATTTTCTTTTCTTCTACCACTGTGGACCTGGCCAAGGCTCTATGACTCCATTGCTCTTTGGGCCTCCTCTGTGGCTAAGCCCACCAATTGCCAGGCCCATAGGAAGGCAACAAGTAGTATTCTTCCCAGTTTTTCTGTTCCAGATGTGGAACTAGTTTGGCTTCTTCTCAGACTACTCTGTCCTCTACTTCAACTTCTCTCTTTCCATTGCCTCCCATCTTTAACAATGAAACAAAGTACCTCCTTATACACATAAGAAAGAGTCTACAAATAAAAAGAATACTGGGCATCATGTTCCCATGTACTTCAGTGTAAACTTTAATTTATGTACCAAAATAGGAAAAACAGTAATTATATTGCCTTAATTATGATGATCAATTTTAAGAGACTAAGAGTATGAAAGGAAGAAAACACACAGAATAAAAAATAGTCACACTTAACATTTTGCTTCTGTTTGTGGTTGTTCAACACACTGTACATCAAGTCCCACTCCTCAAATAGACTATGAGCACTTTCAGAGTTGACAGTAACACTTGTGTCCTTTGTGTCTTGAGTCCCCACATATGGCATCACAGGTCCCCAGCAAGTATTTTTGAATAGTAGTGTTAGCTAACACTTTTAAGTCCACATAACTAAGTGGATATCTTACAGAACTGACTCTTATCCTTTTGGTTTTACATAAGGAAAACTGATTGCTGTTAAGTACATAAGTAATCCAACATACTAAATTACTCTTCTTTGAAAGAAAAGATAGGAGATGAAAAAAGAATGTGATTATTTTTATTTAGAAAAATAACTATAAAAAAATCAAATAATTTCAAAAATGCTTTCAAATAACAATGATAGACCATTTTGGGGCATTATTATGATCCAAGCACTACTTTCTGTCTGTCTGTCTATCTGTCTGTCTGTCTGTCTCCCTCCTTCTCTCCCTTTGCATCCCATCTCTCTACCTCCCTACTTCACCTCCTCCTTCCCCCCAACACATCCCAGATGTTCATATCCCATTTGTAAAAGTAAAATAAGGTCTTTTAATCTTCTTTTAGTGACTTTCTACCACTTCCTACTGAATAATCTAGGAGTCTGAGATAAGTGGCACCACAAAGGTTCTCCTCCCAAATATGCTGTTTTGTAATTTTTTTTTCCACTTGTGGGACTCGTTACTTGGTCTTGTTCTCAGCCCTACACCCATTCTTTTCTCTTCTAATTTGTAGTGCTGAGGTTAGGATTTTGTAAACTACATTTTTCAGGCTCCCTTACCTTTAAGCCTGTCCTAATAGGAAATCCTTAACGATAAGCAAGAGAAATGGAAAAAGTGTGTTTCTCTGTTCTCTCTCTCTCTCCCTTCCTCCCTCCCTCTTTCTTCCCTTCACTCCCATCATATTCTTTCCAGTCTTCCTGCTTCTAGCAGCAGGTCTGGAAGTTATAGTCATTAATGAAAACCTGCCTTTGCCTCAGGGCTCCTCCCCCACCCTCTCAGGGTTCACTCTATTTGCCCTGGGCTTTACTGAAGGATCTCCTTTCTTGTTTCCCAGAGCCAGGAGTGGTCCTCACTATTATTTTTCTCTGGATTACCTCATTTCCCCTTTTTACTTCCTTAGCCCTTTTGACACTATGTAACCAATTGCCTCTATTAAATTCCCTCTGTTTGAAACACTTAAGGTGTTTTCTGTTTTTCTGTCTGGACCTTGGCTGATGCATCTGTCTATTAATCAGTCCACCTCAATCTTATGCCGGCTTGCCAGGAGCATAGGAACTCAAAAACATCCCTCCATATGAGAATCTGCAAACTCCTGGTAATATAAGTATTACACTTAAATGCACACACATACTTTAAAGAGTATTCTCAGAGAAGCGTATCTTAATTTCCTTTATGTAAAAATATGTATATGTACACACACAGATGTCCGTATGGACTAACAATTATTGCTTGGTTGAGAACTTTAATGGCTTTTACTTACATTTTTATATTAAAAACATGTATCATTTTATAAAGCTATTTTCATTTTGAAATAAGTTCAAATATCTTAAGAGCACATGAATATGTTATAAAATTTTTATATATATTAATCAAATTATATTAATTGAACAAAATATGTAAATAGGATATAAAATATATATAATGTGAAGTGTGAATACAATGTGCCTTTCTGATAATACACTTAATAAATGTTTAGTAAATTGATAGTATTTTTGATTTTTAAATTTCAATTTTGTTATATTAGTTACACTGTCATTTCTTCTGCTAAACCATAAACTTTCATAACTGTGATCAACTCTACTCTAAGACATCCTTGCCTACACTGATACCATGATAACATGGTATCATGTTTACATGATAAACAAAAGACTTTGAATCAAAAGAAAATAAAGCACCAAATGTAAGACTGGCAATTCCTTCTGGCACCTGTTCATTATAATCAAACAGCAGGATACTGCATAGCTCCAAACAACATCTAAAAAGAGGAGTAAAGCAGTGTCTACAGACCAGTTAAAGACTGTGTGACTCCATTTTGCTGGTTTGTGTTACAAACTTGATGCTATTTAGATGTATTTTTTTATAGTGTGTTAATAACAGTAATAAAAAAGAAAAAAATGACAACAGATAGCTATGGTATAAAAACAGATGGTTGCTGAGATGGGCTGTTCTCTAACTGTTCCCGTTCTTTTCCAGTTCATGATTAGTAAAAGGAATAAACATTTGCATTCCCCTAGTCTACAATAATATTCCAAAAGGTTCAGAACCTCAAGGCCTTACCACATGGAAATTCTATACAGTATTTTATTTTTACCATTCTAAAGTTAGAACTGCTAATCCAAAGAGTGAGTGGCAATTTAGAAAGTTTCAGCAGTGTCATTCTTTTGGAATTATAGGCAAAACTTACCTACTGCCTCTATTAGTAACGACTAAACAAAAACATACTTTACATTATTTATTTAAAAAGATATATTTGTATTCCTCTAAACAGTTCTTTGGTGATAAGTCATTTTAATAAACATCATAATGGGGCACCTGGGTGGCTCAGACAGTTGAGCATCCAATGGATTCTTTATTTCAACTCAGATCATGATCCCAGGTTGTGGGACTGAGCCTGCATTACACTTCAAACTAAGCGTGGACTCTGCTTAAGATTCTGTCTGTCTCTCTCTTTCTTTCTCTCTCTCCTTCTTCCTGTCTCTCTCTCCTCTGCCATTCCTCCCACTCACACTCTCTAAAATAAAAAAAGATAAAATAAATAAAAATCATAATGGAATATATCAGTCATAAATATTAGGGTACATATTTGCCATCTGGTTTATGGTATTTTTTTGGTGACATACATGGGTACTAATCTTTAAAATCCATTTGGGGACATATTTAGATAAACATACACAGGATATCAAATAGATTCACCTAATCATAGTGAATTTGTGATCTGCGTTTAGCAGCTGGTTTTGTGGTGTACAAATCAACATCTGTTCTAATTATCTTCATAATACCTAGATTTAATACATTATTGACACCCCATTTTTTAGGCCATTGCAAGAAAAACTATAGTATAGGAGAAACTGACCTTTTCCATCCCCATATCATCATTTCTGAAAATCTGCCTGAATTGTATGCACCATTCATTGTCATCAACAAGCTCTTAAAGTCCTCATGCCCTCTTTCATTTTTCTCCATTTTCTACACTGAGCATAGGATCTGACATAAATTGCTGAAGCATAAAGGACTTCTATGCATATAACATTATAGCTGTGGGGGCAATTGGTATTTAACCGAGCATACAACTTTCAGTCAGTCTCCTCTTCCGTGACGACTGCTACTGTCTCATCTCAAACTCTGCTAAGTTTTCATCTGGTCTCTGACAACAGCTGCCAAACAATCTCATCTCCCTCTGTCCACAGCCTAGTGTGTCCCGCTACCAAGTCAGACTACACCAGGGTAATCTTTTTCAAAGAAAAGTCTCATCATATCATATTATTTGCCTCAAAAGGATCCCCACTCTGTGTAATAAAACTACCCTTCATATTAGTTTCTGACTGTCTATCTTCTTATACCACTACTTCGTACTCAGTTACTGGCAATTTTCAAACACTACATAATGTTTCATGCTGCCATGTTCAAGTTTTTGTTTAATTTTTGTTTTGGTTTGGTGAAATTATGTTGATCTTTTAAGACTTAGCTCTAACATGAGCTCCTTTCTGAAGACTCTTTGTTCCCGTTTAGAAACAATCACTGTATAACGCTTATTGTATGTATTACAACCCTATACATACCTGTGGTCATCTTCCTGTTTCTCATAGTAGACTGTGAACCCTTGAGGCTTGGGATTATGTCTTAATCTGTGTCTAATTTGTCTCTGTATTCCCTACAATTGAGCAGTGTATACCCTTTACACATGTGTGCTAACTGAATACACTGAAATAATTCTAAGTACTAGATTTCAAACATCATTAAAGCAAGAGAGGGAAAATGTTTTGATATGAAAGTGTCAAACTTGAAGGCAAAATGTGTATAGAACTTTGGAATCATAAAGCTAGTGTACAATCTATACTTCTTATATAAATTTGGTAGTAGACATCTGCTGGGTATCTTCCTAGCACATATTTCACTTTCCTTTTACTGATGATGTTCTGGGTTTCCTAGCAATGTGGTTTGGATGGAATTAATTTGTGTCCATTTAATGAAGTAAGCCTTGCTTTCCTTCCTCTCAGAAGAAAACCTCATCGTCTGGCCACAGTTGTTGGTTTAGAAGCAAGGCATAAGTCAAGTCAGTCAAAGCCAATGAAATCAATGTTGGGATTCTATGTGACTTACCAGGAAAGTGAAGTTTTGTTCTCATGTGGATATAAGTGAGAAAAGACATAAACCAAGGAAATAAAGCAATCACTCTGTGGCATGAAGTAAATAACCTGCTTTGGAATAGAGCCAACACTGAAAAATTAGAACCAAACATATAGAGTATCTAAACCCTGGGAAATATATAGATGAACTTTGAACCCAGCTGTTCCTGTTTATTCCCAGCTGAATATTTTTAACTTTTATACCGTTTTTAGAGCAGTTTTAGTAAAATTTTATATGTAAAGTTATAATTTACATAATTTCTCTAAAACTACATAGAAACATTATACAGAGAGTCCTGAGAGTTCCCATTATCCCATTTTCTCTGCACATAGTTTATCTTATTATTGACATCTTTCATGAGTGTGGTATACACTACATTAGGGCTCACGCTTTGTGTTGTATAGTTGTATGGATTTTGATGAGTATTTAACTCATGTATCCACATTGCAACATCTTACAGAATAGTTTGCTGCTTTAAAAATCTCAGGTGCTCTATTATTCATCTCTCCCACTCCCTCCACACTCCTAGCAACCACTGATCACTTTACTGTCTCCATAGCTTTGTCTTTTCCAGAGTATAGTTAAATCATACAAAATGTAGGCTTTTCAGGCTCTTTTTTTTTCACTTAGCAATACACATTCAAGATTTCCATATCTTTACATGCCTTAAAAGTAACTAATTTTTTTTTATCACTAAAAAATATCCACTGTTTGGACTTATCACTGCTTGTCCATTCACCTATGAATGAACATCTTGGTTGCTTTAAGTTTGGGTTATGAACTAAGCTATCATCAACAATCATATGCAGGTTGTTGTGTGGAATAATTTTCAACTGGTTGGATAAATACCTAGGAGCACAATTGCTGGATCTTATAATAAGACCACATAAAAAACTGCCAAAGTATCTTCCAAAGGCTATGCCATTTTGCGCTTATTAACAATCAGTGAGCATTCATGTTATTTACATTCTCACAAATATTTGTTTCCTTTAATTTTTAAGCCAGCTTTATTTTTCAGTTACTTATAACTGATAAAATTGTATCCAAGAGAGAAAGCATAAGAACAAAAGGGAGCAAAACACAAAGCCCTGGTGGTATCAAATAAGGATCCACGTCTGTAGTACCCAGATTAGAACTCTAGTTCTTTCATTTGTTAAATGTGTGGTTTTGGACAAGTTATTTAACACCCCTAAATTGCAGTAGTTTTCTTACTAGTATAGAAAATGAAATAAATGGATCTTCCCACGAATGTCATAAACCCTGAACACAAATGACAATGTAATGATCACAGTATTTAAAAAGGTCGAGTTAGACTATCACCCTGAAATTAGGGGAAAAAACGTCAGTGAGAAGAAATAGAGGTATATTGTTAAATTCTCTTTTCTTATGAATCTTAGATCAATTTAATTTCCTCTTTTTCTTTCTTTGCCTCTACTCCTCCCTCCCCCTGCCACACTCACAGAGAAAGGAAGGCGGCTAAGGCAGAAGTATGAGAGACCTCTCTTCCAAAATGGTAGATCTGAACTCTAGGTCTTTTTGCTTGCCCCCACTTAATTCACCCCTAAGCATTTTTAAAGTTTACTTATTTTTAAGAGAAAGAGAATGTGTAAGTGGGGCAGGGGCAGAGAGAGAGGGGAACAGAACACCTGAAGCAGGTTCTGTGCAGATAGCAGAGAGCCTGATGGGGGGCTTGGACTCACAAACCATGAGATCATGTCCTGAGTCACAGGCAGACTCAACTGACTGAGCCACCCAGGCACCCCCACCCCTAAGTATTTAATATACTATTTAATGAAGCATAAAATTATCAGTCAGTTTTGTGTTCCTACATATTGATATGTGAACAGTAATATATTTACTTTTAAGTGAAGAAAACATAAAATGAAAATAAGATAATGCTTAATTTTTTTACAAAATTGATTTCCTCTGCACAGATAGAGAAATCTGTGAGAAGACATTTTATTCTTACCTATGTATTTTCTGTTCACCTCTTCCCATGTCTTTCTAACTGCTCCTTTCTTTCTCAATTTTATTTTGTCTTCAAGAAATATATCTTTACTGAATAATCTTTTGGCTCCCTTGCAGAGTCCCTACCCACAAAACTTTATGTGTTCTCTTACCTTCCTTAGGCCAAATATAAGAGTAATGTGGTTGAAGTATTAAAATATTTCAATATGTATTCCAATTCTTGAGTGAGGTCTTCAGTAGACAAATCAATCAAAATGCAAATCTATCAAGTGGCTATTTTTTCTAAGTACATTGTAGGAATTTCTGGGAAACTACAAAGAACTATAGAAGAGAAAATCTCTGAGTCTTTTTTTTTTATTGTTTTTGATGTTCACTTTTCTTACAAATTTTATAAACTCTAGTTAACTCTTTAGCCCAAATAATTGTTGGTTTCTCATACTTTCATATTTCTAAAAAGCTTACCTTTTTTTCCTTTACTCTTCTCTACTAAACATTAGCTTTTTATTTATTTATAACCATTAATAAAGTTTATAATTACAAAAACTGCTCAAGATCTAGGCCACAGTAAACTACAGAAAATATTCTACAACATGACATAACTGTAAGTCACTGTACTTTGATAATCTGTAGGTTGTATTCAGCCAAGCAACTAATAGTAAATGTATGAAAATGTATCAACAAATAGTGATACCAAGCTAAACAGAGACAATTCTCTCAAGATGTTGACAGTCTGGTAGAATGAGACAGGCATAAAAGAACAACATGTTTTGTGTACTGTATCAGTCAGTGTCTAACCAGGAAACTAAAAATCACATTAAGTGCAACAGAAGCAATTTAATGCAGGGAATTGTTAGATGGGTTAACAGGTGAGAGAAAAAGAACAAGCAAGTAAACCAGAGATTGACTTCAGGAGGAAGTCTCTAAATCACTGAAAAAACAAAGGCGCCAGAATCCCCTAGCAGAAGTGAACCATTACAGACCAATCAAGTGAGATTTGGAGCCATGGAGGGAACAGAGCTCCTGCAAGAAAAACAGTGTAAGGCAGAGAAGAAGAGGGAAATATCTTGACCTTCTCAGGCTCCCTTTCAGATTTTCAGCCAGTGAACCAAATCAAACTGGAAGCTAGCTGCCATGGGAGCCTGAGAAATTTACTCAACAATAGTCAAGCTCCCTACAACACAGAGCAGAACAAAGGAAAGGCTCAGAATAGCTCACAGGGCCTCTGGGAATAGAAATAGCACATATATTATGATAAAAAGTCTCAGTAAGGTAGAGTGAAGATTTAAAAGAACTGATCAGTCCAAGAGTGAAAGAGAGGAAAGAGCAGTAAATTGCTCATACTAGTATCTCTGAATGGACATAGGAAAGAAGGATGGAAGGATGGAAGGAAGGAAGGAAGGAAGGAAGGAAGGAAGGAAGGAAGGAAGGAAAATAAGTCATTTAATCTTGAACCTAATTTTAAAATAGGCAACGGAGTGCACCTGGATGGCTTAGTCCATTGAGCATTCAACTCTTGATTTCGGCTCAGGTCATGATCTCAGGGTCATGGAATTAAGACCTATGTCAGGCTTCCTTTTCTCTCTCTCTCTCTCTCTCTCTCTCTCTCTCTCTCCTCTCTTCTCTTCTCCTCTCCTCTCCCCAACGCCACCCAATACCCAAGTATGCTCTCTTTCTCTCAAAAATTAAATAAATAAATGAATAAATAACTAGTGCTTACAATTTCATATATACATTGTTAGTGAATAAGAAATGTTAAATATTAAAATGTAAATTGCCACGGAGAGAACATTTCCATAAGATAACAGCTACAGGAATGTCACCATTGGATAGACTGCTCTCTTACTTAGTGCTCTAATAATCACACATGAAGACAGAAAAATAAGAGTCTAGCTCATAAAAACGAAACTAAAAAATTTACCTTTTAGGTTCCAGTGTCTCAAGAAATAGTGGTGGTGATTCAAGATCTGTAAAGGAAACTTTCATTCTAACTGTTCATTACAGTATGCTAAACTAAACCCAAAAAGAAATCCAAGTGTCAAACCTTTTACATTTCATAATTTATTTCATGCCCAAAGCCTGGTGAGAATCAATAAAAGAAAGGAAAGTGTTGGGGGCATGAGCTGTAGTAGAAACTAAATGAGGCAGAGCCCCAAAGCTTCAGAAACCACAATGGAACATGACTGTTAAGAGTCTGTGCCTATTCAGCACAAAGCACAATAGCCAAGAAGAAAATAAATTGACAATCAATAACCTTAAATTCTGAAATCGCCTGAGAACTCTGAACAATGATATTTATCTTTCCTTTTTAAAGCCACACACAACAGGTCACAGAGATGCGTGGAAACCACAACCTAGGAAATCTTATCTTCCCTGACAACCTCACAAATCTTATCCTGCCTTGTGCCACAGGCATTACCACGGCCATATGCATCTCTTGATGTGAGAAACATGCCCCTGAAAACACTGGAACTAAAGGTTGCAGTGCACTATAACTCTATCCATGTGTATTTATTTCATTTATATGCCCCAATATTTCTTTTTCCAAAATATACCTGTTGAAAACAGAAAGAAATACAAATCAGTACTTTCAATCTCCCAAATCTACTGTTTATGTCCTCTGGTTTTGCCTTCTTGTAGGAAAAAAACTTAAAATTCTCAAAAATATGAATGAATTCACATTGTCAAAAACAGTTTACATGAGACCAGCAGATCTTTCACTAAGAAAAGAAAATCATTCCGATATTTAATACTATATCTTTGTATTTCATTATTGCCTTATTTGTACTCGGCTTTTCTCTCAAAACTGTCAAGAGCCCTAAAGACTTTCTGATGGTCACAAGCACCCATTTAGAAAGCATTTTTCTTAGTTAGTGGGCAAGAAAATGGTATATTGATATTATAAAGGTGTCTGCAAATAAGACATTCCCAGGCTCTCACTGTAGGATTAGGAAGGGTGTCAGAGAGATGTCTGCCATAGATAGAGCCTCAATCTTATCCAACATTTGTAGAAGAAAGGATATTTAGGATATTTTAAAGATGACTTTGCACACCTAAAAGTAGATAAAACAAATAAATGAGAAGGAAAGTTTCTCTAAGGAACCTGTTTCTATGAAATGACTCAGAAGTGAGGATCATTATAAACAAGGTTTTGTTTCAACAAGATAGGACAACTGCTGTGTACTTAAATTTGGAGGTTGTACAGCTGCTAAACTAATTGACCATTCCAATCCAATTTATCCTAATGTGCTCACCGTGACTCCAACTGCTAGTCAGAGTACTGACATAGGCTTCAAAAATATCCAAGAGAAAAAGCTTCCATGATTTCTCAGAACCCGCTGTGTTCCTTTTCACCCAAACAACTGACCACTTTCTATAGAAACAGAGAATGTAGAAAGGCGAAGGTGGAGAAGGATATGAAATGTGAAAAGATCATCTGGTTCAAATCTTCCAACTAGTGAATGTCTGAATCATCCAGAACAAATACCTAGTTTCTTGTAGACCTGAGAGAGGGAAGGAATAGGAGAGGAGGAAAAGATTTATTGAGTGGCTAATAAATGTAATCTCAACATCTGCAATATCCTTTGATACTGAATTCCATCCTCCTCACATTAAAAAATTTCTTCGGATTTGAATCTTTCTTCTCTTATTTTTACTATAATTTATTATATTTTTGTTATCCAGATTACAGAGAGTAACTAGTCAGCAAACCTCCTCAATTTCATATATTAGTGCAGATGGAGACCAAAATCAAAACACCATTTGTACTTCCCTAAGCCCACAAACCAACCTTGTTATTCTTACATAACCATTTAATTCTTTTTATTATCTTACACGTTTCCATTTTTCCACATCCTTTTTAAAAATAGGAAAATATAATTAAGATTACTTCACAGCCTTTTGTCGGTTGTATTCTTTTCTCTGTGTATAAAATCAGGTAGGCTGATTCCCACAACGTCATCACACTGCTGACTCATTAGAGCTTACTCATCCAAGCCCCAGGTCCTTTCATTTTGTTCTTATGCACAGATACTTCTTCCTCAGATTGTATTTATAATGTTTATTTTTTGTCCCTAAGTAACTGAGCAAACATATTGTGGTTATAGCCGGGGGATGTTAGGAATTAAAGACAACAGGTTTTAGAGAATCACACTGAGAATTAGTTCCCTCCAGCACCAAATTTTATGAACAAGTTTCAAAACTTTTGTAATCAATTTTGATAAATTTGTCCAGCTTTTTTTGTTTTAATGTCCCCTTGAAAAGGGTAAAATCTTAAGGTGATTAACAAATTATTTCAGCTGATCTAAGTTCTGCAGAGAAGGTATGATATATAGGCAGAATTGTACTTTAAAGTAGTAAGGATTTGCAAAAATAAATGAACAAATAAAAAGGATTGATCAATAAAAAGTTATATCATGAATAACATCTGGAAAATCTATGGAAGCAAATATAAACTTGGGATACAAGAGACAGAAAGCTAGCCCCTCACGGCCTCTAAGTAGCTTTCAACACCAATGCATGGAGAATGTTTCTATATCTAGAAACAAATAATAAAAGAATTCAACCTTAGATCAAAGTTAAATGGATATTCCCTCAGAAGGAGGTATGTGTCTCAATAAAACTGATCTCCATGGGATATATACCAATTTGGAAGTATATTCAGTTTTAAAATAAATATAAGAAAGTCATAATTATATTAACGATAAGAGATAGCCATTATTTTTATCTAATAGGGTTATATCCAGCTTGTATACTGAGACACTGGTTGACTTGTTCTCATAAAATCTAAGGATATATACTTTTTCTGGATTGACTGCAATTTATTGGTTCTTTATTTAGCAAACTGCAGGAACTCAACTTTACCCTTTCTCTGACCCCACCATTCATTTAGTCTCACAAGCTCAACATTCCAAATATTCTTTACCTAAACTTTTACTTCATTCCATATGGTTAGTTGTTACTAAGATTTGTCAAAATTGACCTTGAATGGTTTTGTATTTAATACTTCCTCTTTTATCCAATAACCAATATACGTAGTATCTTCCTAATCTCAATAGTCTGTTGATCATTTTAGCAATTCTCAGGTAATCTTTTGGCATTAGCCAATCTTTTTCTTTTTTGCTGCTAAAGGTATATCTAAAAAAATTATATATTTACTTTCTCGTGCAAAGTATTTTTTGACTTCTGCATTACTTAGAGTACAGAACTACAAATCACAGAAAATTCAACTGTTTAAGAAAACTGTATCACATGAGTGCACGTACAGACTTGGGAAACTAGGAATCATGGTCTCTATCTGGGCAACCCTGGATAAGCTGAAGCCAGGGTTAAATCTGTCTATCACTGAACAGATAGAAAACAGTTTCCGGTAACAAGTAGCAGTCTGCAGAGTTACACATACAAAAACTTTGGGGTTTTTCTTTTTTTGGTTTTGTTTTGTTTTTAAATGACCCTAGCAATAGTGTATTTAGATTGAAAGAACTGTAATATGATTAGTCTAGCACCATTTTTTTGAAAACTATGCTCTACTGAGGCTCTATATTCAGCCAAGATGCCCTCAGGCTGCCCCTGGGGCAAAAAGTGGTTGAGCAATAAGAATTCTGGACCCTTAATTCCTCTTCAACAGAAATAGCATTATATACCCCACGTCTATAACCACACAAGTTAATCATAGACGTTTTCTCATCCTGGAATAAATATTTTTCTTGACAATCCCATCTCCATTACTTAAGAAATTTTTTTAAAGTCAGATTATATTGAAAGTAGAAAATTGAAACTCTTAGATATTGTCCTATAAGATAAAGGAAAACTAAAAAAAAAAAATGTTCTGGTATATATGCAAGAAAAAAATTTACATTTTCAATGCAAGAAGAGAATTTTTCTATTTGGAATATAGAGAGGAATGTGATTTATAGATAGGTATGCTCAAATAATAGGGAAGGGCAATTTTGGTCTGAATTTAATGTTAGATCTCACTATTTTTACCTTCCTGACGAGTATTTATGACTTCCTATTAAGTCTTACAGTGCTGTGGGGGACAGGGAATGATATTCTTTGAATTCCCCAAGCCTTCTCCACACCCATTCACTTAATTTTTTTTTTATCCTTGTCTGCTACATGTTTTTTGGTATTTAGAATCTTAGAAAATTGTCAATTGACAGAAAGCTGACCTCTGGTGACTAGCACACAGTTACAGTTTCAATTTCAAGTGAACACCCACTCCGATCCCTTTGACGGTAATCCTTGCCAAAGCTTTAATACATAAGGTGAAATCTCCCAAGGCTAGAACTTTTTCTTGGCAGAGGAACATCAAGGGGATGGAAAAATGCTTTGAAAGAAGGACCTAAGTTTTTTTTTTTTTTTTAATTTTTACACATTAAAGCTTTATCTTTGCCAAGTGCTTCTTCAAGGTTCCGCCTGCAAGGTCTAAAGGATAGAGTGCTTTGTGAGATTTGGCTACAATGGAATTTGTTAAAGGACGTCATGCGGTTAGACCTGCAGAGATAGCCTAAAGGCCCCGGCCCTCATGTTCCCAAGCTGGCTCCAGTGATTTCTGTGCCCCTCTGCTTGTCTTCTCAGAGCTCAGGTATAGAATCCACGTTGCTCTAATAGCTTCACTGAGTTTTTTTCCCCTTCAAATTTCACTCCTTCATTTGCGATTATCCTGTTTTTCCATTCTCAAAACATAGGATTTCTAAGTTTCTTTCTTTTGCATTTTATCACAGCACCCATTGAATTCTAGATACATGAAGAAAAATTATAAACAAATAAGCAAGTTCTTCTGGCTGTACTGCTCTGCCCTATTAACCCTTTATGAGGATTTTTTGGGCCAAATTCAGCACTTTTTTTTCTATTCTAACCTTTGTTTTCTTTGTTCTATTACTTCTCACTGGGGGCTTCTGCAGTAATAATTTGTTATTCTACCCCATATAGTTCCCTGCTATTCATTCCTTAACTTTCATCCTCAAACCTGTAACTGGATAGTTTTATTAATTAAGAATTTGGGTGGGTGTTTATTATGTAGTATGATTAATCTAGAGTATAAACTGAATCTATTCAGCCCACTCCAAAGAAAATGTTTAATTTTAATAAATTGTCCATATTTATTAATATTTCTACTCAAATAGTGAAGAGGTAAGACAATAACTCTCCAAGGCAGGGAGTCTCAAGAACTGAGGAAATTTTGTGAAGGGTAAGTATCCCCAGCTAACCAGTATCAAAGGGGGAGGAATGTTGGTTTCAAATAACCTACTCTTCCTTCTCTGAGTCCCAACCTCTTACCTCCTTCTCCTGACTCAATGGCATAAGGATTAGAATACTTCAGTACCATTTAATTTGTGAAAACTAATTTAACATGTAAATAGAAATTCACAGGGTAAAGATCAAAGATATGAAACTAGTGCCAGAAAATACTTTCCTTTGTAAAATAAGGCAAATATAGGGAGCCTGGGTGGCTCAGTTGGTTAAGCGTCCAACTTTGGTTCAGGTCATGATTTCACAGTTTACAAGTTCAAGCCCCATGTTGGGCTCTGTGCTAACTGCTCAGAGCCTAAAACCTACTTCAGACTCTGTGTCTCTTTCTTTCTCTGCCCCTTCCCTGTTCTCTGTTTCTTTCTCAAAACTAAATAAACATTTAAAAACCAATTAATTAATTAATTAAGGCAAATACATTGTATAAAGCAAAACAGAAGTATCCACAACTGTTGTATCTAACAACTGTCAAGCATTTTAAAATATCAATGGGCAAATTTATCATGTGAACCTATTTGGAAAATTCAGAACATTTGATTTAAGACGATAACATTAGGCTGATCATATATATTATTCAAGATTAGACACTTATAAAAGTGAAATAAAGCACTATGAGTAATTATGTTGAATGACAGTGTATAAACTCAGAGCGTCTCTAAACAAATTGAGTCATAAGATCATTTTAAACAAATTACAGATAAACTGCATACACTTAGATATATAGCCCATAATTCCATAACTACTTTTCTTTTTTAAGTTTTATTTTTATTTATTTTGAGAGAGAATAGAGAGCAAGTGGGGGAGCGACAGAAAGAGAGGTAGACATAATTCCAAGCAGATTCTGTGTTGATGGAGGGCTCAAACCCACAAACCGTGAGATCATGACCTGAGCTGAAATCAAGTCAGACCCTTAACTGACTGAGCCATCTTGGTACCCCATAACTACCTTTTAATAAAAATAATATAAGATCCCCAGACAACATAAACAAAAATATAAAGGAAAATACAGATAAATTACAAGGAAACCAGCTTCTATAAAAAGTATGAAAAAGCAGACAGAAGAACTACCAGTATAATTAGGGAATACACAATCAGTATTCTATATTGGAAAATACAGTGGACAATTGGAATAAAAGAAGGGTCTTGATTTCTCTTTCAACTGAAAATAAAACTGAATTATAAAATGGACCTTAAAAAAAATCTCTACTCGAGGTCAGCATGATTAAATTAAAAATAAAAGTATAAGTTGATCATTTAAGAGTATTGGTTATTTATCTAATAGTTTAGTCATTAGCAATGATTAAAACCTCAGTGGAATGAAGCTTAGGCTGATAGACTCAGACACATTAACTATGACATACCTGGTTGACAGTTTACATATTTCCAAAGTATGAGCACACACATAATTTATCAATAGGCTTAAGAAATTTTTCTTATTAACTAAAAGAGTTGAAATGCATGAAAACAGAAAACACTTCTTATAAATATTTATAACCTAAAACATTTATTCAATGCCTGTTTTCACATGAAAATAGGCCAGAATTTGTCCTAAGAACATTATTAACAGCTACTCCTTCTTCACAAACAACAGCAATGTTCATTTCGTCTATAAAAGGGAATCCAATAAAAGTTACAAAAAAATCACAGAATTCTAGAAGAGAAAAAAAAATCATAATTGCTTTTATAGCTGTAAATATATTAAATTCTTCATTAAGAAAACATTCAAACTAAACAACATTGAAATATGTTTGGATCATTAATAATAACATAACATTTTTTAATCTAACATACTATTTATAACATTTGCTCTATTTAGAAAGGCAGATAAAACAAAACTATGATATTCATCTTATTATTATTGAAACAAATTTCAAATACTTAAAATGACAAAGTTATTTCTACTTTAAAGGCTCTGTTCTTGTTTACATAATGTCACCTGTGCTTAGCAAACTGTAAACAAATATTTCATTCTATAGTAAATAAATTCAAATTTATGATGAAAATATTTAAAAATCTATTTAGGATCTCTAACTTTTAACTCAATTTTTAGAACCAAGCAAAGCCACAATGTCCTTTATTTTTGTTTTTGCTGTCAACTCTTTGCAGCAAACACTAATATCAGAATTTCCTACATAAAATTAGATTTTTTTCGTACAGATATGAACAGAGTTTCTTATTTTTCATTGACATAAGGAACAAAATGTGTTCTATTTTCCCTAGTATATCAACATCAATAAGTCATTACTTCCTTTACCAGAAAAAAAGTAATACAAATGAACTCATAGAAAATAAGGGAGTGCTACTGAGTTGGATGTTTTCCTTAAAGATCAGTAACTTCCCACAAGTTCTGAATGCAGATATTTTTCATCTGAAACCCTATGGTATTGAGAGCAAATAGGTTTCAATGCTAATAAACTTGCTAAAGTTTTTTGGTTTTACACAAATAGTTGACTTTAGGTTCTCATGAAATGATTTTTTCATTTTGTTTTTGCTTTGTTTTAATTTAAAATCTATGTTTGTTTTGTGGTTCCAAAGTACTGTGACTTCAGGAATGATAAGCTGATGCCTCCCCCACTTTTGGGCCTGTTTAAACCTCCCTCTGTCTCACCAAAGCACTGTGGTTAGGACAGGCATGATTTGGTGGGACCATTAATTTGTTTGAGGCTATAATTTTTGTTCCAGTAACTAACACTTCATTAAGTTGAAATAGTTTCATTATGAAAGGAAATATTCACAGAGAATTTAACCAATGAATGGAAAATTACTAAGTTTCCAACCAGTTTGATTCAGATGAAATGTAAAGCTTATTAATAAAATTGGTTTATGTTTTGAATTTTTTTAATTTTTCAATCATAGGAGAATGAAGACAAGAGGTATGTGTAAGCTTTCAAGCTTACCACAGAGAAGCAAAAATGGCATATAAAAATACTTAATTACTCTTTTAAAATGTGTCAGCCTCTATTTCACTGAAATTAAATGCAAATATATGCTTTGTTTTCCTTAAAAATATATATGGTATATCCTGGACTTTATACTCTTATTTAAGCACAGAAATGCAGTCTTGTTTCATTTAATTCATTCATTTCACAGCTATTTACTGGGCACCCACTTTGATCAAAGCACTGAGCTAGAGCACCGAGGCAGAAACACCCAACATCTGCCCTTTTCTCAGGAACTAGTGTTACAGGCAGCGATACAGAAATTACATAACCAGAGTCAAGTTATCTCAATACAGTCATGACAAGTGGCTTGAAGGTAAAGCCCAGGATACTAAGAATGCTTCTCTGAAGAAATATCACTTAAATTCACATCTGAAGAATGACCAGATCTGGCTTAGGTAAAGGAGGTAGATAGGAAAGATAATTCGTAAGAACAGACCCCTGAAGTGGAAAATAGCATGACTCGTTTGAGAAAATGAAAAGAAAAAGGGATGGGGGGCTTCTACGTGGAACACAAAGAACCAAGTGGAAAAGAGTGCTGACTCTGAAGTCAGACAGTTTGGATTCAAATCCTGCCTCCATTGTCATTTCCATATTTTATGATACTGAGAAACTTCAATTTCCTCATCTACAGGATTGAGATAATAACAGTGTTGACTCTACAGTTGTTACAGATTAAGTAGCTAACACGCTTAAAAGTTTACAGTGGTGCCAAGCACATAGGACGTGCTACAAAAATACTAGCTCTTAAGGTTGGCATAACTCTAACCAGAGCCTAAATATTATGTCATGTATTGCCCTTTTCCTTCTCTGAACATACTCTGTCCTCCATTATACAGTGGGACTGGGAACAAGAATTCTTCATATTCCCACTGTCAAAATTGCACAATGTACAGCAAACGGACACTGTGGCCAAAGAACCAGCATACATTTTCAAAACATCCTTTGCAAAGATCTCTAAAACTAGTCCCAGGAAATTCAGCTTTTCTTATTATAGTGGTGGAGGTCATCATCATTTTTTGGCTTAGTTTTGCTTTAACAACACTAAATTCTTAAGGCTGGGGAACATTTAGACTCTTATAGTAAACTTTCTTTTGTATATATTTTTAATTTTTTTAACATTTGTTTATTTTTGAAAGAGAGAGACAGAGCGTAAGCAGGGGAGGGGCAGAAAGAGAGGAAGGCAGAATATGAAGCAAGCTCCAGGCTCTGAACTGTCAGTACAGAACCTGATGTAAGGCTTGAACTCACGAATCATGAAATCGTGACCTGAGGTGTTACATTTTTTAAATGCAACCTTATGGTAGGAAAATGGGATCTATAATATAGAATAATTCCATGTAAATATACTTACATATCTTTGAACCAAACTGTAAATTTCAGCTTTAATATTGATTTTCAGTTTTTGTTCTTTTCCTTCCTTCCTTCTGTTCTATTTTAATTCATTCTTTACTATGTAACTATGTAAACTAAACCTTCTTTATTTCTTTTGAATCTTGGCCATTCAAATCTAGTTAGATACTTCTTATGTTGTTAGTCAATTATTTTTCCTTTCCTGTTCATCTGTGAAGACAATAATATTTAGGCCTCCCAATTGTAAAAGGATTAGCAGAGCCAGTTATGTTAATATCATTTGTTATATATGCAGGAGATGACTCCAGCCCTATTCTCTGACCTGAGGTCATAAAGTTCTCACATGGAGCCTATAAATTCAGAATTTACTATAGAGACCAGCAAACCCACTGATAGTGATGTTCAGAGTCCAAGTACTTATCTGACATTCCTAGTGCAACAGAAATTCGGACTATGGATAAATCCCTCTATGCTCTCCTGGAAAGATTCCCAGCTTTACTGATATTCACTCAGGAAGAGATTCAGGATTTTTCTAAATTTATCTGAAAATGAAACTTCTCAGGGGAATGACTATAATCCATTTATAGTCAGGCTCTGCTTGAACATCTATCCTGAAATCTGCCTACAATCATCAAAGACTAAAAGTATTCACTCCTGAAGCCCAATCTAATACTTGCCTAATTTGGTTTTCAAATTCTGTGTTTAGGGCTCTCAAATGGTCATTAAAGGCTGCTAAGACCCATAAGCTTCCCCAGCTATCTTATTTCTAAATGTGATGCTTTTAAATTATATGTATCATCATGAATTACTTCATTTCTGTTTTCACTTCTATGCTTTTTCCTGATTATAAAATTAATAATTAGATCATTATGAAAAATTAAGCAGAATAACACACATACATCATCACCCACCTCCCCAAGGGTTATTGTATTTTAGCACATTTTGTCTCTAAATTTCTAAATACTATTTAAATAAAAGTATATTCATTTTCTCATGGAGTTAAACTCCATAAATATATTTCTCTATTCAAAATGAAATCTATGAAGAGTCTATATCCACCTGTCCTTCCCCTAATAGAACACATGAATTTTTCTTGCATCTTTGTAGCATTTTAAAATATAAAGAGGAGCATACATTTTATTGATATCGCCATTTCCAGGGCAATATGTTTTTCCAGTTTAAAAAGTATAATGAGAAAGTTACACATTAAAATCAACAACCCTCTTCAGACAGTAAGAGAGAAAGATGTCTTAAGTTGAACAAAGACAGAAGCTATTATCCTTTCTGGACTTCTGCATTTAGAACAAATAAAAACATTAAAAAAAGGCATTAATCTTTCCTTGACTTTTTATTTTGCCAAAAAAATTGCCATCATGGTTAAATTATATTTCATAATTCTGGGGTTTTTAAAGTTAAATAACACAACAAGTAATTGTGGTTGAATTTGGATCCACCCATTCAGGGTTTTTTTGTAAATGCATACAATTATCTAAAGTGCATTAACCACGACTATTTATTCTGTGAGGAAATAGCATTTTTTCTGAGTGTCACATATGAAAATATGATAATATTCAGATAAAAGCTTCAACTGTTGTCTAATTTCTAAACTGCAGAAGCAATTTCACCATAAGGGGCCACATCTACAAAAAGCAAACTTAAAGGAAGAAGATAGAAAATTTACTTTGGGGTCATTTAGTAGGTTTTGCACTCCACTGGGGTTTATTCATAGAAACAGCATAACTTTGTAGAAACAAGGTCCATAGTCAAGAGAATCTCTTATACTTCCTTTTCTGTTCTTAATCCTAGGTTGACCAGAAGAACAGTTAATTGCTAAAGAAATTATTTTCAGTTTTTTTCTTTTTCCTCTGATGCCCACAGAGCATAGAAAAGAAACACACTGGGACACAAGTGGAGTATTACAGTTATTCCAAAGAACTATCAAACCTAGTAACACTAGGGCTCTGACAGTTACTGGTCTACAATCTACATGTTTAAAACCTCACCCAGGTTATATATGGGATATCTCCTTCACCATCAGGAAAACCAGTCAAAGACTTAATACTTCTCTCCAAGTTTGTTAGAGAAATTGAATTGTCTAATGTTCTCTCCAGGTTCTAATTCCGGAGTGAGGAAGGTGTGGGATAGATTCACTATTGGTAAGTAGAGAGGAAAACTGTTTGAAATAAGTCTCACTTTGCTTATCTTATCTTATGGGATTAACATTTTGACCAAACTTGTCTGGATGATCCATCACACACTGCTTCTCCATCTTCATTTTTTCATCAAGTGAAATAATGATCTCCATCTTTTCAGCATGCAGACAAGTGGTCTACACATTGGGGTATGTCATTCAAAATCATTAAATTAAATTAAAGTATGGGGAGAAAAGAGTAAAACTTATATTCAATGTTAATTTTTACTGAAAAAAATTATCTTAGTAAGATTTACCATGTAGTTTGACTTTGTCATGGGTATATAATGTATAAATAAACATATAAATATGAGGAATATATACTTTATGCATTTTTACTATAGAGGCAAAGAATAAGTGAAGTTTGAAAAAATTGTCTCTGCCAACTAACATTGCTATATTAGAGAATGTTCTTGAGAAAGTAAGCAAAAACTCTCCCTGTCCCACCCCTGCTTGTCTTTTACATAAGTGGAGATCTGTTCCCAGAAGACAACTCATAAAATAAGGTATGCTTCTATAAGAAGCTTCTTTGTGAGACAAATTTCTTTATGTCTGAGTGGAGAGTTTTCTGGCTGCATTTCTAAAGAGCTTTTATGTTGGTCCAGTCTTCAACATAACCCCACCTTCCAGGCGTTCCATGTTTATGTAGTTCCCTTCCCCCTTGACTAGGACTGACTTGTGCAACCCACAGAATACTGAATAAATTACCACATGCAACTTTCAAAACTAGGTTTTAAGAAACATTATGATTTCCACTTTGCATTCTTGAGTCACTTACTCTGGGAAAACCAGTTGCCTTGCCACAAATATATTCAAGCAGACCTATGGTGAGAAATTATCACTTCCTGGATTATCTAGCAAGAAACTGAGGCCTCCCCCAAGAAGGAATTAAGATTTGTTAGCAACAGCTAGCAAGAAAGTGACACTTCCTGCAAACAGCTATGTGAGTAAAACATCTTGGAAGCAAATCTACAGCTTCAGTCAGGTCTTCAGATGATTACAGACCCACCCAACATCTTGAATGCAACCTTGGGAAAGACCTGAGCCAGAAAGATCTAGCTAATAAAAGTTTACTGTTTTCAACTTCTAACTTTTAAGGTAATCTGTTATTCAACAATACATAATTAACACTATTTTGTTCAATCATCACTATTCTAACAGAAAATATACACACATCCAAACATTAGACCCACCATATTAAAATAGTTACAGGGGCACCTGGGTGGCTCAGTCAGTTAAGCATCTGACTTCAACTAAGGTCATGATCCCACAGTTTATGAGTTTGAGCCCCGCATCAGGCTCTCTGCTAACAACTCGGAGCCTGGAGCCTGGTTCAGTTTCTGTGTCCCTCTCTCTCTGCCCCTCCTTTACTCACACTCTGTTTTTCTGTCTCTCAAAAATAAACATTAAAAAAATCAAATAATGATAAAAATAAGTCCCCTTCTGTACATTTGACATTGTAATATTTGTAAAAGCAGAAAAGGAAAACTGATGAGTAAGCTTGAAGAAAATGAGTCAATCTTTCTAGTGAAATTTCTATTTGCAAACTGAAACTTTTTTTCATTTTTCCAAATGTTGCTGAACATTCTAGTCAATTAAATTTTCCCTAATTCTAAAATATCATAGAGACATAACTCTCTGGTCTTCCTCTATGTGACAGTGTAAATAATAGAATTTAGTTCCTTCTTCTCTAAAACCTATGTATATTGTTGTCTTTTCATGTTACTTTCTTTTTGAACTTTGAAGAAAAACTGCTTCAATATAGCTACATAACTCCATTTATCCCATATTCTCAATAGCACTTAAATATAGTATTTAATCTATACTGATCTCATATAATCTAAGAATATTTCCCAGTTATCTTTTTAATCCCCTCTCAGCAAACTACATGATTCTTGAAAGAGAACAAATTTTGCTCATCTTTTATTGTTCCTTGGAGTGACTAGAAATAAGTTTTGCACACAGTAAGGGCTTGATAAAATAAATTTGGTTAATAGAAAAAAACAGTAGACTTTGGTAAGATATTTACTAATATCTAATGTAGTCAAATAGAATAAATTACCACAGATAAAATTATTCTATGGGTCAAATAATGAACATACCAGCATAATAATGCATCATATATCTCTTGGTCATGAGCACAGTGGCCTTATACCACACTATCAGTATCAATCTCCACCAAATTAAACTTTTATAATCAAAGTTTATAGCTATGATGTAGAGCCAATTGACCTTTAAATAAGAAGAAATCCAAAGAGAAGTTTGATTTTATTTCATACTACTAAAAATACTGATCATCTAGGATAAGCAGGATTACAAGGCATCTTACTTTCATTTGAATTTTGAATTTATCTGGCCAGTGTTTCTATAGGAGGCCTATAGTGTCCATATGGGGCCCTTCAGCTGCCCATTTGACTCACTGATGATTAGGCCAGAAGTTTCCCAATAGGTCCCATCCATTAGCTGACCTAAGACCTATAATGCAGGGAAATTGGGCCAATCCAACCTTGTGTCATAATTTTGAAACTGTTAAACAATGGGAACATGTACACTAAATAGTTGTGATTAGGGCGCCTGGGTGGCTCAGTCAGCTAGGCGCCCGACTTCGGTTCAGGTCATGATCTCACTGTTGGTGGGTTCGAGCCCGTGTCTGGCTCTGTGCTGACAGCTCAGAGCCTGGAGCCTGCTTCGGATTCTGTGTCTCCCTCTCTCTCTACCCCTCCTCTGCTCACACTCTGTCTCTCAAAAATAAATAAACAAAAACCTTTTTAAAAAGATTAAAAAAAATAGTTGTGACTGCCATGCTGGGTCATAGGGAAACTCATGAGAAAGAAAGGAAACTGATAAAGGAAAACACAATACAGCAGACTCAGAAGTGAGGAGAGAGTCCTCGAGACCCCTGAGAAGTGAGATTACTTCCATTTCACATAAAATTTGACTGTACTTCCACACCTGTACCTCTGCATCTTCAAGCTAACTCCCACTCCCTTTTAACCTGAGAAATTCTGAGTGGTTTTTGTCCCTTGTGCCATCAAAAACATTGGCTATAACATTCCTTTAGGCCAAATATGGAAGTGAATGGGAATATCAAGTCAGTAAAGTAGCATCAGTGAAGATGCAGAGCTACTTGAGAGGAATAAAATGAGATAAACCTTAATTTACTCCTCTTCTCTAAGGAAACTTTTTCATGGCAATCTCATTTACCATCACAGATTCAACTACTAGAGAGAGAGAGAGAGAGAGAGAGAGAGAGAGAGAGAGAGATGATTCCCAAATCTAATCTTTGACTCAGAACCTTCCCCTGAGAAATTCAGATTGCCTTCTAGACCTATCTACCTAAATTTATAATGACATTTTATATTCAACAAGTTAAAATTCAAGACCATCATTTCCCCCTTAGTTAATTCTGCTTCAGTATTTTCTTTTTTTATAAAATTTTTTTTAATGTTTTATTTATTTTTGATACAGAGAGAGACAGAGCATGAGAGGGGGAGGGGCAGAGAGAGAAGGAGACACAGAACCAGAAGCAGGCTCCAGGCTCTGAGCTAGCTGTCTGCACAGAGCCCGATGAGGGGCTCGAACCCACGAACGTGAGATCTGACCTGAGCCGAAGCCGGAGGCTTAACCGACTGAACCACCCAGGCGCCCCTGCTTCAGTATTTTCTATCTTGAATAACCACCATCTTACTCGAGCTATAATTTAAATTCACCTTTGACATCTTTTATATCTCACTATTCTCCCTGCCCTTACATACCTATTTTCCAAGGGTTGACAACTGACCTGCTTAACATTCCTCAAACACACATCTTTTTTTCTTCATGTCTAGCATTACCACACTGGGTCATCAAACCTCCTCCAATGCAGCCAAAACAGAGGTATATACGTTCACATATCTGTGCTTTGGTACATAAGACTAGAAACCAAACTATTCGTCATGGAAACTTGTTCTCTCTAAATTGAAGTAAGGATGGGAGATGACATAAGTGTCATTTTCTCCTCATTGCTGCTTCTAAACCATTTCCTTCTCCTTTCTTTCTAAAATCACCCATTGTTTCCACCATGACATATCTTATGTCATTTATTCATCTTATTCATCTACCAATCCTCATTTTTGCTACCAATTCACTCCTAAGTCTTTGCCTTAATTTCTAGTGATTTTATTGTTTGTGCACTCAACACAACTTCTGCCATATTTCTTGGTGATTTCAACTTTCACATACAAAATCTTCCTAACACCCTGGCATCAACTGGCATTGACTTCCTCTCCTCCTGTGATATTTACCTCAGCCACACCTCAACCTTACCCTATCAAAAAAGGCATGTCCCTCAGTGTCTGAACTGTAAACATCCCTTATCTCATCATCATCTCTTCTATTTTCCATTTACTTCATCTGGAATACAATTCTGAAACTCCTTTACCAACACCTGGACCCTTCATTGATCCTAATAAGATTTCATGCTTCTCATTCTCCTCTTTTATCTTTACCCAATTTATATTATACTACATATCATTAGAACCACTTTCTTTTATATGCCCTTAATTCTTTGGCCTCTCTCTCTCCTACCATTTCCCTGGCCTTGAAAGATCTCAAGCGCTGAAAAAATTCAATTCTTTATATATTCTGTGCTATCCCCAAGTAGCTGAATGTGGTGAGGGGAAGGCACACATCCATTAAGTTCAAGTGGGCCCTTAAAATTACATGGAAATTTATTTATTTTCCCCAGTTGATTTACTATCCTACCTTCCCAGATAACTTTCATACTTTCTCCTGTTTCCTCAAACTTTCAACACATACTCTCTGCTTGCCACTCTCTGCTGAGAGAACAAAAAACAATCAGACAAGAAGCTACATTTGCACATCTACTAACTTGCCTACATCAGAACTCACATACTTTGTCTTTACTCCTTCTAAAATAAATAATTATCAGTGTACCACTGACAGTCTATCTCTCCACGTGAGCACTGGAGCCCACTTTCCTGTCTCTACTCAAGAATATCATTCTAGGGGCACCTGGGTGGCTCAGTTAACTACTTCAACTCAGATGACGATCCTATGGTCTGTGAGCTTGGAGCCTGAAACCTGCTTCAGATTCTGTGTCTCCCTCTCTCTCTGCCCCTCTCTCACTCTTACTCTGTCTCTCTCACTCTCAAAAATAAATAAACATTTTAAAAAAGAATATCATTCTAGCAATATTCTCCCTCTTTCCTGCCTTGTCAATTTGTTTTTCTCTATTGGTAATTCCAACAGATTATAAATATGCTGTAACATACCCCATCTTACAAAACAATTCTCCTTTGGGGTGCACATTACAGCTTTGCTACTGTCCCATATCCTTACTCATCTATAATGTCAAGCTCTTAAAAAGAGTGGTTTATCATTTCTCATCTCTAGACCCAATTTTACTTCCTATTTTCTCTTCAACCTAGTTCAGTAAGGCTTACACCACATTCAGTTCTCCATTTAAATGTCAGCAATGAACTGCACACTGACAAATCCAGCCATGAGTTTTTAGTTCTTATCTTACATGAGCTATTTACAGTATTTATATACTCTCTCCTTCTTGAAATATCTTCTTGCCTTGTTTTTAGGACTCCAGATTGTCTTAGTTTGCTTTCTATCTGTTCAGACCATTTTGCTGGTTTCCATCTACCCTATTCTCCAAACACTCTACTTTCACTGTCAATTCTAAACACTGGAGTGCCCAAGATTAGTCTTTGGACTTCTTCTCTATTTAAAATTGCTCCCCAAGGTAGAAGGTCATCCAATATCAAGACTTTATATATCCTTTCACATGCTGATGATCTCTAAGTCTGTATCTCCAGGGTTTCACTTACATCCTGAAATCTGGACTTAACTAATCACTGATTTGCTCAACATATTCATAGGTACCTATTTTGCATCTCAAACCCCAAAAGATATACCTAATATCCTTCTACTCCTCAAAAAAGACCATTCTACTTAAATTCTTCATCATGACATTAAATAATAATTTCACTTATCCTGTTTTTTAGATGAAGACTTTGAAAATATTTATTATCTTCTCTCATTCTCTTACATATACACCCACGTTATCTACAAATTCTGTTAATGAAAAACCCAAAATATATTTGAAATATGATCAGTCTCCTATGGTGTTCTTTGCTTTTCCTTTGCTACCCACAGTTCACTCCCTACTGATTAACCAGAAACAGCCTTTAAAAAATTAAATTATAACATAACTTTTCTACTCCAAACCTTTTGAGGGCCTCTCACTTTACTAGGAGTTAAACCAGAAACTTTACAGTTGCCTATAAGGCCCACCATGATTAATGCTGCCTCCCTCAATGACCCCTATATAGTCATATTATTGTCCAATCTATGACCTCTCTGACTTCTAAATGTGCCAAACACACACTTGCTGTTCCTCTGCCCATATAGAACTTCCTTTAGATATGTATACTGTTCACCCACTCTCTTTCTTAAAGACTCTGCTCAAGTATCTATAGATAAAACCCTCCCTGACCAACTTACCTAACACAGCAAACTTTGCTTTAGGCAGATCTCATCCCACTTAATTCTTCTTTATTTCTCTCCATAGAACGTATAAGAATCTAACACAGTATGTGTTTTTATTGGACCATTTTCTATGTCCTTCAAATCAAATACATATTTCAAAAGGACAAGAAATTTATTTGGTAATGGCTGCCTTTAATACCTATTTAATACCTCACATATTAAGCAATGGATATTTATTGAATTGAATGATGAGTGAATAAATAGATTCAAGAGAAGCACAATTCAAACACTGGTATCTAAAAGACATTTTCCCTGTGGACTTTACAAAATTTTAATGCAATAAAATTATCAAAATTTATCTAAAGTAAATACAATGAAAGTTTTCATACAATTTCTTATCAAGTCTTTCAACATGGACCAATAGCCTAGATAAAAATAATTTCACAAAAGGCTAACCAAATGTAGCCTACCTACACAGTTTTCTGATAATCTGGCTTAATTTAAAGACTAACTTTGAGTTTCCAGACAAATAAAAGGAAACCTTTCAGGATCACAATTTATTCCAAATAAATTTGAGGGAAGTATTAGTCAGCTATGAGATTAAAGATATAATATTTTCTAACAGGAACATAGAGGCATAACAATCTGCTATACCCATCAGTCAAGTACAAAGAAGGATTTCTCTCCTCTTGTGGAAGTTGAGAAACTATTTTTTTTTAATTTTTTATGTTTTTTATTATTATTTATTTTTGAGAGACAGAGAGAAACAGTGCATGCAGGGGAGGGTCAGAGCGAGAAGGAGACACAGAATCCAAAGCAGGCTCCAGGTTCTGAGCTAGCCGTCAGCACAGAGCCTGATGCGGGGCTTGAACCTACAAACCCTGAGATCATGACCTGAGCCGAAGCCACTTGCTTAACCAACTGAGCCACCAGGCACCCCAGAGAAACTTTAAAACATTCAATGTATAAATAAAAGACCAAACATTTGTGCCCAGATTTGATCTAAGGGAACATCCACTGATAAGGCCAAAATTTTCCTCAACAGCTATTGTGAATTTACTGCAATACACATCGATTTTCTAATCCTTAAAGTTTCACATTATGAAAAAAAACACAAAGAGGGGCTCTTGGGTGGTTTAGTCAGTTGAGTGTCCAACTTCTGCCCAAGTAATGATCTTGCAGTTCATGAGTTCAAGCCCCATGTTCAGCTCTGCTGACATTTCAGAGCCTGGGGCCTGCTTCAGATTCTGTGTTGCCTTCTCTCTCTGCCTTTCCCCTACTCTCACTCTGTCTCTCTCTCTCACAAACAAACATTAAAAACAATTAAAGAAAAAACACAAATATTTTAACATGAAAAAAAATTTTCAAGATTTTTTCCTTAATGTTTATTTGAGAGAGAAAGAGAAGAAAGAGAGAGAGAGAGAGAGAGAGAGAGAGAATATGAGCAGAGGAGGAGCAGGAAGTGGGGACAGAGCATCTGAAGTTAAGCTTTGTCCTGACAGTAGGGATCTTGATGTGAGGCTTGAACTCACGAACTGTGAGATCATGACCTGAGCCAAAGTCAGATGCTTAGCCAACTGAGACTCAAAAAAATTTCAAATGTTTATTTATTTGTTTTGAGAAACCTCAAAAAATTTTCAAATGTTTATTTGTTTTGAGAGAGAGAGAGAGAACACACAAACTGGGGAGGAACAGAGAAAAAGTGAGAGAGAGACTCCCAAGCAAGCTCCATGCTATCAGTGCAAAGCCCAAACCATGAGATCATGACCTGAGCCAAAATCAAGTTTGGATGCTCAACTGATTGAGCCAGCCAGGTACCCTAACGTGAAAAAAAATTTTTAAAGACAGTATTACACAATATCAACACGGACCATTAAAAAAAAGAAAAATGAACAAAATTACTCCACAAACATGTGACTCCATGTTAAAATGTTGGCAAAATAAGCCTTTCTTTGAATTGTTCGGTCAAGATTATGAGGTATGAAATGATTCAGAGACAGCGAACCTCTATCAAGTAACATGAGATGAGTCTGGGCAAGTTACAGTATTCTTCCTTCTAGTTATTTCTTACCAGAACCATCTCTTTAAGAGCTCTCCTTTTTTTTTTTTTAATAAAAGTTTGTTTGTTTGTTTTTTATGGTTGAGGGGGAGAGAGAGAGGGAGACAGAGTGAGTGGGGGAAGAGCAGAGAAAGAGGGAGACATAGAATGCGAAATAGGCCCCAGGGCTTGAACCCACAAACTGTGAGATCAGGACCTGAGCTGAAGTCAGCCTCTTAACTGACTGAGCCACCCAGCCGCCCTGAGCTCTCCTTTTTCTGGAAAAGAAAACCACCTCTTCTGTACATGGACATACCAGCACATATAAATTATATAATAAGCAAGTAAAATTTGTATCTATAAAACTAGGACAAGGGGCCTGGGCGGCTCAGCAGCTAAGTTTCCGAGTCTTGAGTTTGGCTCAGGTCATGATTTCAAGATCATGAGTCCCAGTTTGTGCTCTGTGTTGGGCATAAAATCTGCTTAAGATTCTCTCTCTCTGCCTCTCCCAGGTTCACGCTCTCTCACCTTCTCCCTCTCTCAAAAAAAAAACAAACAAACAAAAAAAAAAAAAACCACACACACACAAAAAAAAAAAAACCACAACTAGGATCAATAAGTTCATATTAAAAGAAAGAAAAGCCACAAGTATGACTTTATTATTTTACCTTGACTTAAAGTATGTTAACCTCTGTAGAGTGTTTACTAAATACCTGATATTGTATCAAATGGTTTTCAAAAGAAATTCTATTTTAATCTAATTAAAGAGCTCATTGACAGATAAGATTACAGAGGCTCAGAGGTTTTATGGAAATTGCCCCAGATTACAGAGTTAATAAATGGAAGAACCAGTACCTAAGCTCACAGTGACAACCTCTGGAGCTGAGGCTCTTAAGCAAGGCAGTGTGTAGTCTCTCTCCGGAGATGTGGATATCCTCAGAGCTATTAAATGAAACTGTAAGAAAGCAAAAAAAAAAAAAAAAAAAAAATTCCAGAAGCTATAGGGAAATTGTATCATAACCTAAACATGAGAGAAAACAGGATGAAACCCTGAGGCAAGCTTATAGGTAGCAATGATTGAATAATGTCCTCTGCAGGGCAGCAATCGTGATGATTTATTAGTTCTGACACTGTCACCTAATCCCAGAGATGGACAAGAAAATCTGTTTGGGGAACAAAGAAAAAAGCAATAGAAAGAGAAAATCCATTTGGGAAACAAAGAGGAAAAACAATAGAAAGAGGTCCAGAGATAGTTTCTCAGAGGACTTGATCCTTGAAGGATAAGAAGCACTGCCAGCAAGCCAAGAGAAGGAAGGACATCCCAAAGAAAGAAGAAAACAGAGGCAAATGCAGGGCTTGATGAAGGAAAAACACTGCAACTTCAGGGAATAGTGCGTAGAGATGGCTACAGAGGGAAGGATTTGAGAATACCAGATAGGAGACTAGTTGAGCTGCTAAAAATAATGTTTCCACATTTCTAAAGTTGCATTTATAAATTCCTCTCTGTGGAGAACACATTGTGTACCTAACCCTAGATATAAAATAGAAAAATTCTGAAATTTGTCTAAAAGGCAGAGAATCTCTAAGAATATGCAAACGACCTGATGCTGGACAGGTTCTGGAAGAACCTAAAAGTGATCCATGTGACTGAAATGATGAAGATAAAAAACAGAACTAGAAAAGGCAGAAAAGAAATTGGATAAGAGAAAATGGAAATGATCCTAGAAGGCCTATCATTTTCTTGGCCTGAAGGAGAAGAGCATGATTGAAAAATCTGGAATTAAGCAAAGTTTATTTTTATAATTTATTTTTATGAGATCTGGATAAAACTAAATGATTCGATCTGATCACAGATGTCTTTAAATCATGAATTGTGGTCAATCTTTTCTAACCTTAAATCTTTAAGTCTGTTGAAATTTACCATTGATGGCTGACTATAATTAATACAGCAGTAGTTTAGCTATTGCTGTGAAATTGTCGTGACCTCGGGGGAGCAGCGCATATCAGGTTGGAGCCTCAGTGCTGTGGGCTGATAGAGAAGAGCAAATAACCCAGACAAGAAAAGTTTTTACCAACCAGAAGGGTTTTGCTCACAAAAAGACAGCTTTGTCTGTCAAAATCTGGCTTCATTTGAGCTAATATTAATAGCCAAGGCTTTCAATCTATTGTTGGGAGTATAGGACCAAGACTTTCCAGTCTATTCTACTAATGGCAACTGCTTACATGGACTGAACAATTATGTTTTGACTGGCAGAAGGAAAACATTTGTCATCCTAGGAGAACTGTACCTGAATCAATGCTGCTGTTTCCAATCATTTCTATTGATTTTTTTCAAGATACCCTGCTCAGTTTAGAATGACCTGAAGAAGTTGGTAAAACTGAGCCTGCAGAGGACAAAAAAGCTCTGACCACAATGAAAGCAGTATCTGACAACAGTTACTTCTTGGCTTTTTTCTTGTTATTTCATTATTACTATCTTTTTGAACATTACTAGCGTCTGCAGCTAAATGGTAAGTTTTCAAGGAAGATCTCCACTCACAGGTTATCATATTTATTTCACTGAACCTAGCCCTTAATAGGTGCTCGACTTATGCTGATTCACTCTGTAAACATAAAGCCTCCAAAGTATGAAAGAAAGAAAGATTAAAAAGTGACATCAGCAAGATGGATAGGAAGACCCAGGCCCTCCTTGTCCCACAGAAATGCAGGTTCAATGGCAATACATGAACCAACTCTTCCTGTGAGAAATCCAGAAACCAAGAGCACCCTGCACCCCAAGTGAGTGTAAGACCAGCTACACTGAAGCAGGTAGGAAAACTTCTGGAATTCCCTTTTATATTTTTTTTACAGATTTTTTTTTAAGTAGTCTCCATATCCAACACGGGGCTCTCACTTACAACCTTGAATCAAGAGTCACATGCTCTAACTCATGAAGCCAGCCAGGTGTCCCTGGAACTCTCTCACCACAGTCTCTCCACCCAACACAAGGGCTGTGATCAGGAGGAAACTTCAAGCTCTTGGCTTCAAGGGCAAGAAGCTGAGTGGGGAACGAGGGCTGCCCAAAGGACTGTCTTCTGTCTCACTGTGTCAGAGTGAGGTCAGGGCCCAGCATAATCTAGATGTCAGGGGGCCACTGAGAACAATAACGACAAAAAGGTGGGTAGCATTCTGCTGCTTCAGAGGACGCATCGTAGAGCAGACAAAGGCTGATATAGATCAGTGACCTCTTCCTTAGGGAAAAAAGATGAGCGGAGCATGTGTGCAGAGTTCCAGGCCTGAGGGACCAAGTTCTGTCTAGTTCGGGGAACTGGTGTGACCTGACATAATCTACATGCCTAGAGATTGTTGAGAACAAAAAAGGGGGGTGGGCGGAAATATTGCCGGTTCAAGGACCTGTGGTATAGCAGACAGACACCAGAGGGAGCAAGAGATTACAAACTCCTAAAGAAAAAGGAAACCAGCATATCCCTTTAATTAGAAATCTTAACAAAGACTTGTTTTGTGTACATTCATAATTAGAGACACATCCACAGAGAAGGTTTGGGAGGCCCCAAGAAACTCTCTAGCTGGACTGACTGATGAAAGTCCTTCCCAGTATGGAGCCAGGCCATAGAGACCAGGAAAGGAACCTGCTTTTTGGAATGCATGGATACCAATGCGAAGTTAAAAGGAATGTGATAAATCAAGGGATAATGATCCAATCGAATAAAATAAATTTCTAAAAAATGGACACAAAAGAAATAGAGTTATATGAATTACCTGACAAAAACTTCAAATAACTGCTATAAAAATGGTTAAGGTAAGAAAAATGATATGTGAACAAAAGGAAAATTTCAACGAAGAGACAGAAAACATAAGCACAACCAAGAAAATTTTGGAGCTAAGGAATGCAATTAGTAAAGTGAAAAATTTGTTCAATGGGCTGATATAGTCCAAGTGCTGGGGAAAAACAAAAAACAAAAAACAAAAAACCTGCCAACCAAGAATACTGTATCCAGCATAAATGTCTTTCAAAAATGAAGGAGAGACAGATTTTCCTGGATGGATAAAAACTGATGGAGTTCATCACCATTAGAACTGCCTTACAAGAAATGCTAAAGGGAGCCCTTGAAGATTAAATGAAAAGACACTAAACAGCAACACAAAAGTATATCAAAGTATAATGCTTGCTATTAAAGGTAAATATGTACAAATAAATGCAGATACTGTAATGGAAGAAATAGAAATACAATAATAATAGGAGATTTCAATACTCCACTTTCAATAATAGATAGTTCTATCCATTTAAGATAGTAAATCAATAAGGAAACAGAGGATTTGAACATTACAAGCCAAATGAACCTAACACACATATATAGGACAATCCACATAAGAGCAGCAGAATACATATTTTTCTCAAGTGCACATGGAACATTATCCGGGATAGATCATATGTTATGCCATAAAACAAGTCTTAATAATTTAACAAAGTTAAAACTATACCAGTGTCTTTTCTGACTACAGTGGAATAAAACTAGAAATCAAAACCAGAAGAAAAACTGGAAAATGTGTAAAGAGGTGGAAATTAAATAACATACTCTTGAACAACCAATGGGTCAAAGAAGAAATAAAAGTGAAGTTAGAAAATTTATTGAGACAAATAAAAACACAACATAACAAAATTTATCATATTCAGCAAAAGAAGTACTAAGATGGAAGTTTACAACCATAAATACCTACACTACAAAAACAAACAAACAAACATCTCAAACAACCTAATTTTATACCTTAAAGAATATGAAAAAAAGAAATTTAGTTCATAATTAGCAAAAAGAATGAAATTATAAATATCAAAGCAGAGATAAATGAAATAGATAATAGAAAAACAATTTAAAAGTCAACAAAACCAACCTGTTTTTTAAAAGATCAACAATATTAATAAACTTTAGCTAGACTAAGTAAAAAAGGGAAAAAATTCAATAAAATCAGAAATGAAACAGGACACATGATAACTAATGCCACAGAAATAAAAAGTACTATAAGAGACTACAATAAGCAGTTTTATGCCAATAAACTGGATAACCTAGAAGAAGAATGGATAAATTCCCAAAAACACACAACCTACCAACACTGTGTCCTAAGGAATTAGAAAATCTAAACAGGTCTGTAACCTGGTCTGAATTAGTAATCAAAAACCTCCCCAAAAAGAAAAGCCTAGGACCACATGTCTTTACTCACGTATTCTACCAAACATATAAAAAAGAAGTAATCCTTCTCAAACTTTTCCCAAAGAAATGGAAGGGAAAGTACTTCCAAACTCATTTTACAAGGCCAGCACTACTACCCTGATACCAAAGCCAGAAAAGGATGTTTCAAGAAAACTACGGGCCAATATCCCTGATAAAGAGATACAAAAACCTCCACAAAATATTAGCAAACCAACTTCAAGAACAGATTAAGATTACACATCATGACTCAGTGGGATTTATCCCTAAACTGCAAGGATAACTGAGCATATGAAAATTAATCAATGTGGCACACCACATTATGAGAAAAGAGGAGAAAAAAAATCACATGATCATCTCAATTAATGCAGAGAAATAATTTGACAAAATTCAACACCATTACAATAAAATATTCAATAAACTAGGAACCTAAAAAAATTTACTTCAATGTCATAAAGGATATACACAAAACCCTAACTGAATATCATACTCAATGTTGAAAACCTTGGTGTTCCTCTAAGATCAGGAACAAGACAAGGATGCTTCTCATCACTTTTATTCAACATAGTATTGAAAATACTAGCCAGAGAAATTAGTCAAGAAAAAGAAATAGAAGGCAACCAAATCAGAAAGGAAGTACAATCATCATTATTCACAGATGACATGATCAGATATGTAGAAAACTCTTAAGATTTCACAAACTATTAGAATCAATAAATATAGTAAAGTTGCATGATATAAAACAACACACAAAATGAATTATATTTCCACATACTAAAAACAAGCGATCCAAAAGGATAATAAGAAAACAGTAATATCAGGAAAAATAAAATTCTTAGGAACAAAGTCAACTAAGGAGGCAAAAGACTTGCATACTGAAAACTAGAAAAGAGTGCTCTAAGAAGTTAAGATATAAATAATAGAAAGACATTTGTGTTCATGAATTGGAAGACTTAATATTATTTAAATGTATACACTATCTAAAATAATCTACAGAGGCACTGCAATACTTATCAAATCTCAATGGCATTTTTTACAGAAATAGGAAAAGTAGTCCTAAAATTCATATGGAAGACCAAAAAGACAAAAGACCCAGACAAAAAAACCCAGAATAGACAAGACAACCTTGAGAAAGAAGAACAAAGCTGAAAGCCTCTGGTCCCTAATTCAAAATATATTATAAAGCTACAATAATCAAAACAGCATGGTAGTAGCATAAGAATGAACATACAGACCAAGAGAACAGATAACAACTCCATATACATATGGTTAACTGATCTTCAACAAGGGTGCCAAGAATACCAATGGGAAAAGGATAATCTTTGGTTTTTTTGTAATTTTCTTAAATATTTATTTATTTTTGAGAGAGAGCAAGCAGGGGAGAGGCAGAGAGAGGGAGACACAGAATCCAAAGCAGGCTCCAGGATCCAAGCTGTCAGCACAGAGCCCAACGTGGGACTTGAATCCACAAACTGCAAGATCATGACCTGAGCCAAAATTGACAGTCAGACGCTTAACATACTAAGCCACCCAAGCGTCCCTAATTTTTTAATAAATAGTGTTGGAAGACTTGGATATTTATATACAAATTAATGAGAGATGTTACATCCCTCAGAAAAATCAACACCAAACAAATTAAAGATTAAACATGACACCTGAAACTCAGGGAGAAAGCTTCATAACAATGATTTTGGCAGCGATTTCTTGGATAGGACACCAAAAAGCACAGGCAACAAAAGCAAAAATAGACAAGTGGGATTACATTAAACTAAAACAAACAAAAAAGTAAAAAGCAAAAACAACTGTACAGCAAAAGAAAAAAAATCAACAGAGTGAAAAGGCAATCTATGTAATGGGAGAAAATACTTACAGACCACATATCTGATAAAGAGTTGATTTTAAATATATATAATTCCTATAACTCAGTAGAAAGCAACAATCCAAATAAAAAATGGGCAAAAGATTTGAATAGACATTTCTTGAAAAAAAGATATACAAACGGCCAACAGGTATATGAAAAGCTGATCAACCATCACTAACCATCAGAAAAATACAAATCATAAACACAATGCGATACAATCTCACACCTGCTAGAATGGCTATTTAAAAAAGAAAAGAAGGAAAAGAAGTATTAGTGAGGATGTGGAAAAAAGTCAAAACTTTAAACACTGTTGATGGAAATTAAAATGGCGATGCCACTGTAAAAAACAATATGGAGGTTCCTAAAACACTAAAAATTAGACTACTATATGATCCAGCAATCCCACTTCTTAGTATTTATCCAAAAGACTTTAAAGCAGGATTTCAAAGTTATATTTGCACTCTAGCATGTTTATTGCAATATAATTCACAGCAGCCAAGAGGTACAAAACAACATAATTGTCTACAAACATATGAATGGTTAAAGAAAATGTAGTATATACATACGATGGAATGTTATTCAGCCACATAAAATAGGTAAATCCTGTGATATGCTACAACACTGATGAATCTTGAGGATATTATAGTAAGTAAAATAAACTAGTCAAAGAAGCACAAATACTGCATGAACCCACTCACATGAGGTATTTAAAGTAATCAAACTCATTTAACCAGAAAGATGGTTGTCAGGAGCTGAAAGGAAAAGAAAATGGGGAATTACTGTTTAATGCATATAACGTTTCAGTCAGGCAAGATGAAAAAGCTCTAGAGATTCATTGTACAACACTGTGCTTATAGTTACAATGTTGTAATATTCTCTTTAAAATTTATTAAGACGGTAGATCGCATGTTTGTGTTTTTTACCACAATAAAAAAAAAGACAAAGAATTTTAAAATTATGATGAGAATTAGTGAGATGAATATAGATTCACAGCTACCATTTTGGAACTCTAGAAAGAGAGGATTCTCCCAAAATTAAATGAAATTTTGACAAATAATAAACTATATAAAATTTTTAATTATGTTCAGGAAATAGTTATCTGAAAATGCAATTCAGGTGAAACACATATAATTTCAAGAATTATTTTAACAAATTAGAAGAAAATACCGTTAGATGAAAGTAGCTGAAATGACAAAATTTTTCCTAAACATCTTAAGTTGACATCAGAAAGGATAATGTACTCTCAAAAACAAAACAAAACAAAAACAAAAACAAAAACAAACAAAAAATCTCCTGATGATCTTGAACTATGTGTAGTTCAGTAATGTTTAACAAGGTCACTTAGACAAGTTGAATAAAAAGCCAGGAAGAGTAATACTGACACACAGATGAAATAAGGAAGGAAACTTTCCAGCACTTGAAAAGTTTTATGCTCAAAAGCGTTGATGACACAGCAGGAATTAAGCCTTTATCCCTGAAGCTAGGTCTGGTTAATATTTCATGGAGTCACCTCTCTACAGTAACCAAATTAATTCAGTGGCTACACTGAGATCTGAGAGCACACGGCTTCCTCACATACACGCTTTGCAGAGGCCCCGCCTCCTGTGAAAGCTGCTGTAGCGCTGTCCACACGGGGAGTCGCCCAGTGGACGATCCTGTCCTGCCGTGCCGGTAGCAAACGAAAGTAGGGAACATACTTTGTAGAACAGCCTCAGGAAAACTAATACAACCAACATACACCCCTCATTCCTGTCAATCACTGAATTTCAACACCTATCTGTCTGTCTGTCTGTCTCCAGCAGATCTCCCTTGCAAATGAAATTCTATTTGAACACCCAGTACACAAAGCTGGAGAAAGTGAATTTAATCAGATTGAAATGGGATGGGGAACTCAGAGCTCTGCTTACCCTCCTTGGTTTCCCTGTACCCATAGTGTCTCCCACATTTTTGCTGAACTCCAAGGCTTTGCAGAACAGTTTGAAATAATAATAAAAGTAAGCCATTTCTATGAAGCTTTCGATTTTTGTATTTTTTAAGACGAAGAATAAAGATCATTAAATAGTTTCATATAAGTGAAAAAAAAGCCTAGACAATGTTCACCCAAAAAAAAAAAGAAATTAAGCAAAGATATCCTTCCTGGTTGTCAGTCTACTTAACTAGGTAGCTGACCCAGAGAAGCTGTGGAGTACAACAGGAAAATTGATTTACCTATTTAAATTTATTCTAGAAATATTTCACAGCATCTCTAATCCACCAGGCACAGACAGATCCTGGGGATATAAAGACAACTGATGGGGCCCAGAGTTCAAAAGCTTCCGTGTACAAAACTGGGTGACATTTCCTTACCACTACTCCATAAATCTCAACATTTTGAGACCCATCAGCCTGACTGGCAGGAGCCAACTCTTCCTTCAGGGTCTCCTCCCAAACACTTCTGGAAATCCCTCAGGAGAATTCTATGTGTCTACCAAGAATATCTGGTTATCTCTTTCTGCCAGTAGGCTGGGAATTCACACACACAGCTCAAGGCCCCAAGACACAAAAATGGCAGCCTCAGTAACCCTCTGAAAATGCTGCTACTGATTCACCCCTCTCCACCTGCCTTAACTCAAGCATAGCCTATGATGTTGCTAGGGAAAGAAGAAACCTTCCATTGCCAAGTTGCCCATTCTCTCTGCCCACTGTATCCTCAGAAACATGAGTTCAACCTGATTTATGGGGAATTCTGAAAATGGCTCCGTGAGGACCTTGTAATTTGAGGGTAGGAGTCAGTTTTCAGAACACCCTTAATAACCTGGGCGTTAAGTTTATAGATGATATGGAAACATTTTAGAGTATTCAATATTAACCCTCCCTTGCTGATGGGATGGGAAAAAAGCATATGGAGGATTTATCAGTGAGGTTTTGATCTGCTGCCTAATTAGAAAAGATACTCATAACAAGCACATTAGGAATTTCCAATACTTCTTTCAGGGCAGGCAGTTACTATTTACAGATTTATACAAAATCCTAGAACTACTTGGCAAAGTGTCAAAATGTCTACCCAACTCTCCAAAATCACTTTATACTCTAAAAGTGAAGGCTCATTCAATTTTATAATATAATAAAAATGCATATTTTTCTTTTAATTGTATTTCTTCCTGTAAAAATGTTCAGTCAATGTATTCTAAATGAATTCTATACTTATAGGAATAATGGGGCCTAAATGAGTCACAGGGCCTAGCCCCCAAAGCTAGAAATTTCATGAAAATGGAGAATGTTAATTACCCACAAGGAGAGTAAATAACAGATGCAGAATTACATGATCAATTATTATGAAATGCATGAGAAAGAAAATAACCAAAATTCTGGGTGGCTGGCTCAAGCACTATTTAAAATGAAGTACAAAAGAAAAATGAGAAGTATATCCAGGGATTAATCATATATTTGATTTTAAAGAGATTTACAAAATAATCTAAAACAATGATTGAGAAAGATTGTTCCTCTTATATTGACATACATATAAAATGATATCATGATATTTACTAAATAAAAGATGATTTGTCAACTTGGAAAGAAAACTATAAAAAGACTGAAATTGTTTAATAAAGTTTAAAAAAAGACATGTTAAATGCAAGTTGGGCTTCAAAGAAATAAGAGAGACAATAGTAGCAAAGATGTGCTAACTAATAAATTCTGGCATTAGGAAACACATATGTGAAAAGTGAGTAACTAAAAACTGAAGAACTCACTTTTTAAAAATGACTGAATTTGAAAAAAGTTAAACTGCAATTATGGAAAATTCAGGTCCTGAATGCAACAAAAGCCTGCACAGCACATCTGAAAGTCCTTAGTTCCCATCTGGAATTGCAGGTCTAGATTTTTTCTTCTCTCACAAGCTTACAGATGTTGCCAGTTTTGATATACAATTGTTTAAAGTTTTAAAATACTCATGAGTTAGAAATTTTTGGCTAAACATCTAATGAAATTGCATGAATTAACAAAATACAGTAAGCAAAACTCAATCAAATACAAAGAAGTGTGATTTCATTTCTACTAAACCTCAGACTTGGGACAGAAAGTAACTATTTCTGAGGACACTTTTTCCTAAATGTTCTAGGATCATTTAGAACAAAGAAATAATAAGAACACCATAATTAAATGATTTCAAAACATACTTAAGGAGACAGTTTATATAGAACAGAGAGCAACATAGACATACCATCTACTTACAAGATAAGAAACATCTGATACCTTCTTCGTGGCTTGGGCTAGAGCCTCAGTTTGATGATCTAAAACAAGTATCTATGTGTACAGATATCACTTCATCTATAGCACTAAAACCCCAGTTAAAATTTTTCCCACCGGTATGCTGTTACTGGTCGACTATTCCGAGTAAGGGCTTTAGTAACTGAATACAAGATCTTCCTTAAATAAGACCTCTTAGAGACAAGACTGTGCTTTTTGTTAACCACACAGTACATAAAAGAGTGATGGCATATAGTTGGCATATAAATACTCAGTAAATATTTAAATACATAATGCATGGAAATAGAAAAGAACTCCTATCCAGGTCTCCTTCAACCTAAAACATTAAGCCTAACTCTATATGTTATCCACAGTTTTATCTATATTTTCTAATTACTGTATTTATATTCTCAGTCTGACCTCTTAGAGAAGTTTCCTGTTTCACAACTGTTTCCTTTCATTATTCTAACTGTGTATGTATTATGCAATAAGAGGTACCTTTCCTGCAAGAATCTCAGGAGTGACACAGAATGAAGGATTATCAGCAATCACAGTTTCCCCCATTCTTTAAATCCCTGGAGTTCTCTTCCAATTTCTCCACTAACTTCCTAGATATTACCACTCCACCAAGAGTCACTTGGAATGCACTAACTCCCACTTTTCCTCTTCATCAATTTGAACTAATTCTTCCCCAGGTGATTGTAGTATACCCCACCCCAGAACTTCTGGAGAAGACCCAAGCATTTCATTTTTTTAAATCCCCCCCCCCCCCCCCCCCCGCAAGTGATTACGTTGTGTATCCTAGGTTGCAAACCACTACTTCACTTGACCAGTGTTTCTCAAACTCTAGTGTGAATATGAATTACCAGGAGCCTTACTAAACTGCAAATGCTGACCCAGGAGTCCTGAGTTAGGGACCTGAGATTCTGCATTTCAAACAAGCTCCCAGGTGATGCTGCTGCTGCTTCCGGCCCTACTTAAGAGTAGCAACGTGCCCTTTAAACTTCTTGGAGGAGGGGAGATCCTTTTCTTCCTCCCCATTTCTGTGGAACACAGAGGTAGTGACCAGTTCAACCTTTTTTTTTTTTTTTTAAAGCTTACACTCTTCCTAAGCCCTCTTTGCTGCTTTTGTCTCAACAGATCCTGATAATCCTTTCGTTTTGGCATTTTGCTCTCAGAAAAACTACTTTCGCTTCTCTGAGGGAAGGAACAGGATAATATTCCCAGAAAAACTCTTCCAGAAGATGAGAGAAAATATTTTGTCTGTAGCCAATGCGTGGAATAAAATCAAGACAGTTAAGTTTCCATATTAAGGCAATCTCAAAGCCTCTACCCAGCTAGTTTGTAAATTTGAAGGTGCTTCCATGTCCTATAAGATATAGTCATAAAAAGAATTTGTCATTAAAAAGGCGGGGCTTATAAGAATAAATAATGTGTGTTTTCAATAAAGTATACTCTCTCTGATCAAACATCCTTCTCTCTTGATCTTTGCATCACTCTAATACTCCAATCATTTTTAAAGTTCTGTATAATAGTATTTCTCAATTCCTAAGGCATTTTTTAAAAGTAACAAAGCCAAAATCCAAACCTGAAAAAATTAATTAAAATTTTATATAAAAATAAAATTTTAAATGATAATAAAATAACATTTTAAAAGCAGCAATGCCAAACCCAACTAGAACAACTGATTCAGTCCCCTGAGATGAGGTCTGACCATCTATGATTTCTTTAGTTCCCGTCTACTGCACACACGGTGGGTTACAAACCATTGATACAGATGGAGCAGAAAGCTCCACTAAGGACTTGCGGGCCCCTACACTGTGAGGCCTACAACAGGAGGCCCCCAATGGAAACTGAAGAGTAAACAAAGCACAAACGATTTTGAGCATGCTTTTATAAAACTCAGCACTCAATCATAAATTTAAAAAGAATTTAGTAAACAAAAAATGAAAGAGAGCATTCTCTGACCTGATAAAATGGTCTATCAAAACCTATAGCAAATATCATATCAAATAAGGAAACTTTATAAGCATAACTCTTAAAATAACATATAACTTAAGGATGACCCTATTGAGGCTATTATTTAACACTGTGCTGAAGGTCCTAGGAAAAGGGTAAAGGAAGAAAGAGAAAGAGGGTATATTTAGAAAAATAATTTGAAAAACTCTTATTATATGCAGACAATATAATGATGCTCATGAAAATCTAGAGAGAACATTTTAGATCCAGTAAGATACTTCAGAACAGTTTTTTAATATAAGGGCAACATTTCTTTTAAATTGTTAACATTACTATTCAACAGCTTAACAGTAATTGTAAAATTTTTCAAAACTTTGAAAAATTACTATTAATAAAAACATGGTAAATGGTAGTATTATATAATGGAATACAGTTTAGCATTATAAACAATAAGTTATTGCCATAAATGTCAACATGGATAAATCATAAAAATATAATTTTGGAAAGTTTTATAAACCATTCCAAATGATACCATTTATTAATATCTATGAGCAAATAAACAGTCTATAAATGTTTATTAATATTCATGTGATAAAAGTAATGTAAAGGAGAATGAGAACTATATTGAATGAAAAGAGCAACTTCAGATAAGTATTGCCTGCCTCAGGTAAAAGAGGGGAATGAAAATAGGAGAAGAGTAACAAAGGGAGTTTTAACTGGTGTTTGTAATATTTCCTTTAAAAAACCCCCAAAGCAAGTAGGAAATCAAAACATGGGCCTTACCATGAATATTTAAACTATTATCCTCTGTGCTTTTTGATATGCATGAGACATATTGCAATAAATATTACTTTTTAAACAGTGGTGAGAGATGTAGAAGAATAACCATGGTCATAGGGAAGCACAGAACGTGAGGAAGAAGGTACTTTCAGCAAGAAGGTACCTTAGTCCCTTTGGTCTGCTATAAGGAAATACCATAGGCTTATTAAACAATAGAAATGTGTTTCTCACAGTTATGGAGGCTGGGAAGTCCAAGATCAAGGCAGTAGCACATTTGGTGCCTGATGAGCGCCTTCTAGCTATAATTTCACTAGAAGGGGCAAGGGCTTTCTAGGGTCTCTTTCATAAGGGCATTGATCCCATTCTTGAGGGATCCAACTTCATGACCTAATCCCTTCCAAAGGCCCAATCTCCCAATACCACCACCTTGGTGGTTAGGATTTCAACATAAGAATTTGGTGGGAGGACAGAAACATTCAGCCCATAGTAGAAGGTCTATAGTGTCAAGGGGGCATTTGACTAGATAGTAAAAACTCAGTGATTCATTAATAGACATTTAAACAGAGTGGATAAAACCTTGGAAACTAGTACCAGATGGACATGAGTTTGAATTTCTATTTGGCCACTTAGCCGTGTGGACAGATTCAACCTTAACTTCACTAATTCCCAACATTTTCATCTGTAAATGTTAGTTATGATAGTTCCTACTTGAAGGATTACTTTGAAGATCAAATGAATAACATAGAGAGAGAATTTATTATGAATATTAGTGACCCAGTCATTTGCTTTACCTCTCACAGGCTTGAGTTGATTCAGTGAAATAACCTTACAAGAACAACAAATCCAATCCAATTGGGATTCATATGTGCTTCCAAAGAATTTTTAGTATCTTTAGGAAAGTGGAGAATGAGAGGAAGATTTTGGAGTCAGATAAATGGGGTTTCATGTCTAGGCTCCTCCATCTAAATTACTTAAATCTCTGTTTTCCTTCCAAGATTAAAACAATGAAGATAATAAAACATTTTTCACAAATTTGTCATAAGTGCTGAATGCATGAAGTATGTAAGACCCACAGTATCTGCCATAAACCATATAAGAGTTGTTCAATAAATGTTCATTGTCCTTTTAAAGACAAGAATAATAGGAAATGTGAGAATAAGTCATCAGAATGGGTAACTGAATCACAAAGTGGGTGGTACAGATAAGTGTTCCAGGAAGCAAGAGTATGAAGTGTGTAAAGATGTAAGACTGACTCCCTTTTTTTCTGGTGGGATTATTCCAAAGGTGTAATACTTCTCAAGTCTAGGCAAAATTGCTTGTTTAAGGAAGTGACAAAATAAAACTCTTCCTTTGTGTCTCAAAGAAGCTTTTGAATTTTTGGCTCATTACCTTTGAGAATCTTCTTCATCAATCTTCTGAAACAGGATCCCTTCAGGCTTCATTCTCATATCTTATCTAGTTCAACAAACCAGTTGTCTTATCTTTTCCTGTTTTAATCTGGAGATTTCCAGGCATATTTGCCTAAAATTTCATGCTTCATTTGCAAGGCAGTAAACTGTTGTTCAGTAAGGCTTGGCTGCAGACCCTGCAAGGGTGCGAAATCAGTCTGGAGTCCTCTGAGAGAGCAGAGATAACCTCGCCAAGGGAGGCTTATCTGGCTTGTTTTTACAAATCAAAAACAAGTTGCAGAACAAGGGTTTATCTCATCCAGGGGTGCTACTTGAACAATTCAGATAACTTCCTATTTGCCAACCAACTTTCTGTTATCAGGAAAAGTATACTGAGAGGCTGACTATGTAAAATATGTGGAAATTTTCAGCATGCATTTATATTCCAGCTGGAAAGATGATGTTGTTTAAAGAGAGCAGACAAGGGTCGAAATGCTATTAAAAGTGTACAAAGTACCCAGCAGTCAAAAGCCAGAGCGAGCTGTCACAGATAGGCTCATATATCAACAGTACTGTGACTTTTTGTTTGCCTTTATCACAACTTGGTGTATAAAGAGCTATTTACCTGACTGAAACCGGGGCAGTTGCCATTTCCTTCTTTCTTTGAAAAGGTATATTTCTCGGAGTCAAAATATGGCTGATTAATGCTTTCTATATAAGAATTTTCTATTTAGTAGCCTTCCCTGAAATCTCTAAGAAATTCAGAAGATGCATTTAGAACTCCTCAAGATCAAAAGTTCCTTGCAAAATTTGAGGGGGTAGAGAGAGACAGGAATCCTAAAGACTTCAAAAGAAAAAAAAAAAAAAACATGGTAATTTTCAGCAAAGCAATTGACTACAAAAAATAAAAGAGGTTATCCAACCAAAGAGGAAAGTGAACGGCAGGCAGATGCTGTTTCCTGGGTCAGACTTTGGTGAGCAGGATCCTGTATTGCAAGGAAAATATCACAGAGTAAAAGGAAGAATATTATACGGAGAGCTAGATATGCTGAATAAAGGGGCGCCTGGGTGGCTCAAGTCAGTTGAGCATCAACTACAGCTCAGGTCATGATCTCACAGTTTGTGAGTTTGACCCCTTCATCAGGCTCTATGTTGACAGTTCAGAGCCTGGAGCCTGCTTTGGATTCCGTGTCTCCCTCTCTCTCTGCCCCTCCACCACTCACATGCTGCTGCCTCTCTCTGTCTCTCTCAGAAAGAAAAAATGAACATTAAAAAAAATTTTAAGAGGGGCACCTGGGTAGCTCTCTTGGTTAAGCATTGGATTTCAGCTCAGGTCATGATCTCCCAGCTCCTGAGTTTGAGCCCTGTGTCAGGCTCTATGCTGACAGCTCAGAACCTGGAGCCTGCTTTGGATTCCTCTCCTCTCTCTCTCTCTCTCTGACCCTCCCCTGCTTATACTCTGTCTCTCTCAAAAATAAATAAACAGTAATTTTTTTTTAATTTTAAAAATGTTGAATAAAGAAGGCTAAACTGTGATGGGAAGGAAGCAGATAAACTTGGGCAAAGTTCTGCAGGAAGTTTAATAAAGTTGCCTCAGACAGGCAACTATGAACAGCAGGCCTAATCTAGAATTTAATCGAGAGTTCTAACTGTCACAGGAACAAGAAGTTGAAGGAAATGCTGAAGAGTAAAAACAAACAACACTGAGTCTTTTCTATGTGGCAAACCACAGACAGACCAATTCTGCTTCTGGTGGGCTTTCATCATACAAAGGGAATCAGTTTTATATGAAACAAGACAGTGTTGTGTGTGTGTGTGTTTTTTTAATCAGTTGGCAGAAACTTTGGATAGTAAAGATGAGCCTCTGTATTTGAATGCATTTATGAAATCAGATTAACAAAATGTAGAAAAGGTGTAATGGACTGAGGCAGAAAATGACTGAATCATTTACTTACACAAAGTCTGAGAGAACAGTGAAACTTTTAGACAAATGTAAATTTATACTTAGGAGCTGCGACACTCTTAAAATAACTATGAAAGACATTTTTACCTGTGAAAAGTCATTCTAAATCTCTTATGTGGGATATAAATTCTTAGCTTGAGTACACTCTAGAATTCAGGTGTGGTTCAAAAACAAGAGTATAAACCAAGACTATAACCTGAAACAGGTTACCTTGTACTCTGAGACTCGGTTTCGCCCTTACTGCTAAATGGGAATGATATTGATCTCTTGAGGGTGTTATGATGATTAAACAAGAATATTTATAAATACTCTGGCACTTCCTTGGCAGAGAGTAGATGCTCAACAACTGGAGTCAGTCTTTATTAACATTATCATCACTATCACCAGGATATTAACTTATTTTTGCCCCAAGACCTAAGATACAAGAAACTGTGCCTGAGTTCTAAGGGCAGGACCTATAATTAAAGCAGAGATAAACACTAACAAATTTTCTAAAGAAAAATGGCATGGTTCCATGAGACCAAGTAGTGTCAACAGCATTAATGCCCACATGCCAGCAGGGTTCGGGGCTGTGAAGCAAGAATAATGTCAATCAGGGAAAAGCTAGTTGGGATGCCATACCAAAGTGACTATAGGAAGTATCCAAACATGGCACTAAAAATCAATGACTTACTTGCTGAGCTATGTCTTTTTCAGTTCTTTTCATTCCTAGTTAATTCAAGGAGAAAGCATCAGTAAATGGCAAAACCTCGGCCTTTTTAACATTTCTCTAAAATGACTAATCTCCCTATTAACAAAACGAGAACAGAACACAAGTCTACAGTTCTTACAGTTAAGAATTTTCTGACATGATTTGTTTTCACAGTAAATGTTCTTTGCCTGTCTTTTATTTATAATAATATATTGCCTTTCCAATTACAGTAGTGACAAAGAATTACCTACATGTGTATAAAAATATAAGTGCATGCAAAAAAAATATTAAGTAAATCACTGTTCATTAGTTGTATGTTTTTGGTAAGGTTGCTTCAACTTTCAGTGTTTTACTTTCTTTAAGGGATAATAATTGTATTTACCTCATAGGGATTTAAAAGGATTAATCAAATAATGTATGTGAGGTGCTTAACAGAATATTAATATACAGTCTTAATAAAAACTTGCTATGATTTTAGAGGAAGGCAATACTTGAGTTCAAGGCATGGTCCATCATTCCATGTAACCAATCTTCACATTTGACAGTCTGGTTATCCAAATTATCTTCTAAAGAAGGGGTAGGTTTGGGGCCATGGGTGCTTCAGTTAAGCATCCTACACCTGATTTCAGCTCAGGCTGTGATCTCATGGTTCATGAGATTGAGCCCTTCCTTGAGCACTATACCGATAGCACAAAGCCTGCTTGGGATTCCATCTGCCTATCCCCTATTCAACACTCTCTCTCCCTCTCTCTCAAAATAAATAAATAAACATATTTTTTAAAGTTAAAAAGGGGGTTGAGTTAATGCTATTATTAAGTCAACAGTACAAAACACATAGGTACATATTGTATACAGAGCTGTCAATTATTTCCCTCCCAATAATTGATAGACTTTTAAAAATCAAGCAGGGCCACAGCGTATATTAGAAAAGAGCTATATGTGATTGGATGATAACCAATTAACACCAAGCATCCCAAACACCACACAGTATGCTTCTGAGTTCTCAGGTTAAAAAGAAGTCAAGAGAAAAATGTAATTAAAAACTGCAGATATAGGAAGGCAGAGAAAGAAAGAACTCTACCAAAAGGTTCCTTTTAGAGTATTATGCCATTGAAGGTCTTTGGGTGCAAGCAACAGAAATGGACTCTGACTAACATAAGCAAGTTTTTTTTTTTAAAGTAATTGAGGAAGGCTGAAGAACCAGGCTTGAGAATGGGCAGGAGCAAAGGTAGCTCAAGAGGCCATGAAATGGAAATAGTATCAAATAAGAAAAAGCCACCTTAGGATGTTGCTACTTAGAAAGAACAGAATTCAAACCATTTCTTTTCTTTTGGTTAAAATTTCATTCAGTTAAAATTTCATATTTAGAAAAAAAGAATCTTATTAGTCTGCCTCATGTAAGATACCTTCTCCTAAGAGATATCAAAAATCTTACCAATATTATTAGAATATCTCTAACAGGGGGGAAATTTTTTTAATAAAGGAATCCTAGGTTCTAGTAAGATGGGAAAATGCATACTAAACAGCCAAAGAAAACGCATGGCAAGTACAAGAATCATGAGGTCCAGGTCAAAGTTTTCATCCACAATACCTCTCAAGACTACCTTTTAGGTAGCCATTGTTTCTGGTTTTTATTTAATCCCAAAACACAAACCAAAAAACCAGGGTGGCATGCAGAAAGAACACTCTCACACCTTCTCACCTTTGCTGGATCTTTGATTTGCTCCTAAAGATCACCCTAATCTTTGCCACAGGAGGCTGACCTAGATGAACTTTATAAATAGGTTCCTTGCCGTCTGAAATCCATCTGGATTTATATAATGACAGGGGACTGGATGTTGGAGAAGTCATAGAGTTCGGAGTACATATTCTCTTACCTCCCCACAGCATCATGACACATAAATCAATCCCGTCATCATGTCCCATCATCAAAATTTATAGCTACATGGGAATTCTGGGGAAGATGGCAGAATAGAAGGACCCTAAACTCACCTTTTCTCATGAATACAATTAGATAATACATATATCAGTGTAAATGACCCAGAAAATGAACCAAAGACTAGCAGAAAAGACTCCACAACTAAATGTAGAGAACAGGTCACATTGAACAGAAATGTGGTGGGGAGCCCCAGGTCTGGCCACCAAAGGGAAAGAGCTGCGGGCATGGAGAAGAGTAAGAAACAGACTATCACACCTGGGAGGCTGCACAGGAAGATGAATCCCCATAGCTTTGGTTTTGAAAATCAGAGGGGCCAAATTTCCTGACAGCTTACAACCAGTGGGACCTAAGTCCTGGAACTTTAAACATCAGGTGGCTTGGCTCTGAAGGAGCCCAGATATGATAGGAAGCTGAGTCCCTACCCTTAAAGATATAGCATAACAGCCAGGAGAAATACAGCATAGGAGCAGCAGTTTGAACACATCTGGGGCATACAGGAGGGAGAGTTACTTCCTAACCTCAGAGTTCCCTGAGGGACTTCTCCAGAAACAAAGGAACTAGCAGGTACCATTTCCCTCCTCCGGCCCCCAGCATAAACACACAGCTACCTGCAAGAAGCAGCACTGCCCCAGCATTCACTACCTAGCTTGCTTACACTGTACCATGCCCTTTCCAGCCAAGCCGGCCTTACTCCCAATGCTGCAGATCCCTGCCCCCAGAATACCTGTAGATATGCCAAGACTGCAAATCCCAACTGCATCCTCTGTGGGGCCTCTCTCCCAGTGGGGCACTGGTCACCTCCCACAGGGGATGCATGCACCTTATTAAAATTGCATCCTCCAACCTGCATAGCCTTTGTGGAGTAAAAGACCAGTCCTGGTCTCCACAGTGGCTGTGCATCCCCATTAACAATACCACCTTGTTAAAAGTTGCACACCCCATCCACTACTTTGAAGAGCAAGAGATGTAGCTGACTTTGCTAACACACAGAAAGAGATACAGAGAGCTAGGCAAAATGAGGAGACAGAGGTCCCATATGAAAGAAGAGGACAGTATCATAGCAAGAGACCTAAGTGAAACAAAGGTAGGTAATATGCCTCATAGATAGCAAATTAAATAATGATCATAAAGATACTCAATGGACTGGAGAAAAGAATGGAGGGTATCAGTGAGACCCTCAACACAGGGATAAACAAGAATCAGAGATAAAGAAAATAATAACTGAAATTAAAAATACACTGGATGGAATAAAGAGCAGACTATAACATGCAGAAGAATGAACCAGTTACCTGGAGACCACAATAATGGAAAGTAATCAAACTGAGCAAGTAAGAGAAAAAAAATTATGCAAAATGAAAATAGAGAACCCAGTAACTCCATCAAGCATGATAACATTAGCATTATAGAGATTTCAGAAGAACAGAGAGAAAAAGGAGCAGAAAATTTGGTTAAAAAATAATAGCTGAAAACTTTCTAAATTTGTGGAGAAGGAAACATAAATTTAGATCTATGAGATACAGAGATCCCCTCCAAAAAACAACCCAAGGACATCCACACAAAGACACACAGTAATTAAAATGGCAAAAAGTAGTGATAAAGAAAGAATTTTAAAAGCAGTAAGACAAAACAAAAAGGTTACATACAAAGGAAACAACAAAAGACTATCAGCGGATTCTTCAACAGAAACTTTCCAGGTAAGAAGGGAGTGACATGATATAGTCAAAGTGTGGAAAAAAGAAAGGAAAAAATCTGCAGCAAAGAAAACTCTATGCAAACCAAATCCAAACATATTTAAAAAATCATTCACCATGATCAAGTGGGATATATTCCTGGGATGCAAGGAATATTTGCAATATCTGCAAATCAATCAATGTAATACATTACATATGATCATTTCAACAGATGCAGAAAAAGCATTTGGCAAAGTACAACATTCATTCACGATTAATAAAACCCTCAACAAAATAGATTTAGAGGGAACATACCTCCACATAATACCAGTTTTATATGAAAAACCCACAGCAACATCATACTCAATTGGGAAAATTGAGAGCCTCTCCTAATGTCAGAAACATGTCCAGGATACCCACTTTCACCACTTATGTTCAACCTGGTAGAAGAAGTCCTAGCCAGAGCAATCATACGGGAGGAAGGAATAAGAAACATCCAAATTGGCAAGAAAGAAGTAAAGCTTTCACTATTTGCAGATGACGTGACACCATATACAGAAAACCCTCAAGACTCCACCCAAAAGCTACTAAAACTGATAAATGAATTCAGTAAGACTGAAGGATACAAAATCAGTGTACAGAAGTGTTGTATTTCTATACACTAATGATGAAGCAGCAGAGGGGCACCTGGGGGGCTCAGTGGGTTGAGGGCCCAACTTTGGCTCAGGTCATGATCTCACAGTTCCTGAGTTAGAACCCAACACTGGGCTCACTGCTGTGAGTGCAGAGCCCAGTTTGGATCCTCTGTCCCCCCCACCCCAGTCCCCTCACTCTCTCTCCCTCAAAAATAAATAAACATTTTTTAAAATAATAAAGGAGCAGAATGAGAAGTTTGGCAAAGAATTTCATTTACAAATGTACCAAAATAGTAAAATACCTAGGAATAAACTTTACCAAAGAGGTAAAAGACCTATACTCTGAAAACTATAAAACACATGAAAAGAAACTGAAGAGGACACAAAAAACTGAAAAGACATTTCATGTTCATGGATTGGAAGGACAAAATTATTAAAGTAACCATACTACCCAAAATAATCTATACATTAAATGCAATCCCTATCAAAATACCAACAGAATTTTTCACGGAGCCATAGCAACCCTAAAATGTGTATAGAATCACAAAAGATCCTGAATAATCAAAGCAATATTGAAAACCAAAAACAAACAAAAACAGAACTAGGAGTATCACAATTCCGACTTCAAGTTATAGTACAAAACTATAGTAATCAAAACAGTATTGTACTGGCACAAAAATAGAGACATAGATCATCTGAACAGAATAGCAAACCCAGAAATAAATCCACAATTATATGGTCAATTAATCTATTATGCAATAGGAAAAAGACAATCTTCTCAACAAATATTGGGAAAACTGGACAACTACATGCAAAAGAAGAAACTGGGCCACTTTCTTACATCATACACAAAAATAAACTCAAAATAGATTAATAACCTCAATGTGAAGCCTAAAACCATAAAAAAAATCCTAGAAAAGAGCACAGGCAATAATTTCTCTAACATCAGCCATAACAAATTCTTTCCAGATATGCCTCATGAGTCAAGGGAAACAAAAGCAAAAATAAATTATTGGGACTATATCAAAATAAAAAGCTTCTGCACAACTAATAAAACTAAAAGTAAATCTATGGAATTGGAGAAGATATGTACAAATGATATATGGGATAAAGGGTTAATAATCTAAAGTATATAAAATAGTTTCAAAAACTCAACATTCAAAAAACAAATAATCTACTTAAAAATGGACTGAAGACATGAACAGACATTTCTCCAAAGAAGATATCCAGATGTCCACAGACACATGAAAAGATGATCAGCATCACTCCTCATCAGGGAAATGCAAATCAAAAGCACAATAAGATAATACTTCACACTTGTCAGAATGGCTAAAGTCAAAAACACAAGAAACAACAGGTATTGGTGAGGATGTGTAGAAACAGGCCCTCTCATGCATGTTGGTGGGAATACAAATCGATATTGCCACTGTGGAAGACACTATGGAGGTTCCTCAAAAATTAAAAATAGAATTAGCCTATGATCTAGTAATTGCACTATGGAGAATCCACCCAAAGAATATAAAAACACAAATTCAAAGGGATACCTGAATCTTACATTTATTTCAGCATTATTTACAATAGCCAAATTATGGAAGCAACTTAAATGTCTACCAAGAGATGAGTGGATAAAGATATGGTATCTATATACAAAGGAATAGTATTCGGCCATAAAAAAGAATGAAATCACTCTCTCTCAAAATTAAATAAACATTAAAAATTAAAAACAAGAAATGCCTAGGAATTTGCTATATATCTGCTAATATATAGCCCACTCTCTGAAGATCTATAAAGATTTTTGTTTGGGGCTTAGATTTTTTGCTTGTTAATTTATTTTTAAAAATACATGGCCAAACTCTTTGGTGAGGAGAGTTTACACTGACTATTTTGCTAAGAATTATTTTAAATGTGTATCTATTTTTGGGAGAGAAAGAGCCGCACGTGTAGGGAGCTGGGGAAGAGAGAGAGAGACAAACAGATAGACGTTTCAAACCAGGCTCTAAGCTGACAGCACTGAGTCCAACGTGGGGCTCAAACTGATAAAGTGAGATCATAACCTGAGCCAAAGTCAGAGGCTCAACCTACTGAGCCACCCAGGTGCCCCTACACTGATAAGATTTCTAACATGAAGCTTCACTATAAACAATTGTATGTGATTTATTTTAAAAAAAGCATTTCTATCTAAATTCCAATGACAATACTAAACACTGTTGATTAGGTAAACCAATTCTCCTAATTCCTCAGATGACAGAGGTTCAGACAGAGAGTACAGCATCTTAAGAATTCTCAATGACAAGAGGAGAGGAAGGAGTAGGTCTATCCCTAATGCTTAAGCTCAAAAAAATTTACGCTTACATTTTTTAAGTTAAGAATCAAAAATAACACATTGCTAAATAAAATGTGTTTAGTTTTACTAACTTCTTACCAACTTACAGAATGGACTTAAATTTAGACTTCCTGAATTCTGTGAAGTTCCTCACCAGAACTCAAAAGTGCTAGTAGATCTAACTCCTATCCCATCCCCTGGCTTTCCCCCTTTTTCTTACCACCCTGATTCCATCTCTGACTGTGAAGGAAACTCAAGCACATATATGTTATTATGAACTGAATATCTGCTTCCCCTTAAAATCCATATGTTGAATCCTCAACCTCCCATGTGGCTGTATTTGAAATAAGGAAGTAAAACTCAGTCGGTTAAGCAGCCGACTTCAGCTCAGGTCATGATCTCACAGTTTGTGGGTTCAAGCATCACGTCAGGCTCTGTGTTGACAGTTAAGAGCCTGGAGACTGCTTCAGATTCTGTGTCTCCCTCTCTCTCTGATCCTCCACTGCTCACACACTCTCTCTCTCTCTCTCAAAAATAAATAAACATTTAGAAAGAAAAAAAATTTTAATGAAATAAGGAAGTAATCAAGTTAATGAGGTCATGAAGGCAGGGCCCTGATCCAATAGGATCAGTGCCCTTGTAAGAAGAACCATCAGAGAGTTCTCTCTCTCTCTTCCTCCCTCAATCTCTCCCCAACCCCCTTCCCACACACATTGATGAAAAGCCACGTGAGGATATAAGGAGAAGATGCATCTGCCAGTGAGGAAGAGAGCCCTCTGCAAAAACCAAAGTGGTCAGAACCTTGATCTTTGACTTCCGACCTCTAAAGTGAAAGACAGTAAATTTCTTTTTTTTTATACCATGCAAAATATAGTATTTTATTATGGCAGTCTGAACAGATCAAGGCATGTGCAAACATCCAACACTACATATCCAAGCTCTGTCCACACTTCCCACAAACAGTAACCCTTTGGTCACCCCTTGTACCTAGAGGTTTGCACAGTGACAACAGAAAATGCCATCCAGAGGTCATCCCTGAATAGAGAACCACTGGGCCAGGGAATTTAGGAATTATGAGCACCCAGGACATGGTATGAACAGGTACAAGCTCTGGGTGAGCATACACCCCTACTGTCTGGAATCCTTAACCTGTAGAGAGCAGTATGAATGAAGGAGGCCCACGGGATCCTCTTAAAAAATGTGGGGCCAATGCTCAGGCTTCACATATAGAAACTCAAATGTGATAGGCCTGTGGTGCCTCAGGGAATCAGGTTTTTTTCCCCCCCTCTTCCAAATCTCTGGGGATTCTGATGAGCATACCCCATTGGAAAACACTGTTCTAGAGAGGAAGTATTATGTAGAGGCTAAATGCATGGCTAAATGTGGTTAAGTGAGCTGTAATCCAAAACGTCTGTTTTTGAATGCTTTGAATGTTTTTTAATGACTTTTTATTTATTATTGAGACAGAAACAGAGCGTGAGTAGGAGAGGGGCAGAGAAAGAGGGAGACACAGGATCCGAAGAAGGGTCCAGGTTCTGAGCTGTTAGCACAGAGCCCCACGCAGGGCTCAAACCCAGGAACTATGAGATCATGACCTGAGCCAAAGTCAGACACTTAACTGACTGAGCCACCCAGGTGCCCCTTGAATGTTTTTTTTTAATGCTTCCCCCATCATGTGCCAGGCATGGAACACCACACAAATTACTTATCTGTGTCTATTTTTCTCACTGTCAAATGGAATAAATATAGTGCCTATTTCATATGGTTGTTATGTGATTGAAATGAGCAAATAGTACAAAGCACTTCTATACGTGTTTAACTCAAAATAACAAAAAAAAAAAAAAAGTTAGGAAATCTTTACTCCTGTTTGAAATAATCATGGAAACAGTGTTCAGGGGAAATACATTTACAATAAATCAATAAATGTAATTTAAGTATCAATATAAAATATGTATATCAAATCTATACATATATCAAATCAATTAATAACCTTTGCCAATTCTGTATAGGTAAAGATATTTAAACCAATTTCTAATATAAGATTTTTAACAGATTAGAAACTTAAAATCTTCTATGTATTCTTCCTATACCATTATCTTTCTTCTTCATTAACTCTCCTAATTGAAACCTGATGTGGAATATGAAGTGCAATTGGGCTGCCGAGGGGATAAAATCGTTGTCTCTGCAGAGTGTGAAAGTCATTCTATGTCTGCTATGTAAACTCCTGTTAGGAGAAGTGCAAAGTCCATGTACACCTTGAAGAATTCCCCAGTGCTAGGATTACCAAATTGTCCTGTAAAAGGAGACCTCACTACTTGTTTCCAGCATACTAAATTCCTAACGAACGCCCCCCCACTACCATGGAAAAGACATGCTTATTCTCACAGCCTAGGCAAATGCGTATTCAGAACACATACCTAAAAAAGTATGTAGGCTAATGAAATAATATTTCAGATCTCACATTTCCATGTGGCAGAACAGGAATAGAAAGAAATCCTACTAAAGCTGGTACTGACATTCCCAGATGTGCAGCCATTAACACATGCTAAAAAAGGCTTCTTAAAGAGTCTATGCATTTTTCTCCAAAGGAATATAAAATACTGTTCTCCAAAGCAGCCCCGTAATATTACGTCTTCCTTAACTTAGGAGTTATCAAATCAGCAAGAGATAGTCTGGAACATTGCCACTGTCATGAATGCCCTGAGTCGGGGGGAAAGACGGCCATGTAAATCACTGTGGTACTTATATTCCTTTGGTTCTTCTGAGTTATTAGAGAACCATACAATATTGATTTATGGTAAGATCAGCCCAAAGTAGTCTATGCATCACGGACAGGTTTAGTTAAGCACCTGTTTATCCTTTCTTGTTTGTTTACTGCCACCCAACATATCTTCTGGTGATAACAATGGGCCTCTGTCAAAAAGCTCAGTGAAAACAAGCAGTATAAATCCACTCTCCAGAAGTGCTTGTAAACTATTAAATGCAGCCTCTACCTAGAGCAGGAGTACATGCTGTACTTGAAATGACTCCTTCGGGGAGTGCTGAAGAATTTGATGTCATCCAACCTCTCAAAATGTATTAATATTAAGTCCAGACATTATTATAATAATTTACATCACCTAGAGTCAAAAGCTGTTGATTATTCACCAGAGAATGAAGCGAAAAGAATCATTCCATAAAGCCTTAGGACTCTGCTATATTTACCACAGTACTCATAAATGCCAAGTTCAAGGTAAGTTTTGATTCCTGTTGTAACTTACCAAAAGTCACTGAAGGTATATTAATAAATATATTTTCTTAGGAGCTTCTTTGACAAAGTTTCTGAGCTCACAATTCACTCATTAAGCCTAAACTGAGGACTACTGACTACACAATTATGTTTGAATGTGTGAATGTGTAAATTTCCCAATAAGTGTATAGTATGCATAAAAATGTCTGAATCATCACTGTATCCCAAATTCTTAGTGCAGTAGCGATCCCAGAATAGGCTCTTAATTAAGCATTAAACTAAAAGATAATAAATTCCTACTCAATAGCAGGAAAGACACTGTTGCTCACCACTAGCTTTATTTTCACTGAAACAGTTTTACTATATGACATTTCAACAGATTCCTCAAATGGCAAATTACAAGCAGTACAATTCACCCCTTTTTGTGTTGTCTTTCATCATATAAGCTTATTATCTCACCAGCTTTGACATGGGGCTTGATCATGTAACATGGCTAAATAATGTTTAGTTTATCATTGTATGCCACATAAGACTTGTGATTGTTCATTAGACATCATTTGCTAACTGATACAGGAAGGTAGTTTAGTCCTTTCACATTTTGTGTGTGTGGTGATTCTTCTGGAAGTTAGAATTAGACTTTTTGCTCTAAAGCAGGAAAAGTAGAAAGTTTGGCATCCATTCCACCTATGTCATTCCTGGCTTTCATTTTTTGGTAAAATTCTACATAAAATAATTATAATCTCCTTTTCCATCTTTAGTATTCGTTGCCATACCATTTTTTATCCTCAAAATATCTACACTGCTAAAAATATCTACATAGCTGAAAATATCTACACTGCTACAAAATATCTACATTGCTAAAAAATATATATATGTAAGCAATGCTACCAGACAATGAATGTGAAGTAGGATACACATGCTTTCCTTTCAATTGTGGAGTAAGACTTTTCCCCGAAAACAAGATGGCTTCAAGAGAGCAAATTCTCGCCTCTCACAATACATGCCGCGTTCAGAGTTGAATTATGCACAAGCTGACAAAGCAGCTCTGGTGTCATCCTAGGAGAAGGACACCACAATTCTGTTTAGGAGTTGTCCTGATCACGAACCTTTACAATACTTTTTTGTTCTCCTAAGCCAAGCAAAGGCTATCATATAGTGTAAAAATGTCTTTTTCTCAGTGCTTATGCTTCCAATGGACTCTGAGCTCCTTAAGGGCAGAAGTTGGGGTTTACCTGTCTGTAACAAGAAGGTACTTGGTACAAGTTACTCACTATTAGCCAAATGAATGGCTAGATGATTAGTATACATGCATCTCTCAAGGTTCTCCTGCAGTAGGCTGGTTAACTGTCGTGGGAAGGGTAAAATTTAAAAGGACAGAGGACTGAAACTAGATCCATCTATGAAGACAAGGCATTTTGCCAATGTACTCCACTCCAGGCCGGCGAGTTTCAACAAGAATCCGTACTGCGGCAGCCTGCCTTGTCAATCTGCATTTACTATCAATCTGCATTTAGAGGTACTACTATATGTACCTCTCTTGTTATTTTTTATTACAAGTCTAGTCCTTATTAGGAAACATAATTGCTCCTGCCTTGATCATCTGATCAGACTGTGAACTCCTTACACATTCATTTATCTGTTAATATAGTGAGCCCATTTGTATGTCGCAGATGCTCTCCAAGAATGCTCAGAGTCTGAAATCTTTAAACAAAATAATTTAAAAATATAATAGTAAGTGCAATACAAGAAGGCAATGGGAAAAATTTCTATTTTTCTCTAAAAGAGTCAGGACCTCTTTTTAGAGGAAGTAAAATTTTAAAAATGAAAAGGAGTTAATTCAATTCCACATTGGGTACTCACTATATGTTGGGATATGTGAATACTGCAGTTAATGGGAAACATAAAATTGTTTTGTCTGTTACTGATGTAGTAACAGACAAAATAGCAATCATAATGTTTCATCAAATTCAATGGTATTAGGAAATCATCACACCTAATAAAAAGGAAAAAGAAAAAAATGAATGAGATCTTGTCTTATTCATCTTTCTGCTGTAGAACTGACTGATACAGTTCCTGGCATGTGGTTCAAACAACAAAATCTTACTAAATGAATAAATGGAAGTCACAAACCCTGTGTTAGAAGGTCCAAGACTCATTGACCTAAACAGGGTATGACTGGCTAACCCAGCCTTAAAAATGACCTTTACTTGTTGATCTGAAAATAATACAAGTATGAGGAAATTTTTACCTAGAGTTCAGGCATCCATTATGTATCCAAAACTCAGTAAAATATGCTCTCCCTTGGGTCCATATGGGAATTGAAAAAGAAAGAGTATATGAAATGGTAACAATAGCCCAGGCAGAAATCAGATGCCACTCTGGGTAGTTAAAGAAGAGGGACTTTATTCAGAGGGACTGAATATACTGGTAATTAAAGGGCTGAAAGGATAAGCAGGGAATTGTGAGGCCACCCAGACTTAGCAGCAGCAGGAAACTCCTACCACTCCTCAGGATGGAAGGAACAAGGGAGTTGGAGCCTCCTGCTGGTAGGTGGACACAATTCAGCTCCCTGGTGGGAAACAGAGCCTCTTTGGAAAGCTCTCCACCCAGAGTGGAACCACAAAGGAGAAGCAGCACCGACAGACCCAGAAGGGGAGAAGTACTCAGGTTCAATGATGTGCTGATACATCAAGTTCTTCCTCTGCAAAAATATCCCCAATTTGTAGTGTTTGTCCATTTCTGTAGTATAAATACTTCTAACATGACTGATTTCCAAGTGCCAAGAATTAACAACCTGCATGAAAAATTAATGAATGTGTCACAATCTAGTCTTGCCAGCCATAATAAGCTGCCTTGAGCACACTGCCACTACTTCTCCTCTTCTACCAGCGCTGCCTTCCTGGAGGCCAGGGGGAAGGGAGCCTGAGAATGTGTAAAACATTTGCGGGACCTGGGTGCAGCATTCACAGCCATCACCATGTTGACCTCTACAGAGGGCCATTCACACACACTTTATTCCTCGTGAATGCTGCCCCCAGAACTGTGCCCCTGTATATGCTCAACGCAAAAACATCTCCACGTTTTCTGGCTTCAGGAACCACTGAAAATATAAAAACAAAAGTAAACTTCAAAGGAAAGCTTTGCTCTAGAATCATCTGGTAGTAGGCCAATATCTGGTAGTGGCCTTTTGGTTACATCAATAAGGATCCATCAGGGTTCAGAAAGTATAGGAAGCAGTGACTTTTTTTTCTCTGAACTATAACTGCTAAAGTGAAATTCCACTTTTATGCCCTAAGGAAAACACTTAGCTTTTATAGCTACAGAGGCTATTAAATGGTGTTACATATGGACTGTCAGGATGCCCATGATTTATGCACTGTGTGGGAAAGGCTTTTCAAATTTAACTCAATATCAAGTTATTCTTTTCACCAAATGCAACAAGGGTATAAAATCATCCTGTCACTGTCACAGCCTGGCAAAAAAATACACTGAGTAAGTTGAGACATGATTCATCCTACCTTTTGCCTTTTTAAGTTAAAAGCTTGTCTTTGATTGCTATTTATGCCTATACTGAACATTCTTTCTGAGTTTTTCTTTAGGCTTTCAGAAGTTTATGCCACGTATGTATGACCTCCCAAGAAGTCTTAAAATATGTGTCAGTGGGATCATTCCTTCCCTCCATTCGCTTATTCTAAAATACAAAGAAATTCTGTCTGAAATTAAAGTAGTAATGGATTCAGTTTGGGCAAGGGTTTATCTTCAAACAGCTGGGATCTTAAAACAAGTACTACCATTGATTTTGTTTTTAATAGCCATCATTTTCCCCAGGCTTCCTCTGGGAAAGGATTTGAAAGGAGTTGAGGTTTTCCACTTACATTAGATTGAGCAGTTCAATTCAGCTCTGTTTTTATGTCTTGGAGCTATCTTGGGGATTACTTTTATGCAATTCTAAAATGCTCACTATTAAAACAATGGATTCATTTTTTACATTATCATAGGCATACTATATTCAATAAATATTTATTAATATTCCTATCTTGGAAAAATTTAAGTATGTAAAAGGAAAAAAAACTAGTTAGGTATACAAAGACTTTTCTGAAGACCAGTTTGGTACATGTTGATTGCTATGGGACCTGAATGTCCCATGCAGGTCTAACAGATATAATACTCACAATTCCATAATTAATATTGGGGACGCTAGAAACTGGATGTAGGTAATATATTACTAGACTGTAATATTTGTGAATCTAGTAATTTAATATAATCAAAACATATAAAATAACATTTGCTTTAGAGTCTTAAAAGCCAATCCACTGGGACTGTTTTAGAAGACTTAAAGATTAAATGAGTTTTTTGTGTGTTTTTTGTTTGTTGGTTTGTTTGTTTTTTTGAGACAGAGCAAGCACAAGCATAAGAGGGGGAAGAGCAGAGGCAGAGGGAGAGAGAAAGAATCTTAAGCAGGCCCCATGCTCAGCGCGGAGCCCAACGTGGGGCTCAATCCCATGACCCTGGGATCATGACCTTTTCTGAAACCAAGAGTCAGATGCTTAACTGCCTGAACCACCCAGGCACCCAGGAGTTAATGAGTCAGATGTTCCGATAGAAGGTGTTCTCACATTACCCGCACCTTTGTTTTCTGTTTTAAATACATTTTCCTGCCTAATGAACCACTGTAACTCCCAAATGGTACATCAAGTCCCCAGAAAGGACCTGTGTGGGAAGATGTCTGTGTGTACTCATATGCATAAGCACACATCCATTTTTAGGCAATCTGCACAGTAGTGCTCATTTGCTTTTTCCCCTTAGAAAATTCTTTAATTTTGTATGTTCTGTTGCAAGCCTTGCCAGCAATTTTCTATGGAACCCTAAACAATTAAGTTAATGAACTTACATTTTAGTTAACTTACTTACAAATAGGAAAAATCATATTGACATAAGTCACAATGTTAGAGAAATTATCAAGGAAATTATTTTTCAGCAACCTGAAAACAGAAAATAAAATTAGTGTCCATTCAGAGTTTTTCTGAGACTTGAATCATTTAATTTTCCAGAGTGACTAAGTCTTGGCTTAGTCAAGTGACAGAACTAAAGTAACTTTAAATGTGATTCATCCCCATAATTTATGTAGTTATATACTAAAAATATTAGATCAATCATCAAGTAAATAAACTATCATTGCTAAGAGTATGTTTTGGAGTATGCTATAAAACCCCTGAAAATATCAATATGGTATTCAAAAGGAATAGAAAATTACAAAATAATTCTCCTTTCTATGATAATGCAATCTATGTCAAAGGCAGATTTCTATGCAATGACTTATCTAAAGTACTACATGTTGTTTTTATAGCTGGCTACATATCTGGATGAAAAAACTTGAACCCTATCTCAACAAATGAAAAACATAAATTTCGAATGGATTAGAGAAAGGAATGTTACAGTTTTAAAATAAAAGTTTCTAGACGACAGTAACAACAATGTAAAGCTTATAGAAACGATCTTAATTAAGACAACACCAATTAGTTATGAAATACATATATATTTAGACATATTTGACTCTAAATGAAACATTTGACTGTAAGACATATCTGAGGCTGAACTCTTAATAGCTTACTTCCCCAAACCTGCTCCTGCTTCACTCTCCCTCATCTCAGTTGATGGCCACCACATTTTTCATTTGCTCAGAGCAAAAGGCCTAGAGTCATCCCTCCTACCCATCTTCAGGCAGCCAGGAAATGCATTTTCTCTGCCTTTCCAACAGATCTAAAATCTGGCTCTGACTCACTCCTTCTTGTTTACACCATCATCATCTAAGGTCTGCATTGTTTCTATTGTAATTTCTAGTATCTCCTAACACACTCCTTCTTCCCACCCCACCCCCTTATTCTGCTCTGATTCTTTCTCATCTAGCACCTACAATGATTCTTTTAAAATAGAACTCAGGGGCACCTAGGTGGCTCAGTTGGTTGAGTGGACAACTTTGGCTCAGGTCATGATCTCACAGTTCCTGAGTTCAAGCCCTATATCAGGCTCTGTGCTGATAGCTGCTTCAGATTCTGTGTCTCCCTCTCTCTCTGCCCCTCCTCTGCTCAGGCTCTGTCTCTCACTCTCAAAAATACATAAACATTAAAAATTGTTTTCTACAAATCTCAGATGCTGTCTTTCCTCTGATCAAAACCTTGTAATAGCTTCCAATTCGCCCTGCCCCCACCTGGCCCCATGCCCATTATTTCTCTAACTCATCCTGTACTACTCTCTCACTTGAATCACTCTGCACCAGTCACACCTGTCTCCTTGCTGTTGTTTCCACTGCACAACAGCCTTGGCACTCCTGTTTCTCCTTTCTGGAAAGGTCTTCCCCTGCTATCCACATGCCTTATTCCCTCTAATCCTTTATGACTGCTTATGTCACCCTTCTCAAGAAGAAGTACCATCCTATTTAAATGGGAACCACTTGCCAGTTCTCCATGCCCTGCTCTATTTTTTTTTTCACTTTTCTCTTTTTCCCAGAATCTACCATCTTTCACATGCACTAAAATTTATTTATTTACATTAATTGTTTTTGTATGCCTCTCCTCTACCCCTCTACTAAAATATAAGCTCCTTTAGGTCAAGGATCTTTGTTTTCTATAGACTGATGACCCTAGAACCATAGAACAGGATCTGCTACAACATAGGAGCTCCAATAAATGTATTTGAGTTGATGGAAGAATAAATGAATCTTGTGCACTATCGTAATAAAATTCAAAGGGCAACAAATTAAGAAAATATAGCAGTGCACATGACAATCAAGTAAATTGATACTTCTGTAGTTTGATCTTATAATACTATAAATATATGTTTATTTATATGTACATATTATATTTATATAGTTAACTATTGAGGAAAAGAGGAAGAGAAGGAGAAAAAAACTAACACATTGGCATGTGATTATTATTTCTGTTTTCTTTCTCTTTTACGTTTTTAAATTTTTCATCTGTAGGTAACCTTTATAATCAGAGAAATACAAATATTAATTCTCAAAAATAATTCAGTTGAATATCATTTCCGCAAGCATTGTTTATCTGATTATTCAGTCTGACTGAAATACTCATTTTCTCAAACCCACAGCATACCTCCAGATATTTAAACCACAACTGTGGTCTTGTTAGTCTAGCCCTATGGATTGTCAATTCATCAAGGGACAGGGCCTTGCTTTATTTTTATGGCTCCTCACTATTCTCTGTAGGAAGTCATTATATAAGCAAACTTCTGTCTCTGGATATGCTTTCATTTCTCCAGCAGGTGAGCTAGAGATTGTTTTCTTTTTCTTCTTTTCTTTATTTTGCTATACCATTTGATAAGTTTATTTAATTTTATATACTTAAATTCTGATCTTTGTGTTACTTGTGAAATTCATATTTTCATGTCTTCCCCTTATGGCATACAGGAGCTTATATGGATATTTTTTGTGTCACTAGAATAAGTCTCTAATTGTAATCATTGCAATTTTATAACAAAAGTAACATATTCCCTGTAAGGGGAAAAGCAAATACTTGGTAAAGAAAAAGCACTGTTAATATTGTTTTATATATTCCTCCACTTTTCACCTTTCATATAGTTAGACAGATACTAAAGTGTTTGTTTAATTTATCACTATTAAATTTGAATCATAAACCAAATTTCCTATAAATAATATTTAATAAATTTTTCTATATCAATTAATACATTTTATAGTATCATTTTAATGATTCTGTAGAATTCCATATTATGTCAAACATCAATGTTTTGTCTATGTTTTTATTCTTCTGAGTAATCTGATTTTGTATATCTTACAGCTAATGCCTTATACAAATATGTATTCTTAATTCTTTTTTTAGGATAAATTCTTAGAAATGAAATTACTGATTCCAGTGGACAGGGATGTTTTCAGTCTTTTTCCTTGATCATAAAAGAATGATCATCACTGGTAGAAAATCCTGGTGACTTTTCAATACCTTTCTGAACTAAATGGCAAAACATAAAAAATATTAATATTTAGATATATTTTAGAATGAGCAAAATTAATTTGCCTTTTAAATTACTCAAAATCTAGCCATGGCAGGTCAGAAAACATCACAAATAGTTTCAGCAATTAAATATGGCCTGTTGACATGTAAGGGATGAAGAGCTTTGAAATAAATCGCAATTACATGTATCTACTGAGTGCAGGAGTACAGTTGGGCACTAAATTATATGGGAAAACGCAGTGGCATCTCAAGAAGGAGCCTAAGCCCTAAAACCTGTTCCTGCTTGAGCCACTGTGCTCTACAAACCCTGGGGCTCTACAGTGGTTTCAGTGCTTTTCAGACTTTCTTCAGATTTGTCCCGTTTTTACCCCACATCTCTTTCTGTAGTGCCCAACCTGTCACTCATTGTCATATTACTCTCATTAAATCCCCATTATGATACCAGACATGGAATTCCTACATAGGAAAAACTCCATAGTGATTGGGAGATTATAAAAGAAAATGCAAATAGAAATCACCTAGGTAGTTTGAGGACAGCAAAGATAGAAGAAAATTTTGCTCTATTTTTCAATAAAAAATTCTTTCTTTTGGAAAGCAGTAGAAGACAAATAGCAGAGAGCTGACCTTGAATAACAGAATGCTGTAGAAAGGAAATATGGGAGGCAACCCAAATCTGAGGTCCACTAAGAGATGTAGTTTCCACAGTGTCAGTAAAGAGCACAGTAGAGGAGGGGTATTGGTATGGCGGCCACCAGACCTTGACGAGGGTAAGAGAACAGGAAAAAAGAAAGCCACTGGTCATAGACACTGGCCATCTATACAGACTTCAGCAGCAGACACAGCCCAACAGACTGCCATTCAGAGGCCAGGCTGGCTAAGCTCACCTCAAGCACCTCAAACAGAGGTTACTGATAGCCAGAGATGCACCAGAGCTCCGGTCTTAAAAACATTGCTTGTGCATCATCCCCTAAAAGAATTTTTAAAGGCTACTTATATTCTTGCTCATTGTAAAAACTGTCATCTATAATTTCCCATCCTAGTTTTAAACAGTTGTAAAATATGTCATTTCTAGTATATTGTATATTGAATTTTAAAATAAACTTGTTACATCAGTTTTTTAAATGTATGCAATGAAATCTAAATACAATAGATTTATATCGGCCATCCTAAGTTTAAAAAAATTACATAAATTAGCTGATTCTTTTTTATCAATCAGAAATTTTAAGAAAATATTCTATTTTTCTTAAACAGCTTTCATTTCAATTTCACTATAAAATGTAATCTGAGGTAATATAACATTATGTTTGAAAGTATTTTATTAATCAGCCTATCATACTTCATTGTAACAAAAATATACATGTATACTGAAATTCCACTTTTTTATCTTCCTGTGATCACAAAGCTCTAAGTTAAAAAAAAATAGAAAAAGCGCTATCAGTTGGACCCCAGTTAAAACAGGATATAAATTACATAATGAAATATCATGCAGCTTAAAAATCAACAATGATCCTATTTATTTACATACTCATGTAGAGCATATCCTAAGGTATGTCACATGAAAAAAAAGGAACAAAGTAATGTTAAAAGGGAAAGTAAAATAAGAATTTCTTTGTTGTATTTGATTTCTTAAGCAGAAATGAATCAAAACAAACAAAAACCTCTAAAATTATAAATACAAACAGACATCATCTATGGCAGATGTAAAGCTGGATAGTAGACACAGGAGTCAAGAGTGGGAGAAAAATATTCACTAACAATCTTGGGTTTTGAACCAAGTGAATATTTGACACAGACATACTTGTGTAATTATTACTAGTATACTAGGGCAAACACTCTGAAATATTATAAATTTTGATAGATAATCCAAACCATACAAATATATTTCAATGAAAATGTATCACTTATTTAGATAAATGAGGCTGGAATTTTCTAATTAGATTACATATATGTGAATAAATATTATTTATCACCACAATGTAACAGGAATAATTCTGTTCCTACCCTGTTTTTGCATGGTATAGCTTATTTACTTAGAAGCCTTATACACAACACAAAAAGTAGATGGAAGAAGAAACTCTATGGCCATTTCACTAAATTTTTGAAAATCTCTTTCCGGGTCACCTGGGTGGCTCAGTTGGGTAAGCGTCTATCTCTGGCTCGGGTCATGATTTCATGGTTCGTGAGTTTGAGCCCCACATCAGGCTCTGTGCTGACAGCTCAGAACCTAGAACCTGCTTTGGATTCTGTGTCCTGCGCCCTCTCTCTGTTCCTTCCCTGCTCATGCTCTCCCTCACTCCCTCTCACTCTCTCAAAAATAAATAAATATTAAAAACATTTTAAAGAAAATCTCTTTCTAAGTTTTAGGTCAAAATTTCTGAAGTGAGCTATCAAAAAAGTAATTTTAATTATTTCTCATATGATAACTGGATTAACACTTCCTTTTGTTTAGACCAAATAGCTGGATAGGGTTTACTTTACAAAATTATTTGTTACCTGGTTATTAGAGTCATTAACTGCTTCAATTTTGTAGAAGCACATAAAAGTACTGTGAGAAATCTTTCAAAAAGACCACCACTGATAACTGTTAATCTTTTACTTAGAGGAAACTTATCTAAATACTAAGAAAGAGTTGAGAACATAAAATAATTATTAATGTCAATAATTTTGCCACTACACCATGTTTTTCTAAATTTTTTTTAGAGAGAAAGCCTGTGCACATGAGAAGGGAAGGGGCAGAGGAAGAGAGAAAGAGAGAGAAAGAGAGGGAGAGAGAATCTCAGGAAGGCTCCATGCACAGTGTGGAACCCTATGCCTCTGGGACCATGACCTGAGCCAAAATCAAGAGTTGGATGCTCAACTGAGAACCACCCAGGCTTTTTACATTTTTAATGTAATTTATTTTCCTTAAAAAATTTGGTACAATACTATCACATTTTTAATTTAATACAGAATGAACACAGGCACAGTTTTTAGGACAATCAAATCAAGGTATACCTAGAATAAAATTAACATCAAGTTGTGTTTATATTCAGATAGTCTGATCCTCTCCTTTGAAACAAGATGGAGACCACATAATTGAGAGTGAATACACAGATTTGTTCTTCTATACAAAAACTTATGTTTTATATAAACTCAACTATAATTGGAATCAAGTTAGCAATCCTGAGAGAACACTTACCCATGGACACACTCAAACTTATACATTCATGGACAATCCTCTAGAAGTTGGGTTTCCTGCAGTTCTAGGTCGAGGTCTTTCCTCAGGATGGCCAAGGATTCTGAACATGTAGATGATATCCCATCTCCCATCAGTAAAATCGTAATGGTTTTCAAATGTAATAGCTTGAAGTAGAAGCATTCCATGTAGTAGATTCAGTAGGCCATAATCCCATGATTGTGTCCTGCATATACAATAAGAGGTGAGCCTGACAAGAAGCACCCAGTCCTGGGGTCCTGGATGGCTCAGTTGGGTAAGCATCCAACTTCAGCTCAGGTCATGATCTTACAGTTTGTGGATTTGAACCCTGTAACAGGATCTATACTGACAGCATGAAGCCTGCTGGCCTGCTTCAGATTCTCTGTACCCTTCTCTCTCTGCCCCTCCCTCGAGTTCTCTCTCTCTCTCTCTTCTTTCAAAAGTAAATAAATAAACATGAAAAAAAAAAGGGAGCGCCCCATTCTAAACTAAATCATGGATGACAAGAAGACACCAAGAGTCCTCATTCTGAGAGTCTCAATCAAAAACTCACTGAAATCTACATTACTACTCTGGTCTAGGCAGTTTCTGAGAACCTGAAGAGGGTCATCAATGCAAGGAAAAAGCAGGGGATTTTAGACACAATTCTCAGAAATATGAGTATCAGAAGTGGCAGGGAGATGGGACAGAGGAAGGGAGAGCAGGAAAGGTACAACTCATCCTTTGCCTTGAAACCATACCAGCCTGCTGCTTAGTACATTGGGATTTCCTTAGCACTGGGCAGGTGAAAGCCAATGGTTCCACCTCCACCTAGAAGCACAGAAAGCTCAGCCTTTGGAGCCCTATACATATATGCTCACAAAACATCCAAGCAAGTCTAGAGAGCCACATCATTTTTTGCCTTACAGGTCAACAGTACCACTGGCATCGCCTCTCAGCTGCCCAACAATGGTTGGCAGGAACATAGTGATGTCTAGGGAGAAAGGCATTAGGACAGGCCCAATCTGAGATCCCCTTTTGCAGATTTCTACCAGAGAAAAAAACGGGCCTAAATGATGCTGTAATTGCATGCTTATCTACACAGTCCTTTGATACCTCTTCTATAGAAATTTAAAGTCTCTGGGTTCAAATGTGCTCATTCCTTCCTCATAGCCTACAAAGTCCTCTTGCTGTTTCCAGAATGAAGGTCTGTCCTTAGGGAGGACATTCTTGAGAAAGAGGAATGAATGTTTTCACAGTTGTGTTACCCAGGATCCAGTATTTGGACCAAGCCTTCTTTAGACACATGAAGAATCACTTCACATACCAACTTGTACCAGCTTGATGTCTGCACCATCATGGCACACTGGTCTCACATTTTCCAGACAATGTCCAGGGGTAAAGGGGCAGGTTTCTCTCAATTAGGCACATGGCTGTTTCCACAGTAACCAACACACAAATTGGACCTATTCCAGTGCAGCAATGAATGAACTAAGGCATGTTCATTCACTCTCAGTGACTTCACAAAATTTACAAATTCCAGAAAGTCTGAGGAGTCACTAGGAATGCTGTGCTCAGGTCATGTGACATACTAAAGATGTCACTACGGGGTGCCTGGGTGGCTCAATCGCTTAAGTTCAGACTCGGATCAGGTTGTGATCTCACAGTTCATAGGTTTGGGCTCTGTGCTGACAGCTCAGAGCCTGGAGTCTGTTTCAAATTCTGTGTCTTCCTCTCTTTCTGTCCCTCCCCTGCTTGTGCTCTGTCTCTCTCTCAAAAATAAATACACATTAAAAATTTTTTAAATGCTACTACAACATTTTTAATGAAAGTTTCATCTTTTCACATGTCTTCAATAAATGTTCTTTAAAATCTAACAGCTGCAGATTTAGTTTATTTAATTTGCTTAAATGTCTGCCATACAACCTAATTGGAAAGGCTAATCTTTATTGTCAGATTCATTAGCCCAGTGTGATTAACTTTCTTCTGGAAAATGTCTAGCTTCTTATTTCTATTGAGATAAGCACATACATTCTCATGACAATGATCCACATCTGATACCTAATTCTAAGATAGATAGATAAGGTAGAGTCTTGCCAGGAGTTTGTTATCTAGTTTAAATGAGACACATAACATTGAATACTTTTTACCAAAGTTTTCTTTGTGTTATTTTTACTATTTTCCCATTCCAGACAAGGCATTAATTGACATTAGCCAAAGAATAGAACAGGCAGAGCTTTGAATCAATAAAAAATCATCACTCCTACCATCTTACCCTGTACTTTCTTAAGAGTACTCTGATAGAGACCCAAGTACTTTGTTTCTCCTATCACTCTTCATCCTTGAAACATATACATATAAGAGAGAAATCTAGGACACTTGCCACAGGTTTTGTTGTTTTGTATAAAGGAGGTTTCATATAAACTGTCCATTTTTCTTGGAGCCCCTAAGTCTTTATACACCCAGGAGCAAAACACCAAAGTAAGATTCAGGATGCTTTACCACTGTAAAGAGGAAAAGGACAACTGTGAAAGTGGAAGCAGGAAAAGCATAATACATCAACTGCAAGAGAGTTCTCAGATCAATGCTAGCAAAGAAAACATATGAAAGATGAGACAAATACAAACTGTTCCCTTAGAAACTCATCTTTGAGCCTGCCTCTTGCAAAGGCTTCAGGTGCTCCAGGTGGTATATGTCTAGGGCGCTTATTTCTAGTTTACACCATAGAGAACACTGCACCAGAGAACAAGACTCCAAAGAACTTTTATCTGAGGTCATGACAGCATGTGAGCTTCCCTTTGCCTTGGGAAGAAAGGAAGGAGAAAGGAAAGGAAGAAGAGGAAAAACTGAGTATTTACTAAAAATTAACTATGCTGTTTTGGGAAAGACAAAATTCTAAAATGGATGATATTTTCACTAAAGTGGCTGCATTAAGTTACGTTTTGTTGGCAACAGTGGAAATAGATTGTGATCACATGAGCAAGCTGCATCAGGTTATATTTCTGCACATTGTATTTCTCAAATTCCTGGGTAAAATTATCCCTATTATGGTACAGGTCAGAAACAGACTTGGAGATGAATTTTACTCAAGGCAATTAGTCTTAGGATAGGAGTCCAGATGCTATTCTATTTAAGTTTACAATATGAAGGGGAGAGGGGAGGATCTGTAAAAGCAGAGCTTTTGTCTATTCTCCTAAGGAATAAGAAAGAAAGAAATAAGAGAAAGACAGAAAGAAAGACAAAGGAAAGACAAAGGAAAGGAAAGGAAAAAGGAAAAAGGAAAAGGAAAGGAAAGAACAACCTATAAAAAGATGAGGGTTCTGGTTGAAGCCAAAGTGAGGAGTCCAGATACTTTTCACCCATCAGGCCTCCTCTTTGCTTCTCAGATCTGCTCCCAAGCTACTTCACAGAGACTTAGGTGCCATGAGACATAAATGTGACATATTGGGCTACGCCAATTCTTCATGTACTTTGGGATCAAATGTGCAGTAAAGTCAACATTAAGAACAAAGCTGAGAACCTCAAAAAAGTAAAAAAAAAAATAAATGTTTTCTGAAATAACTGATTCAACACTAAAAAAGTCAGGGAGTTGGGCATCCTGAGTTTGATTCCTACTTTGGATATTTTTTAGTTACATCAACAACCTACATAATAAATAAATTTAGCGAGTTACTAAACCCACCTGCATCTCGGTTATGATATCTATGATCACCCAGTTCACAGGAATGTCAAAAAAACAGACACCTAATACATAGTGTGTACTTGATGCATAGTAGAGGCTCAGCAACTGAGAGATAAATTGATAGGATTTGATAAAGCTCAAAGACTTTTAAGTTCTATTTAACAAAGTTCCCTTCTATGTATCTCTTCAACTTCTCATCTCTTTAACACTCCAATCTTCAAAACTGTTTGACTACCCTCATCTTTGGGGGAGAGAAAAAAAGAGCATGTAAATTCAGGTTTTTTAATAACAGAGAAAATAATCCTAGGGAGATGACAGGTCTAGAAAGAAGGGAATATTGAAACATTTGCATACATTTCTAACATATCTGATATCTCACAGCACAGTAAAGCTCCAAATGATGAAAGAGAATATGGACAGAGAGGGTCACACTTAAGCAAAATGGATAGTCTAGGAAAAAAATAAAAATTATAATAAATAATAGAAGGTCATTATGTTTCAAATTATCAACAAATGATCACACTATCTTCAACATTTTGTGTTTAAGAAATTAATCACCTTAGAAACATCACAATCAAAAGTACTTTATTTTTTAAAACCTTTGGTGTTTAAAGTATTTGGATTTCTTTCTCCAGAAAATCCATTTATAGGCACTACACACTCACTCAGGGACAGGAGGTACTGTAGCGGAGTGCTGAAAAGTTGAGGTCCTGTAGGCATACTGCCCTCTTTCAAATGCAGTCAAAGTAACTGAATTCAAATCCCATCTAAACTCATCCTTAAGTATGTAAATTAGGGCAGGTAATTTTAACCTTGCTAACATCTACTTTACCCATCTGTACAATCAATGGATCAATAATGATAAATAATTCACAGGTTTGTGGTGAGAAATGAGTGAGATGATCCAGGTAAAATGTTTAATCCAACTTCTGGAACATAGTAAGAACTCAGTAAGTACTGGATATTAGTATTACTACTATTGTACTACAGCAGTGGTGGAGGACATACTAGCTACTACTACTGCTTGTATTCCTATTATATTTAGGTATTTCCCTTTCAACCACTTCAGATGTTTTTCTATTGGTTCCCCAAATACATTACAATTTTCTGCATTAATAGTGTCCATTTATCACTTTTTAAAAATCTGCCACAATTCCTAGCATATTCCTGGACTTGTAGCAGACACTTAGTAAATATTTCTTGATTGATTGATATAACATATTCATTATAATTGGATGAATATGAATTAATTTGCATTTCAACTCAACTACTTAAAAAAAATCCCAGCTTCACACTTGATATCTTCGTTTGCTCAACTCTATGTTGCAAACAGCTAATTAGAGTTGATATGGCACTGTTTGAGTTTTGGCAGACTATAATCTGTGGATTTTAACACAACCAACTGCCTAATTTACATTGGTCCACATGCCAGGAAAATATATTCAAAGAATATTATTTGGTTAAAGGAAACCAGAGGCATGGACTCACCTAATTGTGACTTTTGGAGTCAAAAATTTAGATCAGAGAAATGGTTTTATTGATGCTTTCATTTATACAGAGCTTTGTTTATGTCATAAATTCTAAAGAAACAGTATTTTGCCCCCAGGGATATTCACAGGTATAGCATCAGCCAAGTAAACATGTCATTAGTTGCAGTAATGTGTTCAACGTTTTTCAACGTAATATGGAACAAAAACATTTCAGTTAAAAATAAATTTGAATTCTGATGTCCATGCAAATACCATTCTTAACACATAAATTTTCAACTGAGAGTACTCTCTGTGAAAAATTCAGAAGAAGCAATCAATATATGTTTGCTTAATTATTTTTTGCTTTCTATTTTTATTCATTACAATTAAGATTAGGTGTGTCTCCTATTTAACAAAATGGGGCAACATTTATACAATACTCTCATATTACTGAGTTACATATAGTTTACCTAAAACCAGGATATATAGTTTGTTTTTTTGTTCTGTTTTGTTTCTGGACTGACCAGATGTAAGTAGCATAGTTAAATCCATGTAAATTCTCTGACTTTTTTGAGAAAAGAAAAGGCAAAGAGTAGAAAGGAAGTTGATAGAGTAGTCAGAAAGACAGGTATGAAAAGAACTTGTACCTGTTTTTGACAAGCTGGAATAGGTGATTCAATATAGTGGCAGATTATTACTTACTGCTATTCTAATGGGGACTCTACTCCTTCCTTACCTGCTTCTGTTTATGCCAATAATATACTTATCTCCCCCCAAAAAACAACTAACTCCTTTCAAGCAGGAAAATCTAAATCCTGATCCATGAGGTATCAGTGGGAAGGGATGGTTTAAACAGGGAGGAGCTTCTAGGAAGGAGACTTGGCAAAGGAAGAGATTCAATCGATACATCCCTTTTGCCCTTTTCTCTTATTATTCTCCCAGCCTAGAATAATGATGGAGGCACAGCAGCCACCTTGTCACCACAAAGTGATAAGCATTAAGATAAAAGCCACATGATAAGGCTAGATAATATCTACCGAAAATTTAAAAAAAAATAATTTGAGGAAAAGAGGGGCACCCTCCACCCACACACACATTTACACTTCTGTAGTCATTCCTAATTTTACTTCCTAGTTCTACTATTTGTATCTACGCTAAACCTATCCTTTTTATTCTATTAGTGTGGTGGATTTTAGGGCTGAAGCTAGGTTGAAGCAAATGAGATATGTAGGGTACAATTTTTTTTAATATTTAGTCATTTTTTTTCAATAGTAAATATTTTGCTACT
>NC_043714.1:55715473-55730032 GCF_006229205.1 Suricata suricatta
ACACACCCACAAAACAAATAACCCAGTGAAGAAATGGGCAGAAGACATGAACAGATACTTCTCCAAAGAGGACATCCAGATGGCCTACAGGCACATGAAACGATGCTCAACATCACTCATCATCAGGGAAACACAAATCAAAATCACACTGAGATACCACCTCACACCAGTCAGAGTGGCTAAAATGAACAAATCAAGAACTATAGATGCTGGCGAGGGTGTGGAGAGATGGGCACCCTCCTACACTGTTGGTGGGAATATAAACTGGTGCAGCCACTCTGGAAAACAGTGTGGAGGTTCCTCAAAAAACTATCCATAGAACTCCCTTATGACCCAGCAATCACACTGCGAGGGATTTACCCAAGGGATACAGAAGTACTGATGCATAGGAGCACATGTACCCCAATGTTCATAGCAGCAATGTCAACAATAGCCAAAACGTGGAAAAAGCCTAAATGTCCATCACCTGATGAGTGGATCAAAAAGATGTGGTATATATACACAATGGAGTACTACATGGCAATGAATATTTACTCATTTTTGAGAGAGAGAGTGTGAGCAGGGCAGGGACAAAGAGAGAGGGAGACATAGAATCCGAAGCAGATTCCAGGCTCTGAGCTGTCAGCACAGAGCCCAACGTGGGGCTCAAACTCATGAGAGGTGAGATCATAACCTGAGCCAAAGTTGGATGCTTAACTGACTGAGCCACCCATGTGCCCTGAGTAGGGTACAATTTTTAAGGAAGTGCTCATTCAAGGGCAGTTACACAACGTGAAAAGGAGTGCCTCTAAATTTTGACCACCATTACACGGACTCACGTTCTTCCCTATATTTTATAATGCTTATTGCAATTGCAAGTAAAAATTATTACTTTTTTTATTAATAGAGACATTAGGGTTTTTCTATTGCTGTTTTAGAACTTTTTTTTTTCCATTTGTAACAACATGGATGGAGCTAGAGGGTATAACACTAAGTGATGTCAGTCAGAGAATGACAAATATCATATGATTTCACTGAGATGTTTAATTTAAGAAACAAAACAAATGAACAAAAAAAAAAAAGAGATGGACAAAAAACCAGAGTCTTAAATACAGAGAAAAAACTGATAGCTGTCAGAGAAGAGGTAAGTTGGAGAATGGGTGAAATAGGTAAAGGGGATAAGAGTATACTTATCTTGATGAGCAGTGAGAAATGAATATTATTGCTGATTCACTATACTGTACACCCAAAACTAATATAACACTGTATGTTAACTATACTTGAATAAAAATTATTTTTAAATGATTATGTTTTTCTGATTGTCACCTTGTTCTTCAATATTTCTAAGAAGGGAGGGACCCCGTTTAGTGCATCCCTATGCCTACTATAACAACATATAATAAGTACACAAATATGAACACTCTTTCTGCCTCCATGTTATTTGGGCTAATGTAATGCCTAGAACGAAATAACAGGTTGTAAGTAAGCCCACCTTTCAAAGTGCTTCACTAGATCACCAAACGGGACTTGGAGCAGCCACAGACCAATTGGTAACAGCCATATGAAAAGCCCACAAGAGATAAAGAAAACAGAACATAGAAAAGGGTTCTTCCCTCTCACCTTTAATCTACAAGAAAAGTTGCAAGAACACCACTGGGATTATTAATATGTATTTCCTGGAGTTTAGCACACACAACACAACTGTCTGAAACACACCAGAGAAGCTGAATTGTAAGAGCCTACACACCTCTCAGACAGGGTTGTGTTGGCAGTGAGGATAAACGGCTTTTCTTGCCAGGCTATTATCATTTTACATACTTTGCAAGAAGACTTCCTGAAATGATTGTGTGACCCTAACAAAAAGGGTAGCCCCCGATGCAAGGGCAAGATGCCCAACCAGAGATGAATAATCCATACCACAGGAAGTTTGGGGTGAACATTCCCAGTGGGAGATGTCTCAGAAGTAATAAATGTTCTAAGAGAATAATTGCAGCCGAATTTTTCCTTCTCTCCCATCTCCTTCCTATCCTTGCTCAATCTCTAATGCTGATGGCAAAAGAGGCAGCCTGTGGGTGAGAGGGTGGAATAAGAAAGAGAAAGTGCTGAAATGGAAAATCTCCCTTTCCCACTGAAGGTTGCAGATTCCAGCCTGAAGTAGATCCTAGCTGAGGAAACATAATTTCTCATTAAGTTCAGAATTCTAATTTTACATTGAGGTGAAAATAACAGTTACACAATGAGACTTTTTTGGTAAATGGAAATTCTGTGGAGATTTTTATTATGTGAAATGACTAGAAAAGTCACAGATCTGCCTCAAAACCTAACTCAAGATATAAGAAAGTGTAAGTCCAACAGTATGGGTTTGAACACACAGTCATAAGGCAGAGGAATAAAAGTTAATTTCTAAAGAGTTTCTAGGAAGTTACACTCTGTAGAGATATTTTCTTTCAACAAAATGGTTATTTTTTAATGAATGAAAAATGAGCATAAGTAGTCCCATTATCAATGTTCATTTTAACAACTTATTAATGAATAGCGGTACAGCATAGGATTCTAAATGGCAATCAGCTTTTCCTTTATGATTTAAAATTATGTATAAAATAAAATAAAGTGATTATTTTTCTTATAAAATATAATAGACCGGTATATTTACTGCATTAATGACACTGAAAATTTGCAAGGCATTAAAATGTATGCTTGTAAGCAGAATTAATAACCAGACTGCTGATTTTTGTCTAGTTTATTATCCATGGCATACTCCATAGATCTAGAAAACTATTCAAGCCTTCATTAAAGTTTTAAACAGTTATGAAATAGCAATACCCACCACATGGTTTAAATATTTTATGCAACATCTTTAATCACCTCTTCATAATTTACAGTATAGATTGTAAAATCATTACAGATATACATTAATAATTAATATGTAATATTATCTTCTTATAAATATATGTCATAGATGCATTTAAATCCTTTGCTTACAAGGTGAATAATGGAGTTTCTTTTATGACTGCTATATACATTATAATTTTATTATAAACTTGTGTTTCATGCTTAGTTACCTAGGCCAGATTACTGTCACCTTTCAGTAAGCATCATGATAACTATCTTTTTGGATTATAGAGATAATTTCTCTTTGATACTGTTAGGACTATTCACCAATATTCCAGTTTTCTTTCAGGATATATGGCAGGATTTCATTTTCCCATTCCTTCTGGGGATATGCATGGTCCTCTGACTTGCTTTAGCTAAAGAAATACAAGGCAAATCGATATGTTGTTCCAGATGGAAATTTTCAGAACCTCAGTGCAATTCCCTGGATCTTGGAAGAACGTGTCAAGATGCAACTTCTGTCAACCTGGGACCTGTGCCTACTCACGTTAGTCATGTAGCATGAGTGAGAAAGAAAATGTTCTTGCACTCAGATACAGCAGTTTGGAAAGTATTTATTTCTGAAACACACATCCTAGACCAGGAGGTGGCAAAGTTTTTCTGAACAGGGACAAACAACAAGTTTTCTAGACTTTGTAGGCCATTACGTCTCTGTTGCAAGTCTACTCAAGTCTGCCACTGAAATGACAAAGTAGCCATAGGGGGAAGTGTAAAGGAAAAGGCATGCCTGTGTTCCAGTAAAACTATTTATAGAAAATATAGGTGCCCAAGTCCGGTTTGGTCTGTGGGGTCCCAGTTGGCCCCTCCCTGGTCCAACCTTTCTTCTGTGATACAGTCTTATAATGAGATCATGGGAAATCTATCGAGGTGAACTTCAAATCATTATTTAATAGATTGTTCCAATTTTTTTAAGTTTTTATTTTAATCCTGCAGTGCTCATCATGAGAAGTACACTCCTTAATCCCCATCACCTATTTCACCTATCCCCCCAATCAACCTGCCCTCTGGTAACCATCAGTTGATTCTCTATAGTTCGGATTCTGAGTTTTGGTTTGTGTGTGTCTCTCTCTCTCTTTTTCCCTTTGCTTGTTTTGTTTTTTAAATTTCACATCTGTGAAATCATATGGTATTTGTCTTTCTCTGACTTATTTCACTTAGCATTATACTCTCTAGCTCCACCCATGTCATTGCAAAATGGAAAGATTTCATTTTTTTATCACTAAATGTATTCTATTACATCCACCTATTTATCAATTGATTGATTGATAGATATATCATCACTTCTTTACCCATTCATCAATTGATGGACAATTGGGCTGCTTTCTTATCTTGGCTATTGTAAATAATGCTGTTATAAACACAGGGATGCATGTATCCCTTTAAATCAGTGTTTTCATATTCTTTGTATAAATTCGCATTAGTGAAGTTGCTGGAACATAGGCTAATTCTATTTTTAACTTTTTGAGGACCTCTATCCAGTTTTCCAGAGTGGCTGCACCAGTTTGCATTCCCACCAATGGTGCATAAGCATTCTGTTTTCTCCACATCCTTACCAACAACTATTGTTGTGTTTTTTATTTTAGCCATTCTGACAGGTGTGAAATTATATCTCATTGTAGTTTTGATTTGCATTTCCTTGCTGATAAATTATAATGGGTATAAGGGGTATCTTTTCAGGTGTTTCTTGACCATCCGTATGTCTTCTTTGGAGAAATGTTTATTTATGTTTTCTGCTCCATTTTTTATTTGGATTATTTGCATTTTGAGTATTGAGTTTTATAAGTTCTTCATATATATATTTGAATACTAATCCTTTATCGGATAATTCATTTGCAATTATCTCTTCCCATTCAATAGGTTGCCTTTCAGTTTTGTTGATTGTTTCCTTCACTGTGCAGAAGGTTTTATTTTGATGTAGTCTAAATAGTTTACTTTTGCTTTTGTTTCCCTTGCACCTCAGAGACCTACTAGAGAAAAAAAGCCACTTCAGCTGACTTCAGAGAAATTACTACCTGTGCTCTTTTCTAGGATTTTACAGTTTCAGATCACACATTTAGGTCTTTAAACCATTTTGAATTTGTTTTGTGTATGGTGTAAGAAAGTGACCCAGTTTCATTCTTTTACATGTTGCTGTCCAGTTTTCCCAACACCGTTTGTTGAAGAGATTTTTTCCCATTGTATATTTCTATTATGTTCTTTTGCTCTATATGTCTATTTTTGTACTAGAACCATATTCCTTTTATTACTTCAGCATTGTAATATAACTTGAAGTTTGGAATTCTGATGCCTCTAGTTTCTCTTTTCTTTTTCAAGATTGCTTTGGCTACTCAGGGTCTTTTGTGGTTCCCTACACATTTTAGGATTTTTTGTTCTAGTTCTGGGAAAAATGTTCTTGGTATTTTGATAGGGATTGCATTAAGTCTGTTGACTGCTTTGAGTAGTATAAACATTTTAACAATATTTGTTCTTCTAATCCATGAGTATGGAATGTCTTTCCATTTCTTTGTGTCATCTTCAATTTCTTTCATGACTATTTTATAGTTTTCAGAATATAAGCCTTTCACCTCTTTGGTTAGGTTTATTCCTAGGTATTTTATTATTTTTGCGCAATTGCAAATGGGATTGTTTTCTTATTTTCTCTTTCTATTGCTTCATTATTGGTGTACAGAAATGCAACAAATTTCTGTAAGTTTTGTATCCTGTGCCTTTACTGAATTCATTTATCCTGTGCCTTTACTTATTTTTTTGCGTGTGTGTGGAAGTTTCTGGTCTTTCTATATATAGTATCAACTCATCTACAAATAGTGAAAGTTATACTTCTTCCTTACCAGTCTGGAAGATGCCTTTTATCTCTTTTTGTTGTCTGAAATAAACAGACAACTCCAAGTGGCTGTGGCCAGGACTTCCGGTACCATGTTGGATAAAAGTGGTAAGAACAGACATCTTTGTCTTGCTCCTGACCTTAGGGGAAAGGCTCTCAGTTCTTCCCCTTTAAAAGCATGATGTTGGCTGTTGTTTTTTATATATGGCCTTTAGTATATAGAAGTGTGTTTCCTCTAAACCCACTGTGTTGGTTTTTATCATGAAAGGATGTTGTACTTTTCATACGCTTTTTCTGCATCTATTGAAATGACCATGTGGTTCTTATCCTTTTTTTATTGATGTGATGTATTACATTGATTGATTTGTGAATATGGAACCAAACTTATATTCCAGGAATAAATCCCACTTGATCATGGTGAATGATTTTTTTAATGTATTATTGAATTTGGTTTGCTAGGATTTTGTTGAGGGTTTTTGCATCTGTGTTCATTAGAGATATTGCCATGTATTTCTCCTTTTTCACTGTGTCTGTATCTGATTTTGATGTCAAGGTAATGCTCTCATCAAATGAATTTGGAAGTTTTCCTTCCTCTTCTATCTTTTGGGATAGTTTGCGAAGAGTAGGTATTGGGGCACCTGGGTGGCTCAGTCGGTTAAGCCTCCAACTTCGGCTCAGGTCAGATCTCACGTTCATGGGTTCGAGCCCCGCGTCAGGCTCTGAGCTGACAGCTAGCTCAGAGCCTGGAGCCTGCTTCCGTTCTGTGTCTCCTTCTTTCTCTGCCCCTCCCCCTCTCATACTCTGTCTCTCTCTGTATCAAATAAAAAAAATTTTTAATTAAAAAAAAAAAAGAAGAGTAGGTATTAACTCTTCTTAAAAGGTTTGGTAGAATTTGCTTGAAGCCGTCTGGTCCTGGACTTTCGTATCTTGGGAGTTTTTTGATTACTGATTCAACTTCATTGCTGGTAATAATTCTGTTCACATTTTCTATTTCTTTCTGTTTCGGTTTTTGTACATTATATATTTGTAGGAATTTATCCATTTCTTCTAGGTTATCTAATTTGTCCCCATATAGTTTCTCATTTGTGATTTTATTTTTTTGGGTCTTTTCTCTTTTTTTCTTGATAAGTCTGGCTAGATATTTTATTATTTTTTTGACAACTAGCTCATGGTTTCATTGATCTGTTAAAGTCCTCTACTGATGGGGCGCCTGGGTGGCTCAGTCGGTTGAGTGTCTGACTTCGGCTCAGGTCACGATCTCACAGTTCATAGGTTCAAGCCCCGCATTGGGCTCTGTGCTGGCAGCTCAGAGCCTGGAGCCTGCTTCTAATCCTGTGTGTCCCTCTCTCTCTGCCCCTCCCTTGCTGATGATTTGTCTCTGTCTCTCAAAAATAAATAAATGTTAAAAAATTTAAAAAAATAAAGTCGTCTACTCTTATTGTATTATCACCGATTAGTTCTTTTATGTTTGTTATTAACTGATTTATGTATTTGGGTGCTCATATGTTGATTGCAGAAATATTTACAATTGCTATATCTTCTTGTTGGATTGTCCCCTTCATTATTGTACAGTGCCTTCTTTGTCTTTTGTTATAGTCCTTTATTTAAAGTCTATTTTGTTTGATATACAGGTGTCTTTAAGTCCAATCTCTTGTAGGCACTCATATAGGCTGGTGTTGTTTTCATAACCATTCTGTCACCCAATGTCTTTTGATTGGAATGTTTAGTCCATTTACATTCAAATTAATTATTGGTAATTATGTATTTACTGCCATTTTATTACTTGTTTTGTTGTTGCTCCTGAAGATTTTCTCTGATCCTTTCTTGTCTTTCTCTCTTTCATAGTTTGCTGGTTTTCTTTAGTGATTTATCTGAATTTCTTTGTCTTTATTTTTTTGGATATTTATTAGTAGATTTGAGTTGTGGTTACCATTGGGTTTGTATATAATATGTTCCACATAACAATGTATATTAAGTTGATGGTTAACTTTAAAGAACCCATTCTTTACTCCTCTCTTCTCCATGTTTTAGGTATACGGTGCCATATTTTACATCCGTTTATTTTGTAAGTTCCTTGACTGATTTTTCACAGAAATATTCATTTTTACTTCTTTTGTTTTTCCTACTTTCATATGGTCACTTTTGGTCCCCTTCCCCTTCTTCTTCCTTTTCTTCCTCTTTTTTTCTTCTTCTTCTTCTATTATGAATGATAGCTTTGCTATCTTGGGTGCAGGTTTTTCCCATTCAACACTTTGAATATATCATGCCACTCTTTTCTGGCTTGGAAAGTTTCTGCTGAAAAATCTGCTGATAGCCTATGAGTTTTCCTTTGTATGTAACAGCCTTCTTTGTCTTGCTTCTTTTAGTATTTTTCTCTTTATCACCATATCTTGCCATTTTAATTACAATATGTCTTGGTGTTGATCTGCCTTTGTTGATTTTGCTGGGGGTTCTTTGTGCTTCTTGGATCTAGATATCTATTTCCTTCTCCAGATTAGTTATGTTTTCAGCGATTATTTATTCAAATAATTTCTCTGCCCCTTTTCACTCTCTTCTTTGTCTGGGCCTCCTATAATGTAAATGTTATTACATTTATTGGAGTCACTGAGTTCCCCAACACTATTCTCATTTTGCATAATTCTTTTTTCTCTCTTTTATCCAGTTTAATTACTTTCCATTACTCTGTTTTCTAGGTCATTAATTCATTCTCTTTTTCTTCTAGCATGTTGTTCATTCCATCAAGCATGCTTCTCACTTATTATTGAGCCCTTTATCTCTGCAACGTTATTCCTTATCACTGCATTTAGAGTCTCACTGACATCCTCCATTCTTTTCTCAAGTCCAATGACTAGTCTTATGATCATTGCTTTAAATTCTCCAGCGGTATATTACTTATATCTGTCTCATTTAGATCTCCAACCATGGCTTTTTTCCTATTATTTTATTCAGGACATATTCCTCTGCCTTTTCATTCTGTCTAAGTGTCTGTGCCTGTTTCTGTGTGTTAGGAAAGTCAGCTAAATCTCTTGTCTTGAGGGTAATGGCTTTATGAAGAAGAGGCCATGTAGTGGCCTGCAGTGTAGTGTTTCCTGTTCCCCAGGGCCTTGCACGTCCTGAAGTGTTGCCATTGTGTGTTGGATTGATTCTGCTGTTGTGTCCTGGGATTTTATCCTTCAGGGCTGTCTTCTACAGAGGTTCCCTTTGCCTCTTGTGGGAAGTGTCTGGTCCTTGACCTGAATGTGGTGCATTTTAATTAAATGTGCTCTGGTCTGCCTGTTAAATGAGACCTATCCCTAGTGCCACCAGACTTGAAGCCTTGTAAAACATACAGGTCAGGAGACATGGTGTTGACAGAGGTTTGGGCTGGTCTTGTGGGGAAGAGGGCCCACTGCACTGGGAATGAGCCAAGTGCGACTGGAGAGGGTGGTTCTTCTCAAGTGTGTGAGGGTGCAGGGTTTGGAATAAATAAGTTAGGTAGCGAGTGTCAGTGCTATGCTGGTTTCCTCAGGTGACTCTGTGTTTATGCTGAGGGGCTAGAGGGCAATGAATGCTGCTTGTCTGGGACACACTCTGAGATAAGCAAATAACCTCCCACTTTGTGCCCAGGCACTCTTCAGACTGCTGTCTCCACCCTGTACGTTTGTGGGCTGTGTGCCTGCCTTTTTTCCAAGAGCAGCCCCAGTGTCCTGTGAGTTTTCTCAGAGTTAAGCATGTGGATATTTGAAACTCCAAGCTTTAAGCCCTGCTGTTGCCAGAAGTCATGAAATTCAGCCCCTCGTACTTTCCAAGTCAGTTGCAATAGGGATTAATCTTCCTCATGTGCTCTCATGTGTTACGTCTGTCTCACCCTTCTCCACAACCACAGGTCCCTCCCTACCATAGAGGCCATGATCCATTTTTCTTCTAAACTGTGTCTCCACACTTCCTATACTCTTTGATGTGGCCTCTTCTCTACTTTAGTTGTGGAGTTTATTTTGTCAGTCTTAAGGTTGATTTCTGAGATACTTAGAATGATTTGGTAGTTGTCTGGTTATATTCATGAGACAAGGAGAGCCTAGGGTACTCCTACTCCACCTCCATCTGCCCAGTCTCAGGATTCTTTCTATGCTCTGATTTCTTAAAATATATTTGAATTTAAACTAGTACTTCCAATGAAGTTTTTTGATTCTTTGTGGTTTTCACTTTCCGTGTATTTTCTAAATAACATTAGGATTGTGCCTAAGTTAAACAGAAAATAATCATGACTCTACACCCTTGAATTGAAATGTCCAAATATTTCTTGGCTAAATATAAGTTTCTTGGCAAGATTTAGACAGCATTGTTTTTTATTTCAATTACTCACTTACGGGAAAATGAGCCATTGCAGTATCAGTCTTTACAGTTAGATAGAGATACAAATACAAATTTGCTTAAATTGAATTAGTCAAAACAGATTCTTGATGGAACAGGTCTTCAAAGGTGTTATATAGGTGGGAATATGATTAGATATACTAAAGGTATGTGTTAAAAATATACACTCACATTTATATACATTATTTACACACAAACATAGATACCTATAGTAAAAATGACTAAAAGGAAAATATTTGTAAGAACATCTTTTCCTTCCAAGGAACTATATCCTGTAAGTTGAATCAATAAACAAAATATAAATTCATCTTATTCCTTGTGAATTTACATTGATTTTTATTTTAATATGATATATTCATATTCCTCATTTTTTCCCCTCAGAGTAACTTCTCCATCAACATTTAAAATAAATGAAGTGAAAATGTTAAAAGTATATGAAGTATTTGAGCATTAGTGTAATAAGTAACTATATATTTCGATGAACATATTACTTTTTGGCGATAGCTATTAGATCTGTAAAGAAGTCATTATGTTTCATTCCACACAATTCAATGAATGGATTTCTGACAAGGCAAATTGTAATAATTCCTTTGGATCCATTACTTTTTTTTTTTGCCATGTAAAAGTCTTTCAGCCTTGGGATTATTAGCATCATAGATTCTTATGCTTCTACAAGTGTTGGTAAATTGGCTGGCCTATAAGAATACTCAATTAATTTCTATTCATAAATGACTTAAAAAATAGGTCAAAATATAGACTAAATGCTTCCCAACGTCCTTAACTTTCATTCTTGTGGTTGTAAGCCGTGGTTGACATAAGCAACTTAACACGCTGAACTTGTATATGTGTTGTGTATGTGTGTATGTATATGTAAATATAAGTCCTCCAAGCATGTAAAATATGCATTTGCTCTGATTTTCTAGATGCATCCTGAAAGAAATATTTACAGTCTGGTATTAAACCCATCAACATTGTGGGTTTTAATGGAAATGCTGCCCAGCCTTTCATGTACTATTCTAAATAATTAAAGATTTTTAAATTCCTGGTTTGGTTTTTACCATGTAGATACATTTATTCCACTCATTAGCAGAACATCGTATAATATAGCCCAAATTAACAAAATGCAAAGAATGTCATCCCAGCAGGAACCCTGGAACATGAAATGGATTTCTATCACTATAATTTTTATTAGGGCTCATTTGGGTACCCTCAATATGCTGTAGTAGTTACATTTATGTGCCAAATTCTCTGGCTTAATCTTATGATTTTTCTCCATAACAGGGTAAAAAGAACTTACAAATAACAATGTGTGTGGATAACTGTTGTTTTGTTTTCTTTTGATGCTTTTCCCCTATGGGCTTGATTTGTAATTAAAATAAGGTTACTCAGATGGAGGTCTTAAAATTTTCCCCATTCTCTTTTATAGTTTAGAAAAATCTCTGTTTCAGAGGACTTGAAAAATCTTTATTACTAGAACTCAGATAAACATATTTTCTTTATAAGAGTTATGAATTTCTTTAAAACAGTGTTCCAATTATATAAGGTGATGTTATTAAAAAATACTATGAGATATTAATTTTCAAACTACATGTTGTAAAGGGGAGAGGAATTTGCCACTCCAAAATATGTTTCTTTGACACAGGAATTGTTCTGAAGTGATTATTTTTAAAGAACTGCAGATACAGGAGAAACTTTGAAAATCAAGTTTAAAATACCCTTTTATAAGAGACATATGCATTTATAAAGGAAATCTGCATTTGTAAAGGTATTCTCCTCCACCCCACCCCCACTAGTACTAGGAGCAAAAGGATGACTAAATCTCCAGAACTTTATCAGTGAGAAGGCAATGACTTACATTTGCATAATAACCTTACCCTTATTACTTGCTACTATGTTTTTCCTGGTAACCTCCCCCTAATGGGCCTTTCCCCTACCTCCAAACTCCAACATCCTTTTGTCATTAGTTGAAGATGGTATTCAAGGTGCTGGCTTCAGCCATTTCAGGGAGTTACTCAGTTTTCCTGGGTATCTCCCAAATACAGGAGCTCTGCAGGTTATTATACTGAGTATCTTGGCCCAGAACCATGAGGTTAGAGGGAAAATTATGGTTTTCTGCCTTAAAGTTCAACCCATGTTGTATCTGTTGAGTATATAAAAATAAGAAAAGTAGTCTCCCTATTCTTCCTCTTATTTTTCCTCCTAAAAGTTCCTGGTTTTACTAATAATAATGATATCATTGTATGTGTGCATGTATTAGTGTATTATATAAAGAAGTCTTATAACTTCACTTCAGTAACTACAATTTCCATATTTCTTGGTCTCAGTTAATACTTAACTGGACGTAAAAGCTTCTACTTGTTTAATTTCTATGGCTTTTCCTTTCCTGGATTCTTTGATTCATCTTCAGTTAAAAAATTTTCTTGTCAAGTGTTTCTTTCCAACCAAGATATGTGGATGCTTTCTAATCCTTCTTCACTTGAAAACAATTGCTTCTTAGTATTTATACCTCAGGGACAGCAAACAAAAACTGTGAGTTAAATCTAGCTTTCCCCTGAAAAATTTGTATACATTGCTCCATCTTTGGGATTTGAGGACGTCTCTGCCTTTTTGGTAAGTCTAATTTTTCCTATTGACCTGTTTTGTGTGTTTTCCCTTACTTGAATGCCATAGAGTTCTTTCTTCACAATTAATATTGAATACTTTACCACAGTATTTCCTGGGTTTTTTATGTTTTGCCAGGACATATTCAAGTATTTCTTCATGTCAGGAATATTTCCTTAGAGGAAATTTTCATTGTTATCTGTTCTATTTGTTATGCAGTCTTCCTTACCAATTATAGTTTCCAAGTTACTTTCCATATCTATTACTGTTATTATTTCTATAGTTTTATTCTTTTAAATTTTGTTCTGTATGGTCTCTCTCAGTGATCATCAGTTGATTTTTTATTTTATTGCATAAAATATTATTTTCTTCATATATTGCTTTGTTTTTTGTTTCTATTCAATTTCTCTCTTGAATTTTGGTTAGCTTTTTTTTTCTCATTTTCTCTTTTTTTTTGGTATTCTTTGTGTGGCCTTCTCTGAATGTTTGTACTGCTTTTTTTTTCTTTTATGTGACTTGATACTAATTTGAGGAGAAAAACTTTTTTTTATCTGTAGTTTATTGCCAAGTTGGTTTCCATATAACACCCAGTGCTCTTCCCCACAAGTGCCCTCCTCCATGACCACCACCTCCCTACTCCTGTGCCCCTCCCCCTTCAGCCCTCAGTCTGTTTTCAGTATTCAAGAGTCTCTCATGATTTGCCTCCTTCCCTCTCCCAAACTCTTTTTCCTCCTTCGACTCCCCATGGTCCTCTGTTATGTTTCTCCTGTTAGACCTATGAGTGAAAACATCTGGTATCTGTACTCTGCCTGACTTATTTCGCTTAGCATTGACACCCTCGAGGTCCATCCACTTTGCTACAAATGGCTAGATTTGATTCTTTCTCATGGCCATACAGTATTCCATTGTATAAATAAACCACATCTTCTTGATCCAGTCATCAGTTGATGGACATTTCGGCTCTTTCCATGATTTGGCTATTGTTGACAGTGCCGCTATGAACATTGGGGTACATGTGCCCCTATGCATCAGCACTTCCGTATCCCTTGGGTAAATCACCAGCAGTGCCATTGCTGGGTAATAGGGGAGTTCCAGTCACAGTTTTATGAGGAACCTCCACACTTTTTCCAGAGGGGCTGCATCAGTTTACATTCCCACCAACAGTATAGGAGGGTGCCCGTTTCTCCACATCCTCGCCACCATCTATAGTCTCTTGATTTGTTCATTTTAGCAATTCTGACTGGCGTGAGGTAGTATCTCAATGTGGTTTTGATTTATATTTCCCTGATGATGAGTGATGCTGAGTATCGTTTCATGTGTCTGTTGGCCACCTGGATGTCCTCTTTGGAGAAGTGTCTATTTATGTTTTCTGCCCATTTCCACACTGGATTATTCATTGTTTGGGTGTGAAGTTCAGTGAGTTCCTTGTAGATTTTGGATACTAGCCATTATCTGATATGTCATTTGCAACTACCTTTTCCCATTCTGTCCACTGCCTATCAGTATTTTTTTTTATTGTTTCCTTTTTATCTTGATGAAGTCCCAATAGTTTATTTTGTTTCTTGATTCCCTTGCCTTTGGAGATGTGTTGAGTAGGAAATTGCTGTGGTTGAGGTCAAGGAGGTTGTTTCCTGCTTTCTCCTCTAGGGTTTTTATGGTTTCCTGTTTCACATTCAGGTCCTTCATCCATTTTGAGTTTATTTTTGTGTATGGTGTAAGAGAGTAGTCTAGTTTCATTCTTCTGCATGTTGCTGTCCAGTTCTCCCAGCACCACCTGCTAAAGAGGCAGTCTTTTTTCCATCGGACACTCTTTCCTGCTTTGTCAAAAATTAATTGGCTGTACATTTGTGGGCCCAGTTCTGAGTTCTCTATTCTATTCCATTGGTCTGTGTGTCTGTTTTTGTGCCAATACCATA